>NW_025335761.1:14833480-15289326 GCF_004798865.1 Varanus komodoensis
GGAGAAGGGCCTGCACTGAAGATCTTAGTGGCCTGGTAGGCATATATGGAGACAGGCACCCCTTCAATTAAGTAAGTTTTATTAGCAGAAGAAGACACTTAAGAGTAATCATGTATGCAAATATTCTCCATAAACCACTGATCATCTAGGGTGTCAAACAAGGTACCTGCCATGAGTATAGGAATTTCCCTCAGAGAGAAAGAGATTACAGTGAATACAACTAAATGTGTAGTGGATAAATGTTCGAGCATGTTTTCTGAAGGAAATAAGTGTTTCTAGGATGCTGTTGAACTATTTACATGTTGATACTATTTATTATTTACATTGTTCATAATAGTTCTACAATTTGGTTCTGGTATGCTGCCTTTTCCTTTCATCATATAAATTGTAATATACAATTTCTGTGTTCAGCAGAATCCATGCTGCCTCTTTGACTGTCACTGTTAGTAGCGCAAAGTTCAAAATTATTGGCATAGCAAAATTCATGAGATACAAGAATTATCTTACTCAAGCAGATGAAGTCCTGAGTTCTGGTTCAATAACAAACAGCCAGATTCCTTTGTCAGTTCACAACCTGAGGATGAAGGTGAAGACTATCGAGTGTAATTCACAGGTCTACAGCATCACAGCAGGAAGTTTCCTTTTAGCCGTCATGATGAATAGCTGTTGATGGACAAGCTGTCCATACAGAGACAGTCTATTCAGTTCCTCTTCTCTTCTCTTCTCTTCTCTTCTCTTCTCTTCTCTTCTCTTCTCATATTAATTTTAGGATAATGCCAAAGTTGCCTCAAAATGATTTTTAAAGCATAACTGTATATGGAAGTGGTACTGACTTCAGTAGGTCAGAAAGATCTTATAAAATGTAAAACCTCTGCCTTGAGTTAACATTAGCATTTTCCCAAATGCTGACTTGGATATTGGCTGATTTTATTGGCTTGGCATTAGTGACTGATTTATACATCCTTTCAAGACTTTAGGAAAAAAATTGAATGGAAGAGGACTGCATTTTTAAAAGGGCTGTGTGTTGTCATAAGGTCTTAAATGAAGAACCCAGAACAGAGAAGGCACAGATATTAAACAAATGATTCCAGCAGGAGATTATTCATTTACTGTTCGGAGAAGGTTCCCCCGCCGCCCCTGCAACAATTGCCCAATCAACTTTGTGGTGACCCATGGCTTTGGGGTGGGGGAACAGGCTGGCAGCTATTTGGAATGAATGTGCAGGCTGCATCCATTGCACCTTGTTGCTTCGTCATCCGTCTTCAGAACTGTGTGAACTGAAAGTTCTGTCCAAGTGCCATTCTCACACACATTGGTCATCTTCTAGGAGCTTGGGCTTGAGCAAAGGAAGTGAGGAAAATGTTTCTCACTGTGACTCTAACTTTATGTAGGTGGAGGACAAACTGCTCTCTGTCCACTAGAGCTGGCCTGCACTAGCACATTTCAGCCAACATACAAGGAAAACAAATGTAGATAACTTTTTGACTGTTTACTCCAGTTAGCAGGGCATCCTTGTAAAGTACCCAAGAGTTTTCTGAAGCACCCATGAGATCAGAGCCTTAGAAAAGGAGGGAGGATTTATTGAGCAAAATACAACAAATAGGAATTAAATGATTCCTTATTAAAGACTTCCCAGAAAAAGAAGAGAAGGAGAACTAGTTGTTGTAGAGTGTGTGGAACTATCTGATAGTGGCTCTCAGCTTTAGAAAAGGCGAAGCAAGAGGGTTATTGCAGCAGGACTTTGAAGAAAGCTGGAAGAGAAAAAAATATTGCTGGCCCTTCCATTTCATTCTGTCTGGAAACTCAGTGGGGCAATGATTCAAGGATGCAAGGTAAGGGATTCTGGTGGAAAGGGAACTGCTCCATGGAAAAGAGAATTTGAATTCAAAGAAAATCTGGCTTACCAGCAGACTTATAGATGAGGGTGATGCTTTCTGTACACAGGGTGATCCTGGTAGTGCCATTTCCTGGTATGTCCCAGCTCTCAAGGTGATGATTGTTTAACAAAAAGTGTGAAATACTCTCAGGTAGTGAGATATACAGTGCTTATTGTACAGTACCTTTTAGTTCTCAAAGCTCTCAGTTAATAGGTAGTACGGTGAGTTTTGATTAAATTAGAACAAAAAGAAGGTGGGACATCTTAGTCAACCCCTTAGATGATCCGTAGTACATGGAAAATATTTACAAAGCAGGCATGTGTACTTCTAAATGTCCTCTACTGTTAAATAAAGCAGGCACATAACCTGAAGCAATGAAGCAGCAGGGACAACAGTAAGGACAGTTAGTAAGAGGTAGAGGGCTCAGACCCACAGCAACTCAGAGCTCTTCTTGGAATATACACTGTGCCTGCCATGAGAATAGGAACCTCCCTAAGAGAGGGAGATTATTTAGAGCAACAGAAAGAGAACGGTAAATGGGCAGTGCTGGGAGAGTGGGAAAAAGCTAAGCCTGATTCTCCTTGTTTGTTATGAACTGTGTTCATCAGCACAGCTGAATCTTTGTAATGCCTTTGGCTCTTTGTGAATGCTTATGGATAGTGTCCTGTGCCAAAATACTTCTCCCTCTGAAATCGCTTCTACAATAGTAGTGGTCTGCTAACGAATTTCCAACATAATGTCAAGCATATGATGAAGTACAAAATGAAGCCCTCCTGTTATCAATCACTCCTGCTGTGTCTGATGCCATAGGAGAAAGTTCAGGCTGAAGAAGGAGATACTGAAGTCATATTCTGACAGGAGGAAGAGATGGAAGTGTCCTCCTTGGGATGAAACACTCTTTGGCACTTTAAAGACTGACTGGCTCAGTATGGCATGAGCTTTTGTAGGCAAGAGTCCAGAATCTTTCTAATCAGATTGCAGATCTTTGGGAGACCTTCCCAGCTCATCCTGTTGCCTTGATATTTCTCCTGCCAATTGCATCTCCTGGGATCTTGCTGTAATCTGAATGGAGAGTCCAAGAATTGCCCAACAGTGGTTCTCGTGTTTATCTTTTTGTAACTGGCATCTCATTTGGATTTAGTTTCCTGTCATCTGTCAAAACTATCTAGGGCAACTTAAGTTCTTTCAGAAATAACTGCCTCTGCAAAGAATAGCTCACAGTGGAGTAGTCATTTTCGGCTTCCTTTGGGCTGCCTGCCAGTTTATAGAATAATGGATCTTTCTTCCTCTTGGGTTGCTGTACTCTTTGCTCATCTTTATAATTTTTTTTATAAAGATAAGGGAAACTGGGGATATTTTTCATTGTGCTCAGTAAGTGTGTATTCATGGCAAGGGAGCAATTTCCAGTCTTCCAGGAATCAGCACAGCCGTGAAAATGTTCACCATTTTAATACATTGGCAATTCAAGGAATGGTTTCTATTTCCTACATAAGGGTCTGTTAAAGTTTCAGAACAGAAAGAGAAAAAGGCCATTAAAATCCTTTGAGTGTGCTTGCATGGGGAAACTATTATGGGTTGCTTTTATATTGCTGTAATTTAATTGTGATTATAGTTCCAAGCTTTAATAAAAATAATACCTTAAAGCTTTAATTGGTAAAGGCCAGTTTAATCAGTGAGAGCAATTTTAATCTGGATGACAGTTACAGACACCATAGTTTATTTTTGTGGATATGGATTTTGATACAAATCTCATATGAATGAAAAAGAAAATATAAAGATGACCTAATAATCAGTGCTAACACAGCACCAAATTAGATATGACACTGAAAATGGCAATTGGTGTTTAAATTTTTGTTTATTCATAGAGGTTTGTGTGTAAACAAATTAATAGGGGTGTATAGGAGTTATGGGGGGAGGATTTAACTCTTTCCCTCCCCATCACAGTCCCAACCCCCTTCTGTAGCTGTTAGCCTTAGAATACATGTTTCTATAAGTGCCAGAGGAAGTTTGCCTATCAGGTGTATTAATGGGTAGGGTTTTGGTAAGGAGCATGAGAAAGTCTTAACCCCTTTCTGTTTACTGTGGCTCCAAATGGATATACCCCACAGGTTTTTTGTTTTGTTTTCCAAAGTATTTCATGTGGTTACCAATCACATCTAGTTGATTGTCACAAATTAATAACTATGAGCTATCTCACACTTCCTTTGAAAAGTACCTATGCTGAAGTTTTATTTCAAAATACATATAAAATACAGATATACTTCTTATTTGATTAATCAGCTAAAAGGCAGATGGTTATTTAATTAAAGCATTATTTTAAACACTGGATAGCCATTGCTAGAAGTGTTGAGTGTAGTATGATATAGAGTCCTTGGTAGCTGACAAAAGTGATAGCTGTAGGGATCCAAATGTGTAGATATCATCCTGAACTATTCAGAGCTTATCTCCACAATATTCAAGTATGGTTTGGTATAATTCTTGTGCCTTTCGTCAGCCTCAGGTATGCAACTGCTTCTGATGATCATCACAATATTTTAGTGTTTTATTGTCAGAGATATTGGGAATATTTATTTATTCATTATATGTATATCCCACCTTTTTTCCTTTCAAGAAACTCAAGGCAGATTATATAATTCTTCTCCTTCTCTCAATCTTATCTTCTCAACAACAATCCTGTGAGGTAGGTTGGGCTGCAAATCTGTGATTGACCCAAAGTCACCCTGTGAGCTCCATGGCCGAGTGGGGACTAGAACCCAGATTACCTGAGTCCCAGTCCCACACTTTTAACCACTATACCGTAGTGGCTCTCAATTTGTATGTAAACAAACAACAGATCAGAAAAGAGAGAGAAATTACTGTCAATAGTTTATACAATTAATGGAATTAACCTGTCACTGGAATTATTTGGCTGATATTAACTCTGTGATATCACTCAAAAAAGAATGAAACTGCATAATTTATTTACTGAAAATTATGAAATAAAGCCTCATTTTGCTTTATTGTGAGAATTGACTCTGTATGGACATTCAGCAAAGCATCTAAAGATATATATATATATATATATATATATATTGTATGGTATATAATGGAGTGGTCCAACATGTGGTCCATGGGTAGCATGCAGCTCCCAAGGCCTTGTTCTTCAGCCCTCTTTCTCCTTGGACCCCCCCCCATTCCCCTCCAGTCTGGATCCCACTGCGGGCATTGGCATGATTGTGGCAAACTCTCCTGATGCCATCAGCCCCTCCCTCTCTCTTCCTGAGACTCAGTGGGTTGGGCTGGAGGCCTTGTAAGAAGTTGCTTCAGCATACCCTGTAGTGCTCCAGCTGATAAATGCAAAGGCATTCAGGAACTCTTCAGCAGGAGTAGGCAGGGCATGCTGGGAAGAGTTCATCAGCTCAAGTGCAACAGGTTGGTGTGCCAATTCCCAGAAGGAAGGAGGAGCTGGGGGGAGGGGGTCACGTGGGAGGATTGACGGGTGGCAGAAAGAGGGAAGAAAGTGATGGATCACCTCAGAGGAGTGGTAATTGTGGTTGGGCTGTGATTGGAGAAGGAGGCTCCTGGGTTCCATGTCGAAGTCCTCATGTAGCCCTCAAGATATGAAAAGTTGGACTGCCCTGGTGTGTAGTGTGAACATTTTACATTTTAATGGTTATATCACATGTTTGAATTCTGTGAAACTGGTATTTCTGTAGTCCTTTATGGGGACAAACATTTGATTTGGTATGTGGACTTGAATCCCACTTATGCCTTGCATTTGATTTCTTCATGACTTATCTTAGAGGCACACCAGTGTGTGTCTTGTGTAATACATGTTGTACCAAATGACTGTGCATTTAAAAGAGGGATTTGGGGTTTTGAAACTCATACTTCACCCTTGTCTTGGACAAGTTACTTTTCTTTTGACTTCACTATTGCCTGTAGAAAACGGGCATTTTATGACCAGCCATACATCCTCATGACAGACATTTTGTCTATGGGCAAACACAGTAGCCATTTTGTAAGAACGTCTATGACCCTCTCTCAAAATTCTAAATATGATTCAGAAATGTTGGAGACCTCAGCTGCTCTATACTGGATCCTCCAAGACTAGTATGAGAGAAAATGCAAGGAAAGATTGTAAACTATATTCTAGAGTAGTGCAGTAGAGGACACTCTGGTGACATCATATGGAATCAATACATTCTGCTAGGAAGGCAAAGTAGATATCAAATAGTACAAGTAGTCACATTATTAATCCTCATTATCGCTCTCTGATGGTCAGGTATTGCTCCTAGATAAACTTGTGGTAGAAAGCCAATTTATGATAGTGGGATAGAGAAGTGAGCCTCCCATTAGTGCACATTTATTTATTTATTTATTTATTTTTCAATTTATAACCTGGCTTTTTCCTACAAAGGGCTCAAGGCAACTTACGTCATTCTCCTCCTCCATCTTATCCCCACAACAACAACCCTGTGAGGTAGGTTGGGCTGAGAGTCTGTGACTGGCCCAAAGTCACCCAGTTGACTCAATGGCTGAACGGGGACTAGAACCCAGATCATCTGAGTCCCAGTCCCATGCTCTTAACCACTACACCACACTGGCTCTCCTGCATTTAAATGCAAAACTATACACATTGATAATGAAAAACATAATCAATGTGTATAGACTAGCATCATGCAAATGCTCCTTTCTGCAAGCATGTGTGAACAATAGACTGTATCTTTAAACAGTTGTGGAAAGGTGTCGGCTCCAGGGTGTATTTGGATCTCAAGATATGCACACATCTGGGCTTATACAGGTATAGCCTAATGATTTGTTGGATAAATAAAAAATCATCAACTACAATAAATACAAAATTGGTCTTTTACATCAGTGACAATCTTTCCTTGGCTGTTACATATACAATCTAATGACACTTTATGGGGTTCCTGTCTTGTTTCAAAAATCACCTAGAACAGAAAATATGGAAACTGGACTTCTGTCAGTAAAAGAATGAGGTGCAAATTTACATGTTCTTCATTCTACCAAGAATATGAATGTGGAAGGCTTCTGCTGGAATGAAACAGCTGTAATCAAATCTCCTCCAAAGCAATTTGTGCTTAATTCCAAGCATAATTGTGGGGTGTGCATAGAACCAAGTGTCTGAGACTGCTGGTCATCACACCGTTAGACTGGCAGCTTCTGTAGCTCAGCCATCCTCTGTAGAAGAAAATGAAACACAGCAGATTATGCCTCGGCGAGAGAGTGTCTTACATGTGTTCTTCAGACTTCCAAGTACATGCTGTGAATTAGAAAGAAATCAGTCTCTTTGAAATTTTATCTTGTACTCAGCATTTAGGATATAGACATATCTATATCCTAGCCCCGACTGCAGTGCTTTTGGAATCCACCACATGTTTACACTGGAAATTTCTTCATAAGCATATAGAGTTTGTTCTCTTATGAAATCATGTCTCAGGGGAAGGATAATTTAAAGACGTTTCCGTTTGTTATGTCTGAGCTGAACTAGACTATTAGGGCTTGTTAATGCTGGATAAACTCAAGCCCCAGAACTGCCTTCTACTGTGGATTATAGAACTTGCAGCAAATTCCATTCTGACATGGCCAGTATGGTGTTACCCAGGAAGGGTTGCAATCTAGTATCATTTTCTCCCTTAAAACTGAGATTGTTTGGCAGAGGAATCTTGAGCTGAATTTTCCACTGTCATGAATGTCAACTAAGAGGTGCTTCATACTTTGGGAGTGGGAATCCATCAGATTCTCTTAGCCTCCCAGACTCCAACCTGCTTTCTCAAGGGCCTGAGTCTGACATGGTGGTGAGCATTTGCCCAGGCATCCACCAGGAATTGAGCCTACAGGAACATTGTGGAAGAGGTGTCCCTCTTCCACACACGTGACTTATAAACTTTGTGTTGCATGTGCTGCAGAAGAAGGCTGCCAGGTTGTGCAGTAGGAGTTCCACAAGCGTTTTTGGACTTCCTCTTGACTTGGCTCATATCATAAATGAGGGCTGAACATAAGAACATAAGTCTGATGAACAGAAGAGGACTGGATTTGGCAGGATCATGCAGCCCTTTTTCATATAAGGGTGCACATGGTGGTGGTTGGGAGTGTACTTTGTCATATGTAATTGGCATGTAGCAGTGAGTTCCCATTCAGCAAGATACACATGTGTGATCTAAACTTCCAGTTATGTACACATCTTTTCTTTATGCTCATTTACAGCCATTTAGAAAAAACATATGAAGTCACCCTAATTTTTTAATCGCTTAAATTAATCTATTTAGGATGCAAACTCTAAGCACTATCACTAAATGTGCTTTATAAAACACATATAATTAAAGAAGATTACACAAAAATAGCTATTCTAACAAAATATAAACTGAAAGCTAATTACATTTTGGCCATTTTTAAAGAAGCTTTTCAAATCCACTCCCACTGGTTGTGCTATGTTGTATTACATTTTGGTACATTTTCCAAAGTCTGTCTAAATTCTAACTCCCCAGTTTATATGTCTTTTGGGAACAGATTTATGGTAGTCTGTTGATGAAATGACAAATGTTTTCTGCTGTGTTCCAGATATCACTGCATTATTAAACATGCTTTACATTGTTTTTCCAAAGTCTGGGTTATCCTTCAATATAACTATAGGATAGAGGACCATTAATTTGCCATTTCATAGGCATAGCTATAAGCTGGGGAAAAATGATGGTACTACTCATATTTTTCTCATCTTCAGTAAAGAGATTTGAGTAAGGTATGGATGTAGGATCAGTCAGGCTTAAACTGTCTCTCTTAAAATCTGTTTGTGCTGACCTCAGCAACAGAACATATATTATGTAGCAAATTGCTATTACAGTAAGCTGAATCATATACCTTAGTTAGTCGGTGTAACAGCCTGTCACTCTGTTGAACTTGGATTATTCACAGAGGGATTATTAAGTTCTAAATAAAATAAAAGGCCCTTGCCTTTTCTAGTTTCACTTCTTCTTTTTTCCCTCTGCAGCTTAAATACAAATTCCATTTTATTGCTTTTTATCTCAACATTCATAAAACAGTGTAACAAATTACTTTCCTGACTCCACATTTTCCAATCCTTCAGTTAACCCTAAATTTAATATAATGCTGGTTAAAAATGAACAGGAGGTAGATATTGCTAAAGTTTTAATATTGAGATTCTGAAGTTCTCCTTCAAATATGTTTTCATTTGTAACAGTTAAATCTAAACCAAATTCAATCTTTGCGTGAGCTTTGCCAGAAAACAAAGTTCAACAGATTTTCACCAAGATATTCAAAGAGCTAAGTTTCATATTCGACTTTCATACAAACAAGCCTGTTGGTATTATTGTGGAAAGCAAATCAAGGGCAAATTAGTATGTAGTTCATGTAACACCAGCTAATGGTTCACATACCATCAACAGCGTGAAAAAACCCTGAGTTCATACCTTCTAACTTTCCCCATAGCTTGCCATTGTATCAAACTGGCATTGTATCCAAACTGTGCAAATCAGGTTTTCCAGTTCTGGTTTGTAAGTAAACTGTCGCTTGCACAAACCATAGTTTAAAGGAACTACTTAAAGGAACGCTTACTCCCATATATGCCCTCCCGCCCCTTGAGGTCAGCAGCAGATGCCCTTCTCCGGGAACCATCTGTGAATGACATCAGGAGGGTGAGTACCCAGAGGTGGGCTTTCTCGGCGGTGGCGCCCCATTTATGGAATGCGCTCCCCAGGGAGATCCGCCTGGCGCCGTCGTTATTTGCTTTTCAGCGCCAGGCTAAGACGTTTTTATTTAAAACTTGTTTTAATTGTTTATTTATTTATTTAACTAGTTTTTTTTTTTTTTTAGCCGAGAATGCACTGAGGTTTTATTGAGGTTTTATGGTACTGGGGGGTTTATTGTATTGGGGGTTTTAATGTATGGTTGACTTTTTTTGATGTTGTGAGCCGCCCCCAGGCTTATTGCGATGGGGCGGCATAGAAATGTTTTAAATAAATAAATAGTTTGTCTGATTTGGCTCTAACAGCAAACCACAGTTAGTTACAAAAAGCAAAGTCAGTAATGGTGTGAAGAGGAAGGGAAGTGGGAACATGCTAGCTTAAGGCTTGCTTATACAACACCAAGGCAACACATAATCCCCAAGTTGCATATGGTACAAGAATAACTTTTACCATGTAGCCCATGGGTTCTTGTTATACATCTGAAAACCCAGTTTGGGACTTCTGTGATTAAATCTTAGAGGTTATTTCCTGTTCACTAGCCCATTCCAATTTTATCTCAGGCAATTCTGACATCAATTTCAAACGTGTGTTTAAAATAATACTAAGTATGCCATAACAGCTTTGAAAGAATCTTGTACATACATCTCTACCTAGGTGTACAGCAAGAGCTCTCATAATCCCACTAACCCCTAATGTCGCTTCTTAAAAACTATAAATATCAAAGAGTTGCTCTTGAATGCAAACAGGAGAGATGAGACAACCTTGATAAAAATGCTGTGTATTAATATAAGATTAGTGAAAGATGTCAATTGAACATAATTCTAGCTGTTGCACCATCCTGTAATAGTTGTGCCCTGATAGAAAACATAATTCCCAAATCAAATTTCTAAATAGCTGTAATCCTGTCCATCATCTATTATGTATGTCCGTGTGCACATGTATGTTACTGGACTATGTGGAATGTATGAAAATATTAAGAAATGCCTATGCTTCTTGAAGCTCATGACAGAGATATATACATATTCATTATCCAAAGAAGAAAAATACTCAGCTGCAATATTGTTTTAGTGACTGAACTTCAGGCATTTTCCCCCTTTCCTGTTTAGTTTGTGGGATGACAGTTTCTTTTTTAGTTTGTGTGTAATTATTGTTTGTCCTGTTTGGGGTTATTTTCTCTTTCCATTCACTTGAATCACTAGGGAATTGCTTCAGTAAGATTGGTACATTTTCTTTAAAAAATACCATATTGTCATTTGATATGCAGGATTATCCCATGCCGGTTGAAATGAAATTCTTGAACTGGGAAGGATATCATATAGAACTTTAGATTGATCACGACTGTTATTTGTCATTACTGGCTGTGAAGCCTCTGGACTGTTTCCATATACTAATGTGGATTTGCCCCTCTCTTTTCTCCATTAAAAAAGAAACTGTTCTTTTCCATCCCATTAGAGCTACCAACTACATCAAATTATTTTTCTTAACCCAGTTCATTTATCTGTTGCATTAAGAGTCAATAACCAGCTAATGGAAAATATTAATATCGCTAAGCTAACCAATTGCTAAGTTATCAAGCTGAGTCAGCAACTTACAGTAATCAGTAGTTTACCCAATCTAGTATACATCCATTTATGTCAACTTGAACAACCTCTGTACCATTTTAAGAGTCTTGTTTTTAGGCAGATCCTTGCAAATGCAAATTTTCATTCTATAATTTTGCCTGGCTTGTTAGGTATGGTGATGTCTCTTGAGCTAGCATGTGTCTTGTTTTGAGCCCAGACCCTGCTGAGGCTTGGTTTTTCAGACCTCAGGAAGTTGTCTGTTGCATCCCACTTAATCCACTTCAGCAAATGCACTACTTTTTAAATAGTCACTTAAACTGTCTTTGAGAAACTCTTCCTTGCCTACCCTCCTTACTATGAAAAGGATTTCCCTTTGTAAGGACTTTCCTGAAAAAAGCCTTTTTTGTTTACTTTAGAAATTCTGGGTCTAGTGTGGTACATATGGACAGTTCTGTAAGCCGTCTTGAGACATTTAGTGAAAGACGGGATAAAAATGTTATATTAAATATTATTAAATTAAAAATCATCAGAAAGAAGCTCCAGTTCTTTACAACTAATGTAGCCTCAGGAGAATATTATTTAATATTTTATGGCCAACATGACTCCAGGAGAATCCTTGCTCAAAGCCTTGACTCTTACAGCTTATCTTGCAGTCCTTGCACCTCAATATTCCACACATACCCATTTTAGATACTGGATTGGTTTTTATCCTTCACAAAATACTCACAGATAGATAGTGAATGTTTCCGAGGACTGCATGTGTTGCCATTCAGAGATGCCTCAGAATTCCTAAACATTTTCAGACTTTAAAAATGATGTTTATTTAGATTTCTATTCTGAACCAGCAAATGCAGTGGTAAGGAGGAAAATAACACAGTGAAAAAGGAAAATGTACTTAAGAGGTTTTGGAGAGATTTCATTTTAGACTCCTTGAGGAACAGTCCTCATAAATTCATCACAATCAGTTTCATGGTTGAATGGGTTCTCAGAGCCCTGAGAGGCACGGCACACATTTTCCTTGGGAGTAAATGATGCCAGGTAGCCTTAGGAAGAATACATCTTACAGGAACTGTATATTGTAGTTTTCTGAAGCTTTTTAAGCACAGAATGTGCTTTCTATATAGAATAGTTTCTTTTTGCCAGTTGTAGGAAACTGGAAGATGCTCATTAAAATACTCATCAGAATGTATGAATATGAATAAGTCAACTACAACCCTATCTAGATGAACCAGGTATTGGCTCAGTCATTCACACGCTGGTTACATTCAGACTAGACTACTACAGTGCAATCGACATGGTGTTGTCTTTGAAGATGGGTTGGAAACTTCAGCTGCTGCAGAATGCATTGGTTTTGATGTTGGTAGGGGCCAAACTACTCTGCATCAGCTGCACTGGCTACCTATTTGCTTCTGATCCCAGATCAATGTGCTGGTGTTGACCTTCAGTTTTTAATGGTTTGGGACCAAACTTCTTTCGAGGACCACTGAGGCCCATATGAACCATCCTGAGCATTCAAATCAGCTCTGTAGGCACTGTTTGAATGTACACCACAGAGGTAGTTATTCATGAGAGACAAGGCCTCCTTAGGAGTGGTCCCATATTTGCAGAATACTTTCCCTTGAGAAATATGCTTAGTTTCCCACCAATTTTATTTTAAGTGATATAAATACATGTTTATTTTAGACTGGTTTAAATTAAGAGAGCATATCAGTGGTTTCCCTTGTTACATGTTCCTCATGCCTCTGCTTTTATATCTTATGAAAGAATGGCTTTTTGAAATAACATGATCTGAACATTCTTTTTATTATTGTTTTTCTTATTATTTAATGTTGACATATGTTTTATTATCTGTTTTAATATTTTTAAATATATTGTATGACACCTTGGAAAATTAGAATTTGTCATGTCTTTGTTATCTTCCTTGCTCCTCCCATTGTATAGGTGCCTCTCCCTTGTCCACCTCCAAGCAGATTATATCATATTACATTTTACTATAGAAAAATGGTATAGATCAATCAAGCTCCTCTGACCCATCATTCAGTTTAGTCGAGGTGGGCCTCAGCAGTTTTAAATTATGTGCATTAAGAACAAACAAAAACCTGGGGCATGATCCAGCCAAAGCACTATGAAATGCTATTGGTATCAGTTGGAGAGATGCTTCCCTCCCCCTCTAGATATAGAAAACTACGTGCTCATGAAAGAGGATTTTCATGTGGTAGAACATTTGTTCTTTAATTCAACATGAAATAGATTCAGTGTGGAGTAGTGGTTAGATGGTTGGGCTGGGACTCATGAGATGGATTTTAGTTCCCACTGGACCAGGAAACTCACTGGTTGACTTTAGGACAGTCACAGATTCTCAGTCTAAAAGGGTTGTTGTGAGAATAAAATGGAGGTCGATTGTGTGAGCTACCTTAGTTTCCTTGCAGGAAAAGTGGTGGGATATAAATTTAATAAATGCATATCTCAATAACTAATCCATGCAAGCATGCACTGAGTTATTCAGCAGCTATTTTACTGTTGTGAAGGCCCTTCATTCCCCTTTCCCCCATTTGAGGAACTGACAATGCATATTTTTTTAGAAAATGTGATTTTAAACAAATAAAATATATGTTTTTCATGTTTATTTTTCATCATACAGATGTCATTCATAGCCTTGAATGTTAATTTTCCTGAGCGTGCTGTGTATATATTTGCAAGCTGGAAAAGAGTGGTATGTTTTTTCAGCACAGAAATTTGAGCTGTCATAATTGGCTAGGCTCAGAGAGCAATTCCACATGAAAAGTCAGTATAAGGTACTTTATATTCTTACAAACCATCAGTGTAATCTTACTGCTGTCCAGACTGCAACTTGAGGTCCTATGGCATAAGTAATGTAGTTCTACTGCATCTGGAAATGATAAGAGCATAGATTTTATTGCCTCCTCCATACTGCATGGACCCTAAGATCATCCTCAGAGGTATTCTCTAGGAGCCCCCACTAAAGGAAGTGAAATGAGTACTACTAAGAAGAGGGCCTTTTCTGTTATGGCACCCCCATTGTAGAGTGAATTGCCTGAAGAAGTTTGCCTGGCACCTATTGGAGCCAGGTGAAGATCTTTCTATCTATTCAGGCATTTTTTTCCTTCAGTTACTGAATTTCAAATATTTTCATTGCTCCTACATCTTATTTCGATTTTACTTTTATTTTAAACAATACTTTTAAATGTTCAAATGTTTATATTGTATCGTATATTGTACTTTATGGTTTTAATGGTTGTAAACCGACCAGAGGGTTTCCACTATTGGGTAGTATAGAAATATAATCAATAAAATCTATTCTGACCTTCCTGCAGCATTGATTTCCCCTTTGTGTTTGGAATCACACACACAGCACTGTGGCTCGGAGGTCATTTGTTTCCCACAGCTTTACAGGACACTGTAGCAGCCAGGGGCATAATTATCTTTCACAAGGGCCTTGTTCATCTAAAATAAGTCCCTT
The DNA here is from genome assembly GCF_004798865.1 of Varanus komodoensis. Lineage (NCBI taxonomy): Eukaryota > Metazoa > Chordata > Lepidosauria > Squamata > Varanidae > Varanus > Varanus komodoensis. The sequence goes on from NW_025335761.1 coordinate 14,848,107, forward strand.
TGCTAGTGTTGGGAGGGCAGAGGGGTGTGTTTGTGTAAATATTCCTTTTCATGCAATTCAATATGAAGCCCTCGGCAGCTTCTGGTGAGCTTAATTTATGGCTAAGTTTTGGCATGTTTCTGTTTATAGTGGGTTTCTATGTCCAGCCCAAGCAGATCAGGAAGCATTCTTCTGCAGTTATTATAGCCCAGAAACCATTCGGTTGGCATGAAAAGGGAAAAGAAAAGAAAAGAAAAGAAAAGAAAAGAAAAGAAAAGAAAAGAAAAGAAACTTCGTTGATGAGTAAACAAATACCTTAACTATTCTCTGCCAAAACTTGTACCTTTCAGCTAAGCCAATCAGAATGGAGCTTCTAAGTATATTCAATATACACTTAACATACTTCAACCATACTTCAACATAGACTGAGATCTAGAGTCTCATGTTGTGCTAATTATGTTGAGCAAAACATGCCCCTTCACACGCTAGGGACTTAGTGGCCCCCAGCTTCCAGTGATGGTCTCTTCCCAATCCCTCGGAGTTAGGGACTTACCAGATCATAGGTGTGTGAAGATGAGGTACAGGATCTCCCTGTGACTATTTTATATAACCAAACATGTAATTGCTCTTTTTTCCAGTCTTCACAGATGGCTTATTTACATCTGTTCTAATCCCCTTTGTATCTTGGCATGTGAGTTCCCTGATATTTCAGTCAGGACTAATTCAATCTAGAGATATTCATGACAATTGAGCCTTGAGCCTGGGAAGAACAGGACTGTGATTGTGACTGAGTTTCTCCTCCCTGTTTCCCTTCTCCTCCATCTGTCTGCAGTGGATGGAGCCTTGCTATCAGATTCCATTAGGCAAGCTGTGTTTAATGTATCATAACATCTGAGGGAGGAACTACCAATGGCCTCAACAAATGCACTGTTTTCAGAGTCATGTTTGCTAGAGTAAGGCATATATGGAACTGGGGAGAGTTGATGTTTGCAGTAGAGAATCAGTGGATGGAACAGAGTTACTCTTAAGCCATCATCCACCCACCTGTTCTTTCCTCTTAATACAAGTTTGCTTCCTGTCATAGAAGCATCTGGGAAAACCTCAGCTACAACCTTCTGGGTGGATAATTTTGCAGAGGAGCATCAGTAAGCATAAAAACTGTACTGCATTCCCCCATGGCTGCTGATTCTTCTCTGCAGAACCTTCTCTGCTCAGCTGCTGCACACAAAGAAACACAGATTTGAAATAAACTACATGGAGCTATTTCTACTGAGTCATGTCATTGGACCATCTATCTCAGTCTTAACAATTCTGCCTGGCAGCAGCTCCCTCAGGGTTTCACTGACCATTGACAGAGAAGCAAGCTTTCATGCAACTTATTTTCCAGCAGAAATGTATGACTTTCTATATTTTATTTATTGCAAAAAATGTAGATGTGTATAGGGATGCATGCTCAGTTTTTTGAAGGAGTCATTACTAAACACATTCCTCCAGTTATCACTTGGAAGCATTCATGAATTTTAAGTAAAATGTCTTCTCAGCTTAAGACATTTCTAAGTAAATGCAAGTGTACACACACAACCAAAAGAAATTGCATTTTATTTATTTATTACATTTTTGCAGTGCTTTTTTTGTTAAAAAAAAAAAAAAAGGTGCCGGAACTCATGTCTTAGGGTCACTTTTACACAATGGTCGCCACTGGCAGTAATCACTCAGTGCACAACCACACGACTGATCCCAAGCTGAGCAGCATCCCAAGCCGAGCAGCACCCTCACAATCAGCGCCGACAATCAGCGCCGACACACAAGCAGCCCGCAGGCACTATGTTAATGATATTTGCCGCCAATCTGCTACGCCCAACAGGGCGATTCACAATCACTTGGAAAAATCTGTCAAAAAAAGGTGCTGGAATGCTGTTCTGGTGTGTTCTATGACAAAAAAGCCCTGCATGTTTGTATTGCCCCCATAGCCCATGAGGTTTTAAATAAGTTCTTAGTCAAAACTTCTTAGGTGAACTAATATAAGTCTTATTCATAAGGAAGGCTAAACTTCTGATCCAAGTGGGTTCCTTTGTAGGCCATTTATTTCATAGAATACAGATATCAAGATCTGTGGGAGAAAGACTGTAAAACAGGTGAGAGTTTGTGATGCTAAAGCCCTATAATGTTTTTGTAAGTAGCTTTTAAGATAGAGATGAAAAATAAAAGGAAGTGACTATTGTTTCATTAGATATGGTGGGTTGGGGAAATTAATCGTAGCTCTTTGTCTATCTTGATGACCACCAGTAAATGTAACTAGTAAACCCCTAAATGGCTTAGGACCTGGATATCTGAAGGAGCGTCTCCTTCCCTATGTGCCTTCCCACCCCTTAAGATCTGTCACAGAGGACCTTCTTCAGGAGCCCTCCTTGAAGGAGATTAGGAGGGTGGCTACCTGGAAAAGGGCCTTCTCTTTGGTGGTGCCCTGGCTGTGGAATGCACTCGCCAGAGAGGTCCGCCTGGTGCTGACTCTGTATTCTTTTCTGCGCCAGGCTAAAACCTTTTGTTTTTGCCCATTATTTTAAGGTTGATTAGGTTTTAATGTGGGTTTTATTTTATTGGACTTATTGGATGCAGTGCTTCATTTTATTCTGTTTTTATTGCAGACTGTCCCGAGACAGGAGTAGTCGGATGGTATATGAAAGCTTTAAATAAATAAATAAAATAATAATAAACCCCACCTAGTAAACGAACAGTGGGTTTGCTGTTTCACTTTCTGGTTAAATCTCTGAGGCAGTTCTTATGCTTCTGACACATAAATGAAACTCTGTTGACTGTAGAAGATACTGGCATGTTCCATGACATTCTGTGAATTAAACAAAAAGCTATTGGTTGAACATTTCACAAAGATGGATTTGTTTGAAGAAAACGTAATCTCTCTTGCTGTTCTTGCTGTTTGCTTGCTGTTCTAACTGCCATTAGACTTCCATCAAATATATAAAGGCATTAGTAGCTTCATGGTCAGAATTATCAACAGGCAGTTTGCTTTTATACCATTTCATTCTCAAGGGCTTTGGAATAAAAAATCATGAATAATCTAAATGAAGAGTTTATATGGCCTTTCTGAAATGCTTGTTGGTAGAAAGTATAAGATATGTAGAAACAATAGCACACATATGTGGTCTGAGTTTGTTTTTAATAAAAGCAAACTGTAAGAATGCATATATTAAAAAGTTAGTAATCAGATAACTCTCAAGAAATGTGCTTTCGTGCGATCCAACAATTAATCCCGGGGTCCTGGTCAAGCCAAGGGTTCTCAAAGCATCTTTAAGGATGCTTACAAAGAAACAAAACAACCTGTGTCAAATATGATGCACCATTTATGGACTACAATCATGAAAAATAGATGCAGAATATAAGCGAGCTAAGGAAAATTTACATTACCCTTTTCTACAGTTGGACTGGTTTCCTGAATAGGCCAGGGGATGTTCCATTTGTCTTTGAAGCTGCCTTGGCCAGCAGCAAGACATTTCCTCTCTCCAAGTCAAGAACAAAATGTCATGCCATGGATGTTATAAAGTTCTCCTCTCCAACTATTTTAGATGCTGTCAGTAGATACAGGGTCTAATCCCACTTGCTGGGTGGGGTGAGGCAAAGCTGCTTCAGTAAAGAAAACAGTTTCAGTTCTTAGCTAACAAATATACTTAGGGAAAGTAGCTTCAAGGCAGTTACTTCTGGTGTTCTTTCTAAGAAGCTGAAGGCCATAAGACCTTGTCATAGTTCCAAAAAGCTATCCAGGCTGTTGGACATTGAGAAGGTTCATTACCCTACCTGTTGAGCCTTAATAACCCCCTCTCCATTCTTCTGGTAGAGCCCCTCCAGTATCATGATGAAGCAGAAAACCTCAAAGGAATGGAACTTTAAGATGAGTACACTAGGCAAATAAATATGGATGTGTTGACAGGTGTGTTTCAGTCGTTATTTCTGAAATTACATATTTGCCTTCGTAGCTAAACCAGAATTGCAGTTGTTGGACTCTCAGGTTCCTAGGCATGTTTAATCAGAGTAAGTCTTATTGTGCCCAGGAGTGCTTCATTGTAACCTTGGAGAGGAGCAGTGATTCCCAGCATTTACGAGCCTCTTAGACTTGTTCAACAGCAGAAATGCTCCCAATTCTTCAGCCATCCTCAAACTTCCCTTCTGTTGCCATGGGGAAAGTCTGTGGCTCATTATGAGGGTGGGTGGCTGAGTGCCTCAACACTGCCGGTCACCAGCCCAACCTTCTTTTTTTAGTTTAGAGCTGAAGGGACGTGGGGCAGGGATCTCTTCCATTGTTGTGCTGAGCCCTCTAAAATTCAGTGCAGCAGCAGGGACAATCCCCTGTCTTCTCCAGTTTTGTGTTGGAGAGAAAAGTTAGATTTCCTCGTTCACCATCATTGTCAAAAGATGATGGAGCATCATGCATGCCATGCTGCCGTGGCCAGGCTGGGTGACAGGAAATGTGGACTCCTGATACTAATATACATGGGAAGCAACCATTGTTATGACATCCAGATCCAAGTAACTCCAAGACTTATTGTGGGATGGGCAGTTTGTGAGCCATGTGTGGTCCTCAGCATCCTGCTTGGCTCCCCAAATGCTAAGAACCAAAAATAAAACAAAACAAAACAAAATCATCCAGAGCAGTCATTTTGAAGCCTTTGTTCCTCTTGCTCTTAAACATCACTTTCTGGAGAGCGTATAGAAAGGAACTGTCTCAAACAAGCAAGTCAGAACATTTGCTTGCTTACTTGCTTGAATCAGCACTAAAACTGAGCCGTCCTCACTGCCAGTCATTCTAGTAAGCTGTGGCACAAAGAAAGGAGAGGAGAAGTGGGGCCTTTTCTGCAGCCCTGCTGAAAGTCACTCCCATGAAGTCTCCTCCTCTCTCAGCTGTCATCTCCAGAATCCATTCCAGCAGGGTATAACAGAGGGAGATGAAAGGTAAAGTGGGGGTATTCTATCAGCCTTGATGAAAGATTACTTAATGTTTTTACTGTTCTCCTCCCTATCTCTTTTTCCCAGCATGCCATGGCTTTCTCGAATGTGTGTGTGTGTTGGTGGGGGGGATGAAAATCCCATATGGGGGAAGGGGAAAGGTAATAAATGTATGGGCAGGGACTGTCTTATTGGATAGAAGCCTTATCGGCTGAGAAGTGGAATAAAAATACTTTAAATAACAATAAATACCCAGAAGAAATTAGCTGAGTTGAAGAAAATGACCCATCTGATTGTCCTAGCAATGTAAAGCATTCTTTTTCATATAGGTCTTGTTAAAATAGCCCTGCCAGTACATGTTACAGGTTGGGGATGCCCAGGTGGTCATAATAGTTCTGCACTTTTAAGGTCAAATTGAAACTGGCTTAGGTTTTCAGGTAAAATCCCACCACCAACAAAATACCCTTCAGGTTGTAGAAAAAGTCCATCTTCAGAATACCATCTGGCCCAAATTCAGTGTTCAATGATCAAGAAGCCTTTAGTTCTATTATTTTGCAGGCAGATAAATTGCTCTTGGAAAAGTAAAAAGTTAAAAAAAAAACATAAAAACTCCACACAAAGCAACCACTGAATTACGAGCGCATGTTCTTTTTGTCTTTGCTGCTATTTTTTGTTTTGGGAAGAAATTCTGATATCCAGTTTCAGCAACTATAAAATCCTGCATTTATTCATTTATTTCTATGTCAAGATCTTTATTCTGTTTCATTGGGATCTTTGTGTTAGAGAAATGAATCTAGCTGCCCATTAAAATACTCTGACCTTACAAACTTGTCAACTGATGTTGGATTGTTATTTTTTTTTAAAAAAAAAGTTACAGTCTTTCTATAAGAAAAATATGAGAGCTTGACCTTTTCCTATTGAAATCAGTTGGATTTAGAGAGGCTTAATTTTGACTGGATTGTGCCCGTGTGCTCTCTTCCTGTTTGCAAGTGCACTGGGTAGGTAGGATATGTAATAGTAATATGTAAACTTTGGTCCAATTCATAGTTGGGGTAAAGTCATTAGCAACTAATTTTATCTTGTATGTTCCATGTAGAAAATGTTTCTTAGAGTAGGCACTCCTTTTTGGGGACCACCAATGCCAAGGTTCCCTGTCCTAGTAAGAAACAGCTGTTACTAACAATGCCTGCATTCATAAGAACTATGCATGATGTAGCACTTGGAAATGTGAAATCACCTTAACAAAAGTGGATACTGGAAATGGGCCTTAGGTACTCTTCAAAAAAACAAAAACAAAAAAGTCACATGATTTCTCTGCATTTGCTTTCTCTCAACATCAGCTGATTTCTCTACATTTGCTTTCTCTCAACATCAGCTGATTTCTCTACATTTGCTTTCTCTCAACATCAGCTGATTCCTCTGAAAAGCATCATATCTGTATGCAAGGTATGTCTGAAGTAGTTGGTTTCAAGCGAGATTTATGGTTAGAAGGGATGAAAGGGAAAGTGTATGCTTAGAGAAGGAGGAGGATTTTTTCCCCCAAGGGGTCCACCATAATATGGAGCCTGCCCTGATCTGGTCACTCTTCTTGCCCAGCCATATACTCACTATCAGCTTACTCCTCCCCTCCTTACTTTCTATATCCTCAGTTCTTGCATGCCAGCATTTGCTCTTTTGTTTCAGCTGGCAAAAATGTCTCAGGTAAGCTCTGACACCAATCAGTGGGGAAGAGTCGGGGTAGAGGGCTGTTCCACTCAAGGCCTGCTTGTGGGCTTCCCAGTGTCATTTGGTGGACCACGGTGAGAAACAGAAGGCTGGACTAGATGGAACCTAAGGCTGATTCAGCAGGAATCTTCTTACATTCTTAATCGCTAAATTAAGCAATTGTTCCACTAATTCAGAATTAACAATGCAACCACATAATGAAATTTAATTCTGCTCTGCTTGAATGCATTTTGGATTATGTCATCCAGTGTTTTCAGAATCTTTTTCCCTAGGCCCTTTTCATCCCGTATAAGATCTTTGCAACAGATTGCCTGGCAGATGTAATGACACTAGCAGTGATGCAAATTCCTGGCAAAGTAGTTTTAAATTAATGGCTCTTTCATAAGATTGTGTACTACAAAGGGGACAGAGATAAGGTTCATTTAACTGGTATGAACATTCTATTACTTGCAGACCTGTTTCCATGTAAAATATGGCCCACAATTTAGGAACAGCATTTTGGGTGGGGAAACTGAATGTACTGTTTCAGGAAAGGAAAGTAGAAAACATTTTGGGGCAATGTTCTGAAGTAAAACACAGGCTGATTGGCATCATCTTAAATCTAGCAGCAAAGAAGAGGGACTCAGAAATTAAGCTGATGCTCTGTGGCTGGCTAATTGATTAGATTATTCTACCCAGGATGTGGGTGGTGGAGAAAGTTTGTTTGTTTCATTTTTTTATAACCCAATAGCCAAGCTTCTCTGAGTGGTTAACAAAACAGAAGAAATCTTAAAAACCCACACACAACACACGTATGAGATAAAAGTAACCTAAGAAAAAACAATTGCAATTGAATCAACAAAGAAGCATAGCAGTGATACATAATAAAATCCAATATTAAAAAATGAAGTTAAAAAACTTTTAAACTGCTAGGGAAAATGAAAAGGTCTTCACCTGGTGCTCAAAAGAATGCGAAGTAGGCTCACTTCTTTGGGGAGCCCATTCTATAACCCGGGTGCCACAACAGAAAAGGCCCTCTTCCTGAGAGCCATCTGCCTCATTTCCTTTGGGAGGGGCTCCTGGAGAAGGACTCCTGAAGATTACCTCAGGGTCTGGGCAGGTGTGTCATGGGACAAGGTGATCCTTCAGGTAACTTTGCCTCAAGTCATTTAGGGCTTTCAGTGGTAGTACTAGCACTTTGAATTGGGCACAAACTTCAACTGGCCACCAGGGCAGCTGGAAGAGGACTGGCATGAAATGTTCTTGTGAGTCAGTCCCCATTAACAGTCTTGCCCTGTTTTGGGAAAGCTGAAAATGAACAGACTGAATGAGGTTCAGGAAGGGTAATGAAAAAGCAGGCAAAGAATTGTATTCTACAGAGGAATCTAAAGCCATGTGTTTGCTGGCTGAAGGAGGCTTGGATGGAGTGAGAGTGTCATTCTGCCGGAGAAAAGAAGCCCTAGCAGTGGGAAGGGACATGTCCTGCAAGGGCCTCAGTTCACTCTTGGAAAACTCCACAGGCATAGATCTGCTGCTGGTGGTGTTTCTGGTTTTTGTTCCACTGTATCCAGAGCCCCTTCATTCCCCTGAGAAGCCTTAGGAGAAAGCCTGTAAACAAGCCAGCCTGAAGATAATATAGGTAACTAGAGTTAAAGAATCACCACTGAAATTACTGGAGGGCATCCTCTTCCACCATTCTCTTTTACAAATAGCAAGTTACCTGCTGCACCCTTCTTTCAGTTTAGGATTGCTTTCCTAGGCAGAGCCAAAGCAGAAACTAAGCAGAAACTCTTGATCTGCATATCAGCAGCAGCTGCTTACTTCCTGTTATCAGCTGCTGGAAGACTGGAGTCAAAGGAAAGGGAAGGTCAAATGTCCTCAGTGACCCTGCATTTCAAATTGGAGAGGCCTGAAAATGTCTTCTTGATTATTCTATTCTGTCTGAAATGGAACATGAGATAGGAGAGAGTGACCTAGAACTACTATATACAGGAAACTTGTTCTCACAGGAACAGGAAAAACCTTGAGCAAATTTGTGCACCAAGATTCAAGCACATATGTTCAGAGCAAAATATTGTTTTGGATGTGTTGAGTTTTAAGTGCTATTGAATCATTCTGGCAGAAATGTTACTGTAGCAATTGGAGATATTGATTCAGATGGAGTACGGAAAGAAACATGGTGATGTGTCATAAGCACAGAAGTAGTATTGCAAACCACAAAAATGCATCTGCAAATTGGACCATTTTGGAGAGTATTCATAGAGTAACCATAAATCAGACATGACTTGATGGCACATAACAACAGCAAATATTTGCCTTACTGTCAGTGTGCCTTAAAGCAGTACCTAGTCAGAATCTGGACAAGAAAATAGCTGGAGATCTCTTTAGGGTTCTGGAAGTAAGAAACCAGGATGCTAATCTAGGCAGCAATGGTGCCTGTGTTGAGGTCTCTGTGTCTGACAAAAAGCCAACTGACCAACCAACCAACCAAGTCCCTATTTTTTAGCCAGAGAGAAAAAGAAGCTGGGAACTGAATAAACTCTTTACCAAGAATGCAACAGGCTTTGTACCAATCCCTCAGCAAAGACTTCTAAGCAAACATAGCATTCAGAGGATGAGGAAAGGGACTCTTATGGATTGGTAACTGATCAAAGTCCAGAAAGTAGAGTAGTATTATATGGTCCATTCTCCCAGTGAAGGGGTTATAAAGAGTTAAGTCCCCCAAGGATCTGCATTTTGAGTGGTGTTTCTCACACGTTCATAAATGATCTGGGATTTAGAGTGTGCAGTCAGGTGGCCGAGTTTGCTGATGACTCTAAACAATTTACGGTTAAGACCAAAATAGATTGCATTGCTCCAAAAGAATCCAAACTGGGAAAATGGGCACTACAATAGCAACAGCAGTTTAATGTACAAGAGTGTAAAGTAATGTGGATAGGAGTAGAAAATTCTGAATTCATGCCCTAAAATCATACCAAGCATTAAAAATACAGGAGAAATTGGGGGCAGGGCACACATGGCAGGCTGCACAGGTGGCTTTCAAGGGGCATGTGCAGCCCACAGGCCTTGGATTGCCTGTATCTTTATTACAATGTGTTATTTCCAATTCCATAATTTCTACATTTCTGAGGTTTTTTATAGATATACTGCTCTTATCCTTTCCTACAATCTTATTTCAAGTTCAGACAAAAAGTCATTCTGGGAATTGGAAGGAGCAGGCTTATGAGTCATTCCCACAAAAAATAAAACACTTAGCTAGTTCAGTCTTTTTAATTTATTAATTTTCCATTCACCCTAATAATTATGCAGTTTGATTTACAACTGCAATAGAGATACCTCAAAAAGAATATATTTTTTATGATTCAAGTCTGGCACATTATAATTTGCTGTTCCTTCTTTGTCATTAGGTGGAATATGATAGACTAGTAGGAATGTGAAAAATACAGTTTGAGCAAAAGTAATGCTATAATATCAAGACAGTGAGGCTGCCTTAGAGAAATAGCTATATTGTCTGTCTTTCATTTGGTTAATCCAGTTGATTAGATACATCATTGATTTATTTTAGGAAATTTTATCCAGTTCTAGAAGGGAATGACATCAGTATTAATTTAACTGTCAGTTTTCCGAAGTTTTCAGCTGTGTTTGCCATGTTTTCACACCTTTTCTCTCAAAATGATGACAGTATTTAGATTATCTTGAAGCACGAGGAAATGCCAAAGCCCACTGAGACTGTAATATTCCTTCTGAGCAAATGGGGTGGGGGGAGTGGATTTTGAGCCCCAGGTATCCCATGGAAATTAACCTTACTTGAAGAACTGACCTGCACAGCTAGAGCCTATGACCACAGGCTCTAGCTGTGCAGCATTGGAGTAGTTGGGAGCACAACTGAAAGAAGCTCATCTGGGGAGAAAACACTTTCTCTTTGGAGAAGCTGACTGAGAATGATGCAAGGGGCTGAGTGAGTTTTCACCCCCCCCTATTGTATCTTTATGTCTAGGTGATATCCTGTTTATATGTGCAGTTTCATTAGGCCATTCTCAGAGGGTATCCAATCATGTTTCTTTTTCTAAGGGATGACTGTGACTTGATTTGCTTGGTGCCCGCCCCCACCTTTGGGATGGGCTTCCTAGAAAGGTCTGCCTGGAACCATCACAAATTTCATTTCAGTACCAGGCAAAAACTGTCCTCTTTCGCAAGTTGTTTTGAGACCTGATTTTACCAACTGGATTGTAAGAGCTCACTCTACTGCCAGGAGTTTTCCTTTTCCCTGCATCCCCCCACTCCTCATAACTTGGAATTGTGATGTTGGCCTTCATTTTATTGTTGTTCACTGCTTAGAGAGCCCTGTCAGGTTATTCAGCAGCCTATAAATTTTAAAATAAATAAATAAACATGACAAGCCACTGTGGGCAATGAGTATTTATTTATCCATGGGTGCCTTGATTTGTTTTACAAACAAGACACTGTGAGAACTCATGGACTTTTCTATGGTTTCTTTTATCCGTGGTAGGTTGTTGTCATCCAACCCTAAATGAATGATCTCACCATGAGTAAAACTGAGCAATAAGCAAGGCATTAGCAATAATGACAAAAAATATCTTGCCACTCTTGCCAAATTCACTCTGGTCACTGGCAGCACCAGCTACCCCATGAATGCCCAAGCTTTACTTAGTCGAGGCTGGTGCTGGCTTTCTGCTGTCTTTGCTGTGATCAGCAGCTGGTTTTGGCTCCGTGCAGCTGTTTTGCAAATTTTCCCACAGATCTTCCTAACAATAAGATCTTGCGAAGAAGGGGATATAAATCTTATCACCCACTTTTCATGGCTGGACAGCTTGACTTTTAACAGTTATCAAACCAAATGGGAGCATGGAGCATACGGGTATTTGAAATCTTCTTAGGATAATGCCAAAGGTTGGTACATGCTGTACTTTGCCAGCAGGTCCTTCCCTAGACATTGCCTGAGTGAAGCTGTCCTGTTTTGAACCTCCATAATCCTGTGCACCATCTCTAATTGTGTAAGTCCAGTTTTTTAATGTACAAATTTTTAAACATGTTAAAGGGCCACCAATTTTAAAAATGGGTTTACCAGTATTGGCAGCCACTCCAAGGTGGCATTTGGGTATTTTGAAGAGGTTCTTAGTGGCTTTACCTGAAAAAGGGGGAAACATTATATTGCAAACAAGCTCTAGGGAGTCAGAAATAGCTCTCAAACACACTGGAAAATAAGAGTTGATTCAGTCATTCCTTGGATGTCAGCTGGTAGGGGAAGGAGGGCAAACAACTCCAGGTGTGCTTGACTGTCCCTCAGGTGTTTGGGTTGTTTGCAGAACAGTGAACCCACTGTGACTTACTTCCAGGGTGGATGCTGCATTCTGCACATCCACCCTGTTTTTAAAGACCTGGTTAAGCTAGATTGATTTGTGTTTTCAGAGTCATCCATTCTTAGCATGTAATTCTCTGTTTTGTCACTATTATAAGTGAATGTGCTTGTAAAAAGTACATCTAGTCCAAGAATTAAATGGAATGAAGGAAGTTGGATTCCTTCCTGGTTGGCTGTGTTAGAGTTAGAATGGCTGTATTGACAAAAATATTTCAGGGTTCTGGATGCTGATATATTTTATTTATTTATTAAAACATTTTTATGCCGCCCCATTCGCCGAAGCCTGTACATATATACAGTTTGTGTGTGTGTGTGTGTGTGTACACTGCCTGTATTCGGGCCTGTGTGGATTCTAAAGTTGACATACTCACCGTTCACCCTATTTTAAGGATATAAAGAATAGGATCCCATTGCTCACTGCAGATCAGTAGGTGGTGGCAGCAGGTATTTTGGGAAAATGTTAGGGAAATATGGAGTCAGTGACTTACGGGGCAAGAGCTCTGTAGAGAATCTTTAGATACATCACAATTTGGTGGTAGTAGTAAGATTTGAATTTGTGAGATCAGGATTTGTTTTCATTTTGTTTTAAAAGCAGGATACAAGCCTTGAATTTCTCAATATTTTGGTCAACAGAACTTTTAGGGGAAATGACATAGAGAGCTATCAGAGAAGCAGTTATAAACTATGGTTCTAATACACCACCATCTTGTAACTTGTCTCCCTCTCTTCTACCTTCTCTTTCGGATTTTACTTACTGGCTGAATTTCCCAACTGACTTGAATCCTGCTAAACTAAGAAGAATGGCATGGGATATGAGAAACATAGGCAAACACCATCAAAGATGGTTTATTGAACTGAGCAGAATTAAAAGGATGGATATAATCAGGTAGTGTACCCAGACAGTAATGATGAAATGTGTCTTTTGCTCATTGGAGATCAGTGTGCTTACTGGTTTCTGAAGAAGGAAGCTGATGTGGAGGACAACTGCCTTTAAAAGCAAGCATTTAAATCAGGATGGAGTGAGAGTTTTTTTCTCTTTTTTTGGTGGTGCTGAGCTTATGTCTCTGAACTATTTAACCAGAGAGAAAGCGCAATAATTTATTGCTGAGTGACTCAAGGAATTGTAGTCTATAACCCACCCACCCCCGGCATGAATGAAGAACATTGCACCAGCAGCTGTGAGTTATGGCATTCATTTTTCATTCCAGCCAGGTTAATCTCACTGCAATTATTCAGCATTCTCATTCAAAGCCACTGTGGTACAAAGGTTGAATGAAAGCCAGGGAGAGCTTTGTCCAAATCCTCTCTCAGCCATAAAATGCACTGGGTAGCTTTGGAACTGTCAGTATCTTACAGCCTAAAACCTACCACACCTGGTTGTTTTGGAGATAAAATGGGAGGCAGTACCTTGTCTTCCTGAACCATCTAGAGGAGAAGGAGCAGATTATAAACCAGTGAATGGTACATCCAACTAAAGCCTGTTCTTAAGCCTTAGACCTTTTTGTAAACCAAAGGAGCATCAAATTAAGAGCAATCATATAAAATATTTTCCAAAAGAATCCTCAGCTAACTGGAACTTCAGGTTATTCTTTCTCCTTAAAACCTGAGAAGAAAGAAACAGTTCTAAGACCATTTTGTCTTGGCAGCACTAGAAGCCACTTCTAATGTTTGAGCCACAAATGGCCAAAATTCATCACAGATTCTTCAGTGCTAAGTGATTATATCAAAGTGCTATGCTGTAAAATTATTACGGAAGGAACAGTCACTGAGTCTGTGTGGTTGAATCATTCTGTAATGTTGGTATATCATTCATACCTGCATGTTTCCATAAAGAACAGCCACTGCTTCTTTTGTTATACAGAAGACACCTTTAGTATACAGTTTGCCTTTATGGCACCACTAGTATGCCATTTTGGCTAGAGTTTCAACTCTCAGGGGATTTACCACAAATTGGTAGTACTGCTAACCTGGGATACAAAGGTTAGTGTCTTTCCAACTAGATTACACCATAAGGGCATTCAGACTACATCCAGGATTGGCAACTTTGGAAGCTGTGCAGCTAATTTATGAGCCCCCAGAGCTGACTGAGGGCCACATACACATGTTGCCAAAATGACTGTGACAGCACTAAAAAGAACAAATGTTTACTTTAAAACAAGGTGTGCAGGGAAAGAACAACGTGTTTTAATAAAAGCCTGAATTTGTATTAAAGCAAAATGCAGGTTCCCTTGAAAATTCGACATTTTTGCCATCGCTTCATCTGCAAGTGGTAGCTATGACTTGTGGATGAAATAAAAGTTAGGGAAAACCTGCCTACCCCAGGCTGCATGAAATAGCACAAATTTATAAAACATGCAAAATGGTGTTTTGCTTCCAAAGCAGCAAACACAAGGGTGGGCAACTTGTGGCCGTTCAAATATTCTGGCCTACAGCTATCAACCCTAGCTGGCATAGCAATAGTTCACCTGCATGAGACATTTCAAAGTTAACATTCATCTCATCTTGAGAAAATAATACTTCAGAAAGAGTTGATTTGGTGCAGCGTTGCACCAAAATATAAGGCACTCCAAAGGATTCTTCAGCTTCCTTCTGAAACGGCTAGTGCCCTGTGTCTGCCTCAAAAGATTTGGACCTACAGTAAGTCCCCATTCTTGAGAATACATGGAGAGCCATCCACTCACCTGGTGACTCAGCTTAGATCACCCTTAGTGGTGACTTGGCTTAGAATCTGTTTGTTTCTAGTGGTAATCTATGGTTAAGCATTATGAGAATAACTTTATGCTCATGAGCTTCTCCCTCCTCCACTACAACCACTAGGAAATTGGAACCTTTGCTTATATTTTGACTTAACCACAGTTTATTTTTGCATCTGAACCTGGACAAATTGAAAATGGAAGTCAGAACTTTAAATCCTTTCACAACCCACTAAACAAGAAAAGGCTGCTCATGAGCCCAGTGCTCTTGTATGGAATGCTGGATCATCTTGGATTACTTCAAATGTTTTGAGCTACAACTTCCATCATCCATGACCAATGGCAATGCTGAGGGTGTTGTACTAGAAAACATCTAGTGGAATCCAGGATGAAGAAAGCTACATCAAACCATATTTTAGTGTGTTTGAACTACTCGTATGCCTTAGAAATGAGTGAGGTAAGACAGGACCTCTCAGGCTGTACCTTTCACTTCTTTAAATTATATTTTGTTACATTTGGAGTGGTGCCACAATTGGCATCTGCACTGTTTATTTACCAGTGTCAGGAGTTGAGACGTTTCTACCCTGCCAGGCTGTGTTTGGGAAGGCAAGGAGGTCCCTCTCCTTGATGAAGGAATATTTAATTTTCATTTCAACTAGGTGGTGAAGCTTTCTAGGAGGCAAAGCTTGCTCTTGAGAATAAGAAGATACAGTAGGTTAAAATTTCCCATTATAGACAGTTAGAAACATGAAGTTTGAGTCTTCAAAGCATCTCATTCAATTTGTCGCATTTGGCAGAGCTAGCATCTGATCTGAGCCTGGAAAGTAAATTGCCTCTCACCTCCCATAGAGAATGTCTCTATGGGTCAGGGTTAAATCCTTGGCAAAGTGCGCAAAGGAAGTTTGCATCATAGTTGCCTCCACCACATCTGGGTTTGCGAATAAATAGGACATTTACTTCTCAGCACAGCCAAGAATCTGACATACAGGACTGCAGATATTCACACACCCCACTGCTACCCCCCTGTATCTCAAATATTTTTGAGAGTGCTTTAAACGTCAACAAAGAAGTTACCAGTTTCACTTGGCTCCCGCAACAAATTCAAGAAAAAAATGTCCAAAGAGACTTTTAAAATATTGTAAGATATGTTTTTGTAGTTGATTGGCTGCACAGCCATTCCTTTAAATCCAGCAACATCTGTCCTGTAATTCAAATACCCTGGGAGCATTGTATTCTCAGCATGAGGCACACTTTTTCTCTAAACAAACATTGATTGTTTCCCAAAGCAGCATCCACATGTTGCTCTGACTTTGCCCTCTACTTCAAAGGCAAACGGGTTTCAGAGGATGAGTGAAGGGAACATAAATATATTCAAATAATTTATTGAGACAATTTAGTTATTTAAATTGCATTCATATCTTGTCGTCTTTTCCTTTTGCAAGGAACTTGTGGCTTACATAACCCTACTCCACTCCATTTTATGCTCACAGCAACAACCCTGTGAGGTTTCTGTTTTTACATCATGCTCGTGATGTTTTTATAGAAGTAGCCTTTTCTGTAATTACAGTGAGAGAGACTGTGCTGATGGTATCAATTAATTTCCTCAGGTACAAATGTAAATATAAAACTTGAATATACAGAGAACTTTCACTCTTGGCCTTTCTGTTTCCTTGCATCAATAATGGTACACTGAGGTCTGACCTCTGGCGTGTATACAACAAATCAAAATGAAACGCACCTTAAGGCACATTTTACCAGCCATCCCCCCCCCCCCCCCCCGCCCCTGGTATTATTCTGTACTGATACACTTTTCTGACTGCTATTGTTATGCAGTCCTGAGCAAGTTAGTAAATAAAAAAGAGAATTGGGGGTGGGGTTTTTTTTTGCTTAACTTGGACAGTTTATATCTTTCTGTGAAAGACTTCTGTTAGCCACTGTCAATTCTTTCATTTTAGGTACTAACATTATGTGATGTCCACTACATTCATAATTTCCATAGTAGCTGTTTCTCCCAGGAATAGTATTCTAACTCAAGGGGAAGGCAGGCTGCCACAGATATGAGGCAGCTATTATCAGTTGGTTGTTCGTTTGTTTTATTTATTATATTTATAGTATTATATTTTGATCCTGCTTTTTCCTTTCAAGGAACTCAAGTGGCTCACATAGAGTCATAGAATAGTATAGTCGGAAGGGGTCATGAAGGCCATTGGGTCTAACCCCCCTACTTTTGTAGAACACCATGTTATACCATCCCACTCAGATGGCTGTCCAGTTTCTTTCTGAATGTCTCTAGTGTGGAAGAGTCCACCACCTCTCTAGGCAGCTGGTTCCACTGTTGTATTGTTCTCACAGTGAGGAAGCTTTTCTTGATGTTCAGCCTGAATCTGGGTTGTCACAACTTGAACTGAGTATTCCGTATACACTCTGGCATCAGCAAGAAGAGATCTTGACCTTCCTCTTTGTAACAGCCTTTGAGGTACTTATAGAGGGATATCATGTCCCTCCTCAGTCTTCTCTTCTCAAGGCTAAACATGCCCAGTTCTCTCAGTCTCTTCTCATAGGGCAATGTTTCCAAACCCTGGATCATTTTTGTGGTCCTCCTCTGGACCTTTTCTAATTTTCTTGCATCTTTCTTAAATCTTGCTGTGCAGAACTGAACACAGTATTCCAGATGAGGTCTGACTAGTGATGGGTATAAGAGGAACTACTACTTGTAATTTGGAAGTAATACCAAATGCATCCCAAAATAACATTTGCCCTTTTGGTGGCTGCATTGCATTGTTAACTCATGTTTAGCCTATTGTCCACAATTACTCTGAGATCTTTTTCTGTTTTAGTTCTGTTGAGCCACATATTCCCCTTCTTGCATCATTGCATTTTGTTTCTTTTTCTAGGTGAAGGACTTGGTACTTGTCCTTACTGAATCTCATTATGTTGCTTTTAGCCCAACGTACAAGTTTTATCAAGATTGCGCTGGACTATTCTCCTCCTCCTCTCAGTCTTATCCTCACAGCAAAAACCCTGTGAGGTAGGTTGCACCAAGAGCCTGTGACTGGCCCAAAGTCACTCAGTGAGCTCAATGGCTCCCTAGAACCCAGATTTCCTGAGTCCAAAGCCCACATTCTTAACCACAACTCCACTCTCTATTTTCCCATTTTACAGATGGAAAACACCAGTGAAATAAAATATTCTGAATATTTCTACTTTTTTCAGGAGAGTCATTGAATTGAGTTGGAAGGGGCCAGTCAGGTTATTGGGTCCAGCCCACTGCTTAGTGCAGAACTCCATGTTAAAAAATCCTTGACAGATGGCTGTCCAGCTGCATTTTTGAATGCCTCCCTAAGTAATTGTTGTGTTGCTTGAACTGTCAGGAATTTTCTCCTCCTGTTCAGCTGGAATCTGACTTCCTGTAACTTGAGCCCATTATTCCATGCCTTGCACTCTGGATGCTCAAGAAGAGATCTCAGCCCTTCACTGTGTGACAACCTTTCAAGTACTTGAAGAGTGCTTTTATAGCTCTCTTTGCTTTTCTCTTGTCCCAGCTAACTATGCCCAGTTCTTTCAGTCTCTCATCACAGGGCTTTGTTTATAGTCCCCTGGTCATCCTGAAACTTTACTGTTTTGTCTGCATATCTCTTAAACTGCAGTGCTCAGAACTGTACTCATTACTTCAGATGAGGCCTAAACAAAGCTGAGTAGAAAGGAATGATTTGGGAGTGCTATTGCTATTAATGCATAGCACTTGCTATTTTGAAGCTCCAACATAGTTTATGATCTACAAGAATTCCAGCATCTTCCTTGCTTGTAATATTGAAGAGCCAAGTATCCCCATGCACTTGGTTTCCTTTTCATGGGTACAGAACTTGACATTTATCCCAATTAAATTTTATTCTGTTATTTCCACCCAGCACTCCAACTTATCAAGATTACCTTGATTTTTTTTTCTGCCTTCCAGAAGCTTTCCCACCCATGTTTGTTTCATCTGCAATTTTATCAGCATTCCCTGCACCTTCTCATCCAAATCATTGATAAAAATGTTGAAGAGCCACGGGTCTATTACTGAGCACTGCAGTACCTCACTCATTATCTCTCTCCTGTTTAAGAAGGTGCTATTTATAAGCACTTGTTGTTCCAGTTCTGTAGCCTACTGTGCCATCCAGCCCACTTTTGGGTAGTTTGCTAATCAGGACCTCATGAGGCACTTTGACTAAGGCTTTGCCCACAGTATTCTCAAGGTCTACAAACAAGGTTATCTGTGAGATGAGATCAGATTAGTTTGGCCAGAGTTTGTTCTTGACAAATTTATGCTGGCTTCTAGTAATCACTGCAGTGTTTTCAAGGTGGTTGCAAATTGACTGCTTTATAATCTGTTTTATAATTTTCCCAAGAGTTGATGTCATACTGCTTGGTTTGTAGTTTCCAGGTTCCTTCTTTTCCCTTTTTTGAAGATGGGGTCATGTTCCCTTCTTCAATCATCTGCCACGTCACCCATCCTCCAGAAAAATTGGAATTAGGCCCTGGAAATTTGAACTTATTCAGAGTCCTCATTCATTTGCCTATCAATCTTAAGGGGCAATCCTGCACCTTCTACTTCTGTTCTGCTAGGGAGGTCATAGACCCTTTTTCAGGAAAAGAATGAACTAAAGTGAGAGTTAAGCACTCTTGTCATCCAGTATCATTTTGCCATTATGATTGAGTGGCTGAACCACCATATTTGGCTATATTCAGCTTTTGCAAGAATTCCGGTATGACACGGTCACTTTCCCCCAAGTTCCTATAACTGTCACTTCATTCACTAGGTCATCCTTGTTGGTTGGAATCAAGTCAAGGATAGCCAATCTTTTAGTTTCTTCCTCCAATTTCTGTTGGAGACAGTTATTAGGAACACAAGTCAGGAATTTCTGTTTTGTAGAATTTGTCTCCCAGTACATATTGGGAAAATTGAGGTCCCCTATAACTGTAACATCTTTCCTCCTCGAAACATTAGCAATTGCTTTTCAGAAGTGTCATCCTCATCTTTTCCTTAACTGGGTGGTAGGTAGTAGACTCCAACAACCATGTTCCTTTCCTTTCAACCATGTCCCATTTGTGTTAATCTAGATTCTTTAGATGGTGATACTAAGCTCATCCTTCTGTATTTCTGTGTATAGACATGCATCTTTACCATATAGTGTGACTCTGCCTCCCTTTCTGTTCTTTTTGTTCTTCTCGGATACTATATATTCTTAAGTTGCTGAATTCTAATCATGAGAATCATCCCACCAAGTCCCACCAAGTTACACATATCAAGTCATATTTGCCCTCCTGCACTAAGAATTCAAGTTTTTACTGTTTGTTTCCCATACTCTAGGCATTAGTAAATTGACCTGGAAGATCATGAGCTTTATAGTCTAGCTTTATTCTTTTTTTTTTTTTTTTTTTGGAAGACTATTGTTGGGCACTATTAAAGGTGGTCTCTCCATCTGGAGCATAAGCCTTTGTCCCATTGTTACCCCAAGTTTACTTGGCCATTCCCTGTAGGATTCAGTTAAAAGCTCCCCTGATAATTTTTTTTCCAGCTGTGGCCAAACACATTATTTCCAGTCCTTGTGAGGTACAACCCATCTCTTGCCAGTAGTCCATCTTCCAAGAAATGTAGTCTGTGATCCCAGAATCCAAATATCTTGTGTCAACACTACCTTTGCAGTCAAGCATTCACCAAGAGTATTTTTCTTTCCCTTTCTATTCCATTTCCAAGTACAGGGGGAGGGGGGGAATGAATGAGAGAACTATCTGGCCCTCCAAGTTCTTGAGTTTCCTTCCCAAAGTTTCAGTGTATGACATGATTTCTTCAAAGTAACACTTGGTAATATCACTCAAATACTGGGACCCCAAATTGTTATTAACTAGGTTGGGCCTACTCCTGAAAATTGGAGAGCCAGTGTGGTGTGGTGGTGGCCAGGGTGACTTATTTTATATTGTTATTTCTTGTATTTTAATTTATGTTGTGAGCCGCCCCGAGGCTTCGGCGAATGGGACGGCATAGAAATGTTTTAATAAATAAATAAAATAAATAAGTGTGTGGAACTGGGACTCAGGTGACCTGGGTTCTAGTCACTGCTCAGCCATGGAGCCAACTGGGTGACTTTGGGCCAGTCACAGGCCCTCAACCCAACCTACCTCACAGGGTTGTTATTGTGGGGATAAGATTGAGAACAGCAGTAGGAGGAGGATGTAAGTTGCTTAGCTTTCATAAGAAAAAAGTGGGATATAGATCTAATAAATAAATAAGTAAATAATTAACCTGATCGTCCAGGGCCACCTTGAATCCCATCTCAGCTTTTCCTTCCTTCTGTATTATAAATGTCTACATCTGCTTTTAAAAGGCACAACCCAGGCCACATTAAATGTATATAATTGCAATTTATTTAAATGGTGGTGTAAAGTATATCCTTATTTTTTCTCATTAAAATCAATGAATCTCAGGCTGCAGTGATAAACATACTTATCTGGGAGTGGAAAGTAAGTCCCACTGAATTCAGTGGTTATTATTTCTGTGCAGACATATACAGAATTGCACTGTTCATTTGTCTAACTATGGGAGATCATGGCAACAATGTTCCTGGGTCATCCTTAAATTTAGCTTCTGTTTCTGGAACTGTTCTACTGGAAATTTAGCACCATATAGAATTGACAATCACTCAACCCTAATAGAAAGAAGTCATTTTTATGGGTGTGTTATACTGTTGTAGTAGTTCTTCCATGCTCATCCTTATCCCAGTCCTCATCTTTAATATATATTCCCCCTTTTCCCAGAACACCATTATTTATTTATTTATTTATTTATTTATAAAATTTGTGTGCCATCCAATTACTCACGTATCTGTATGGCTAACAGCATAAATAAATTGACAACCTACTCTGGCTGCAATTAATAAAATACAATAATAAAATCCAATATTAAAACATATTAAAATATTGATTAAATAAAAAGGTCTTAACCTGGCACCAAAAAACATATAATGATGGCGCCAGACGGACATCTCTGGGGAGCGCATTCCATAGATGGGGCGCCACCGCAGAGAAGGTCCTCCTCCGGGTACTCTGTCTCCTAAAATCTTTCACAGAGGGTTCCCGGAGGAGTGCTTCTGTTGCCGATCTTGGGGCGAGAGGGCAAATATGGAAATAGACATTCCTTTAGGTATCCTGGTCCCAAGCTGTTTAGGGCTTTATAGGTAATAACCAGCACCTTGAATTGAGCCCGGACTTCGTTGGGAAGGCAATGGAGATGATAGAGGACTGGGGTTATATGAGAATAACGCCCAGTCCCTGACAGCATCCTGGCAGCTCTATTTTGCACCATCTGAAGTATCCGGACTGTCTTCAAGGGCAGCCCCACATTAAGTGTGTTACAGAAATCCAACCGGGAAGCAACCAATGCATGTGTTACTGTTGCTAGGCAATCTTTCTCCAGGTAGGGACGCAGCTGATGGATTAGCTGAAGCTGATGGAAAGCGCTCCTCACCACCGCTGTCACTTGGGCTTCCAAGGACAGTTCCGGGTCGAGGAGCACTCCCAAGCTGCAGACCCTGTCCTTTAGAGGGAGTGCAACCCCGTCCAGGGCAAGGCCCAAGTCACCTACCCAGGAGTTGGATCATCCATCAACAGAACCTCCGTCTTATCTGGATTGAGCTTCAGTTTATTGGCCCTCATTCAGCCCATTACCTTGGTCAGGCACCGGTTCAGCATAGCCACTGCCTCACTTGGATTGGTTGAAAAAGAGAGGTGGAGCTGGGTATCATCAGCGTACTGATGATTCCACAGCCCACACCTCCTGATGACCTCTCCCAGCGGTTTCATGTAGATATTAAATAGCAGGGGGGACAAAATGGAACCCAGTGGTACTCCATGGCAAAGTTGCCATGGCGCAGAGCCAAAGTCCCCCAGCACCACCTTCTGGAATCGGCCGTCAAGGTAGGAGCGGAACCACTGCCAAGCAGTGCCTCCTACTCCCAATCCCACCAGCCTATCCAGGAGGATACCATGGTCAATGGTATCGAAAGCCGCTGAGAGGTCCAGGAGAACCAACAGGGACACACTCCCCCTGTCTCTCTTCCTGCACAGGTCATCGTACAGGGCCACCAAGGCAGATTCAGTACCATACCCGGGTCTGAAGCCAGACTGAAATGGATTCAGATAATCAGTTTCATCCAAGAGTACCTGAGTTGTCCTGCCACCACCCATTCCAACACCTTGCCCAAAAACGGGATGTTGGCCACCAGTCTATAATTGGTGGCCATCTCTGGATCCAGAGACGCCTTCTTTAGAACAGGCGTGATTACCACCTACTTTGAAGGAGCAGGCACCCAACCGTCCCTCAGAGAGGCGTTAATAACCTCCAGGATCCAGGAACCAATCCCGTGTTTGGCTTTGGTCAGCAGCCACGAAGGGCAAGGGTCAAGTAAGCAGGTGGTAGGACGTACTTGTCCAAGCACCATGTCCACATCATCCGGCCGCCTTAACTGAAATCAGGCCTTTCCTGAGGGAAACAACACCATTTCAAGCCTTTCTTTCAGAAGGGGCTTTGGGAAGAACACAGGGAACTAACTGGGGAGCAAAGGCCAGGAACCCCATTGCACAAGTGCATCTTCTGCTTGTCCTGTGAGTGGTTACTATCCAATGACACTACATCAGCATACACAGAACATTTCAGTGTGTTAATGTCATGTTCATGTTCATGTGCAGCTTGGAAAGCTCAGTTGAAAATTGAAATCTACTTTTCTTAATTTTATATTCCCAATCAAATTACACATCGGAAGTGGGCAGCTTCATTTGGACAGAGGGCTGTCTTGCCTTCTTGGACCAAGTGGGCAGACTGGACCCTGCGCCAAATCCATGTTGCTTGTCCCATAGCCGAAGCTTTTCTGGGCAGTGTACACCTATGCATAAAAACAAAGCAAAAAATGCAAATCTCAAAAAACATTAAAATGAATTTAAAATAGCTATAACATACACTAAAACTAACCTGTAAAGAAAAATAAAATCAACTAAAATGGGTAATCCCCTCAAGTCCCTGAGTAGTTGAGTATGTCCTTAAAATTTTCCGTGTAAAATGACTGTCTTAACCAGGTATGAAAAAGATGGCAAGTTTTGAGCCAACTGGGCCTCGGTAGGGAGGCTGTTCTATAAATGGGAGGCCACCATAGAAAACTCTGTGCCCCTTGTTGCTACCCTCCAAGCCTTTCTCAGAGTTGACATTCAGAGGAAGGCCCCAGAAGTTGAGCATAGTGTCCTAGTAGATTGCAACTGGGAGAGACACTCCAACAAGTGTTGAGGTTCTAAGCCATGCAGTGAATTATAGGCTGAAACTGGCATCTTGAATTGGACTTAGAATTGTACAGGTAGCCAGTGCAAGTGAACCACAACTGGTCTTATATGTTTGAACCTGTAGATCCCAGGTATTAATCTGGCTGCTCCATTCTGCACAAACTGCAGCCTCCAAACCATCTTCAGGACCATGTAAACTGCATTGCAGTAACCTAATTTAGAGATTACCAAAATTACTGAAAGCAGGTTATCCCTATCCTGATAGGCGCATAGCTGGGCCAACAGCCAAAGGTAGTAGAATGCGCTCCAAGCCACTGAGGCCACCTGAGTCTTGAGTGACAATGATGGATCAAAGAGACCCCAAATCTATGAGCCTGCTCATTCAGGGAGAGTGCAACCCCATCTAGAACAGGATCAGTGCCCTCCATCTGGTCAAAGGAACCACCGACCAACTCAGTCTTGCCTAAACTGAGCTTCAGTTTGTTGGCTGTCATCCAGTCCAGCCTGGTGTCAGTTTAGCATATAGCTTTACCCTGCACTTTTCTTCCTTTGTGCAGAGAAACCCACAAAACTCTGTGCCACTCTCGGTATCAAGAAAGGGTCTCATCTGGCACCTCCTTCCTGCTTTGCTGCTCAGCTCACATCTCAGCTGGGGAGTGAGTGGGGCAGGAAGGAATTCAGGTGCCAGTTGCAGGAATCAAGTCTGGCATAGCACCTCCTCTGGGGAACTCCCTTAGTGAGAACGCAAGATTGGAGGCATCATGCAGATTCTTCTTTTGAATCACCTCTCTCATCCCTGGGGGCCTACAGGGTGGGGCTTGAGGAAGGTAAAAAGCCTGCAGAAGTTACCTGACCCTCTATAGGTCATTTAGGAAATCTCTGTGGGTAGAATTAAGCCTCTGAGGTTGCCCTCCCTTACTCTATATAATAGGATTTTTAAAGGACTGAATCTGAATGTTATACAGGATAGGGATTTTGGAGGCTTAGCTAAATAGGAATTTATCTGTTTAGTTCCAAAACAATTTCTTTCCATCTGTATATAAGGTACTAAATCAACAGCAGTTTTGCCATATATTTTCCTATCTGGTGTTCTCTCTTTCTCTCTCTCTTATTTTGCCATTGTTTCCTCTGACTTCTTCTCTCTTTTTCTGTGTTATCATTTTGCCTGTGGCAAAAGACAATAAAGTAGAATAAGAAAAAAATTGCATTTCCCAGAGAAATTGGGATTCCAGCTAACATTGTTGATGTTATGTTAGAGTGGTTTAGCTGAAGCAATGTCGTTTACATTAAGAGTTTTCCCACCTTGGATACTGCCTCCCCCTTAGAAATAGCTTGTTCAAAACGTAAATCACTATGTAAAATGGTATTATGCACAGATAGACATGGCTGATGATTTCCCAGAAGAAGGACCACTGCTAATATTATTGTTGGGTGCAGAGTAATGGGGGCTAAAGGTTTTTATGACATGATGCTTGTTTGGAAGTGACAAGAGTACTCATGTGCAGATAGATGTTACGAGAGATCAGTTAACAGTTTTATAGATCACATTTTAAAACTCCCATTGTTCTTACAGCAGCTTAACATCACATTAGACAACAGATGTGGTATATGGAATGTGTGGGAATATACTTTGGGGGCCACCTGTCTTGAAATGTGAAAGACAGACCCAGTTTGCGAGTGTGCTTCTTGTATTAGTATTAATGCAATTGTTCTCTTGCTCTGTAGAAGTAAGGCCAATAATATAACATCAAGCTATTTGCGTTCCAAGGACACTTGTAATTCCTTATAAAATGTAATTTTATTTTACTATTTAATTCTTCCAGTCAGTTCTTCCATTCCTGCTGCAGTTAATGTAATAGTTAATAACAAGACCAGTTTTAACATTTAGGCATGTTGTAGTGTACTATATTATTATTATTGCATTGCATTAGTACCCTGCCATTCTTTCTCTTGTAAGGCAGCATACAAAGTTCTCCTCTCCATTTTATCCTTAGAACAACGACCCCATTAGGTGAGTTAGGTTGAGGGTGTGTGACTGGCTCAGAGTCACCTAGTGAGCCTCATGGCTGAGTGGGGACTAGAACACAGATCTACAAGTTCCAGTACAACACTCTTACCACTATTCCACATATGTATGTCTTCATATCTAAGGGCCAGTGGTAGTTGGTACCTATTGGAATGGGAAGGCAAAGCCTGTGATAGGTAGAGCCAAACCAATGATAGGCAGATCCAACTAATTCTTGTTTTGTCCCCTTCTTCTCTTGCAAAACCAATTAGAATGCAGTCCTACGATAATGTGCTTGATCTTGGAGCCCCCTGTCTATCCTATGCAGAGTGACAGGAGTGACTGGGATCTTTTTTAACTTTTCTTTTTTCCTTTCCTTCAGTTTCTGTTGGTTGGGCCTTTGAGCCTGTCTAGTTCACATATGTAGGCAGGGCTGGGGATAGCAGCTGAGAGATTTGTAAAGCTGCTAGATCTATTTCTTCCTCCTACCCCCAGTCCTGTCTTCATAACCCCCATTTCCTCCCTTTTTGAAGTCATATTTCTGACGTTGAGAGACAGAGCCAACACAGTTTTCTGCAGTGACTGGGAGAGATAGCTAGTAGGAAATCAAGTATGGATTTCACCCTGCTGCAAGACTGAAAGACTTACTAAGAGGAAGCAAACAGCCAGTGCTCCTCCTAGACTGGTTATGAAAAAAACATGCAGGAGGAAAGGAAGTACAACCTGCAGCCTGAACCCAGTAGAACAATGCTCCTAATGGGTCTAAGTAGTACATTCTACACACAAAAGGATAGAGCAGAAGCAGGCTTGAGAATACATGATCTTTTAAAACGGTGGGAGGCTTAAATCTTCCCCACCTGCTCCTCTTCTATGACAAGGCTTCCTTCTTCGTCGTGGTCTCTGTGTATCACACATATGGGTGCTGCGCCTGTGCAGTGCCTATTTTCGGGAAGATTCTCTCAGCTGTAACGTTCTTTGGGGGAACTCTGCTCCCCATCGTATAAATGGGCAGAGTCCCAGCCCTCTTGCCATCTGCTTTCGACTGCCATTCGCTGTGCCTTCAGTTCATAATGGAAATTGTAAGATGGGAAAAGTTGAGTTGTGGGGTAACTGCTATTAGCTGGAGTAAGAAAATTGTGACCCATTGTACAAGGACCTGGAACGCTTTTGTGCTGCCTTTGGATTTCTAATGTATGTGTAATTTGTATTCTAGCTCTCATGATTCCAAAATTTTATTTGAATATATGTAATGGCAAACATTAAAAGTTTTCTTCACTGTTGAGTAGGTTAGGCACTCCCTAATTAGAATACAGTGAAAAAGGAGAGTCTTAATAAAGTGGCAGAGGCAAAAAAATTAGGCCATTCTCCTATAGGTACTTCCTGTGCTTTCAAAAGTAAATATGATAGGGGAAGGCATAAATGCAAGCACTTAAGAATAAAACACTAGTGCATTGCGGACAATGCTCAAATTACCCACAATACCCTAAGGGTTTTAGGTCTGATGTGAGTGTATGTGTGTGCATGCACATGCATGCTTTTTTTTTTTTTTCTTTTGCACTATAACGTGCATTTTGGATGTGTACTTTAAATGTATTCAGCTTCAACCCTGGAAATACAACAGAGATTATAATATCATGGTAGAGCAACACACACACATATCTACAGGACATTTGTTAGAATATGATTCTCAGTATAATTAATTGTCCCATCCCTATGCTTGAGGGAAGGGGGGGTCTCTTCACTGTTCGCACAACAGAATGGGTTCAGTAAAACCTGAGTGTGGGAACTGCAGCTTTAAATTCTTTAAATGTAAATCCCCCAGGCTTGTTACACACAAAACCTAAAGCATTATCATTAGGGGGTTATGTCTGAAATATTTTGGTATGCTGGAGGGAGTTCTGATGATTAAAGGGAGCAGTTTTCAATGAGCAAGACAAGTTCTGATCTGTCCTTTTTTTCACCTCCGCTCAGGGCAAAGACCAGCAGCTTGAGGTTGACCTCTCGAAGGAGCTTGCTCTGAAAAGGAAGATGTGAAAGACTGGAAATACTCTTTCTAATGCTCGGCTCTGGAGCCAGGAAAAGGCAGCTGTTTCTGGCCTTTCTGTTTTTTTTCCTGCTAGCTAAGAGCTGGGCTTGTTGCCATATCTGTTTGTCTGTCTGTGTCTCCTTGTTTTTCTCAGAAAGCTTCAGAGGCCAGTTGCCCGTAGCGGGTTGCTGAGAACAGAGGTCGCTCCTTGTATCGTCTTAACTCTCCATGCCAGAGCGTTCATGCTTGAATAGGAAACAGCAAGATCTGTCAATATAGGCCTTTTCTTCAGAGCTTTGAGTCTGCATTCTCCACGGCCATCTGTTCCCTTTCACCCTTTTGGACAATGTTGCTATTTGAAACTTCTCTTCCTCCCTCCTCCTGCCCCCATCTCTATTGCAAAAACAACAAAAAAGTTTCTGTGAAATAGTTTGGCCTCTAACATCTTTAACTATCTTCTTTTTCAAATTTTAAAAATGACATTTTCTATTGTTTTTATTTCAAAGACTGGGGATGGGGTAGGGAGGGGGAATGAATATTTCATGGAAGAAACAAGATCAGTGCAGCCCAAACTTCCAGGGTTTTTTTTATTTTTCATGTGGCTGTGTGGTAATCGCTTTATTTAAAGCAATGATGGTTCTTATTATCCTACAGATGTGAAGTTTGTTTCTTGTTTTTACAGGAGGTATGGCACCAACCACTATAGATTATCATATATCCCTGCACTATAGCCATGTTTACTTCTTAACTTCTTGTTTTCAAGCTGCAAAATACTGAGCATTTTTGGAGACCTCTTAAGAGTTTGCTATCTAGAATGTTCAATGTGCACTGCAGCTAAAGTGCATATCTGATTGCCCAGTCACATGGCCAGGAATGTTTTTCAGCTTGCAGTAAGTAACTTTATCCATATGCTTCATTGCGGGGTGTCCATGCTACAAAGTAGGAATGGATGAATATGTCTAGTTCAATTCCATTCTCATTTTTCTAACAATATGTTCATTCCCTCCCATGAGTGCATTAGTTTTTTATTAAATAATTTACATGACAATTTGTATTTTCATTAATATTTCCTTCATGTAATATTCCCCCCCAATATACACAATTTGTGTGGTTTTCTTCTATTATATGCAACTTTGTGCTTATTTTTTTAGTGTAAATTGCAACCCCAAATTTGGAAAAGTCTGATTATCACGGTATAACTGTTCCAGTGGGTATATTCAAGAAATAAGAGTTGGTAAATTCATATTAAATTGGAACACACCTTACCCAATTTTTACCTATTCATTCTCCCAAACTGCTCTTACCTTATGACCAGTTGCAGTGAACTTGCCAAATGTCTGATTTTTAGTTATGGGACTTACCCTACTATACAGACATAAGTTGTTAACTTTCAAAATGAAGAACAAGTCCCAAAATACTTGGTAATGTGACTAGGTTTTATAAGGAAAAGCAAGATCTTTTTTAAAAACTATTCCAGCTACAATTTTTTCCTTTCAGGAACGAACGTTCAGGAAATATGGCACAACTTTTTTTCATGTGTGCTTATCTATGATGAATTATACAAATCAAAGTGAATTCTTTGTCCATATTTCACCAGAAAAAGTATTTTCTATCTTGAAGAATCCAAACTTTATATTCTAGTTTAGAGTTAAGAATTGGAGACTTGGGTGCAATGCAGACAAATATAGATTCTGTATAAATTTGATATTCATGTATCATTCCTATGTGTTCTGGAGAAATGATGTTCAAACTGTTCTGGAAAGGGTTTTATTCCATTTTAAAGCAGAGGTTTGCAGCCTGGATATATTTTTATATATTATTATGTTACTAGAAATCCAGGTAGGTTCAATGGCATAAAAATACCTTTTACCTTCTATTCTCTCTGGTTGGAGTAGTCTGGCCACAGTGCCTATTTGTTAGTGTGCTAAATGGGATCAGGCGTATGAAGAAGTGCTCTTCCCACATCATTTGTGTCTTATTCTTCTGCTCAGCCTCTTCTCCAAGTTCCTTCCCTAGTAGCACCTCCTTACATAAAGCCCCATGCACACTCACAAAAGAAAAGTGTGTTTTTGGTGCTGGTGGCTTTGGAATGACTTGGGTCCTACCCTGCAATCCTTTGGGCACAAGATTAAAATATTTTTGTGTGTGCAATATATTAATCTGAATAGTTGTTCAGCCTGCCTCAACAGTCATATTTTAGTGGATTTTTAAGTTAGTTGTTTATCTTATTAGTTATAGGGATTGGTTCCGTTCCTTCTACAATACAGCCTATATGGACCGTGGAAACAGATTCTGCGTCAAACAAGGAGAACTTAGAGTCCACAGCTAAAATGCCAAGGCCAGTGGATCTAGAGATAAGCCAGGTGGTTACTGAGATCTGTTTGTTTCAAATACTGTGGGAAAGTTTAGTGAGCATGCTAATATTTCAGCATATAACAGTAGGTTAAGAGGGGTGAACAACTGAGAAATGTTAGATGCTCCAAGTAATTGCCCCTTAAGTTGGAAGATTCCCCTTAGAAGAGTGATATTTAGTTTGAAATCAACTTAGCATTAACCCACTTTTCCCAAATAGCCAGTATTTCTTTTTATTAATGACTGTTGCAGTAGTCTTTCTTTCTGCTTTAAACCCAGCTTTGCTAGTCAGCTTTAATATAATAAAGTCCTTTAGTTAGAAAGCTTTACCTTGGTCTGCTTAGAAAGAAAGGGAGAGGAAGGGTCTCTGATTTGAACTCTGATTTGATGGAGGGTAGTATAGAAGGTTTTAAATAATAAATTATAGTTTTAGATCTTCTCATTGCTGATTCATATTATTGTGAGCATACAGCCAAATGTTATTTGGTGGGATCATTTTTAATGTGACTGTGTGCCAAACTGATAACTCTTATCTGATCATAGTGTTTTGTTCCTTCTTTTTTTCTCATGAAGACAGCATGTTCTTTTTTTTTTTTTTTAAGGAAAGACTGTTTCTATTCTTTATTCATATTACAATGAACTGGACCAAAGAACCTGTATCAGTGTTATAAGAGCAACACAGTTCTTGTTCCTTCTCTGCTGTTTCCCCTGTAATGTTTGAGCCCTCTTTGCCCTCTGTTACTGGCATAGTTCTTTCCATGTGGTTCCACCCATCAGTCACAGATGAACAGCCACCAAGCATGGTGTTCCTATTACATAAGAATCAACCCTGAATCTGATCCAAGTTCCAGATGTCTTCATTCATTTATCTCCCCAGGATTTGGTAGTATCACCAATACAGTAGCATTCTTTTGAGACTGTGGTTACCATTTATTGAATATACTAACATAATCAAATATGGGAGGATAGTACCAGCAAGTTATAAATCATTCAGGTTGTTTTAGCAGGTTCTGTATAACCAACATGCATCCTGAAGGACTGTAGACTTTATTTTATGTGACTCGATCAGGGGGGGGGGAGAAATATAGATAATAAATGCCTCTTTTCAAATGTTTGTTTTTGTTTCTTTAATTTTCAATAAGGGAAACATTAAAAAACAAACATCAAATAGGACCATTGGAAGTAAGTCTGTCTGCCTGCCAAGTGAACTATTACATAGACTGAAAAATGTCAACCTGCTCTAAACTCAATTTGTCCATCATCATCGTATTATCCAGGATACAAACTTGCCTTAACAAACCCTACATAAAGTTTTCTAATAATTGAACTGATGGGCCAATAACTTGCTGGATTTATTCTACACCTCACCCCCCTCCCCTTTAAAGAGAGGGACTATAAGTTGCTTTGTCCAGAAGCCAGGGATATTTCCTGTCCACAATTTTACTGGAGTATACAGGTTGGCACAGTGGGGTGTTAAAAGAGGGCTGATAATCCTGCAAGGAGAATTCCTCTGGATCATGAAAAACATAAGAGAAATAATTTTCCCAAGCATGCAAAAGGATACAGCAAGCAGGGGGTTCCTAATGAACTCTAAAGGCTCTAGTCATTATTCAACAAACTGATTTAGTATAGCATGGGTACATAAATTTTATTTCTCTCTCTCTTTCAGTATCTTTTTTCTTTTGGCAGATGACTGCTTTGTATTACTTTTGAAATCAGAAAAGAGCAAGATGGTTACTGACTTAAGAAATAGTCAGTATTTTCCATGTTGTGGGAACATTTTACACACTCCATTTGGGGACATTATGGCTGTGTATTCTTTATTGTGGCAGAGCTCTGGTCTGGGCAGGATAGGGACAGTGCCTGCTTCTGTGTGTGAGAAGATAGAGATAGTGTATGGCATCTGGTTATTCGAATCCAACAATGACTTACTATTCTTTTCATTCTGTTTTACCAATGCCTGTTGAGATGGAAATTCAAGCCAGATTGACTCGTTCTTGCTTCGGTCCCTGTCCCAGTGGTTCCTTGTTCCCATCTGTCCTGCATCAGTCTGAACTTCTTTTCTGGAACTGACTCCTTATTACGATATCATCTAACTCTTCAGTGAGATTCTTTGGCCTGACTAACTCACTCAAAAGGTTCAGACTTGACAGGACCTGACTGCCTGGAGTCATGGAATCTTCAGAGCATTCTGCTACCTAATGATATTTCATGGGCCTCTGTGAAATGAGCTAGAGTACTGGTGGGCCATACGAAAATCATGGCCTACCCTGCTGGTACTTCATGGGCATATCTCAGCCAAGGGAATTGTCAAAGTTTAATTCCGCTTATGATACAGTTCAAGATTTCCCCTAAGAATAAATCTAGAAATCTTTTTTTCTACATAGAGAATTTTTATTTGCTTACTGTAAGTTGGAATCCATGTAGAAATGACTTGACTCATTTTGGTCTGCAAAGAAAATACAGGTACTACCTTTCTAGTAGCTTGATTCAGCAAGCATCAGTCTATGAATTCATTGCCTACAAAGAAAGGAAGTTAGTCCCTATAAATGTCAGTGTAGTACCTTATTTGACACACACAACACATGCAGAGAGTTAATTTTCCTACATTATGACTTCACATATGTTGAGTATGGCTTAGCTTAGGCATTTTCTAAGCAACATATTGGATCAATAAGCTGAGGGAAGGGCTGTAAAATAATTTTAAATCATATTTAAAAATGTAAAATATTTTTAGCTTTCACCTCTCTGAAGGTACTGCTTTTATTCTTAACTTTCTAGATTTTATCTTGTGGAATTTCGAAACATGGTAAATCCAGATGATGAGTGAACAGAAGCAAAGAATAATATAAATAAATAAATAACAGCTGAAAGATAGTGGTGTGGGAAAATAAAGTGCTTTACCCTGAGGTTTTCAGTATAGTGTACAGAGTACTTTGGATTGGACCTATCAGCTTCAAATCTCTCTTACTCAAGCCTTAAGGGAACCAATTCAACCATTTCACCCCTCCACTCTTCCACAATATGTGGATTGCCATTTTATTATCTTTTAAGAGGCAAATGTTATGTAATCCAGTAGTAGCTCATACTAATACTGCCATATAAAGTAACAGTGAACATAGTCTCTCAAGTATGGCTGCTTGTCAAACTAGTGGTCAAACTATCACCATTCATACACAAGAGAGAGGCATCACCTGGCTTGGGGGAACCCAAAGATTTAGACAGCCCCACTCCCTGGAAACAGATGACTGGGACTGAGCTTGTTCAATGGGTGCAGAATGGTGACTGGCTATTGGTGATGGTGGTGGGGTTGAGAAATAGTGGGGAGGGAGATAGAATGGATTATCCAGAATATGATATCTCTGGTTAGGATTTTGAACAGAAACACGCCATATTGCACCATTTTGTTCTGGGTCCCAGTTGTTTTTATCTAGGAATACTATTAGGGCAAGTACTATAGTTCCAACTCCAGCTGGTTGTGGGAGAGACAAGTCAGAATGTTGGGTTTCAACTTCATGATAAATAACCCTGGGATGAAACATCCTTGAACATTTTAGGTGCTTGTGCTAGTAGGAGAAGCTAAATAAAAGAACTTGAACTGCAGAAACTATTACGCTTGCTTGTTCAAAATAACCCCAAGTTTGTCGCATGTGAACTGGGTCATTGTTTGCTAGTCTACAAAAAGCATTTTTTTCTTTAAAGACAGGTATGTAAATAAGATTTTGCTCTGGAAACTGTTTTGTAATACAAGAACTAATGATGTAGAAAGGGAATACAATCAGATAATGAGTGTGGTATCGTAGTAAAGGAAGAATGAAACAACAGTAAATAAATTGGAAACTTTATAGAGATGATTTTGCAATTTTAGGGTTAGAATTTTTCAACATATCTAATAGGGAAGCTAAGAAAAATACTGAATTTGATTGGTAGTGGCCCAAGTTCTTGACAAGAGGGTTATCTCTCTCTTCTTGCACTGCTCTATCACTCCTACATAAACCGTACTACAGAGTATGACCATTTCCAGAAAGGGAAGTCCACTGGAATATTGAAAGCTGGAATATTTGTTATTGCCAGACCAGAGAAGCTTTTTTTTAAAGGAAGGAGATAATATCATCTATTCCTTATGCTTGTGGTTTTCTTAACCGCCTGTCTCTTTTTCTGTAGAACTACCAGCTGCCTTCCCACCTCCACAAAGTCTATGAAATCTGATCATTTTATTTAAGGTTGGTGCATCTAGTGGTTCATCTGGCCAGGATTCAGAACAGCTGGATAAATTTTCTTTAGTAGCTGAGAGCTTAAGTACATGCTTAGGGTCTCTTACACTGAAGAGTTTCAAAACAAACTGGAATCAGCATGTACTTGGCTGAAGCCAGAATTTGAGATTTCCTAATGCAAAACTTATTGGTAACAATAGACCTGCTAACCAATTCCAAAGGTCCTGAAATTAAAAACAAAACATCATCTGACTGATCCATAGAGGATTACTCATTACCGTTCTTGAGAATAAAACTAGATTCCAAATTATTTGTTCGAGTGGAACATAACTTTTTTTCTTGGTCTTTAGAGAAACCTCATAAGTCTTGCAACTAGGGCGGAGAAGAATCTGTTCATTTAAAAAAGCTGTTTGCTGTCATCCAATGTCTATTCAGAAATCCTTTCTTAAACTTTATGATCACATGAAAACAAAAGCCCCAACACGTTTTTTAAATAACGCACAAAAATAAATTTAGGACCACTCGTAACTATTGAAAAGTGAATAAATAATGAAACTATCTGTTGAAGTAACAATGTGTCATGCATTTGACTTACACTGATGTTGCATAAAGTCTAATGGCACTGCAAATATTACCTAGAATCTGAGAAACTATGGGCCATTTTGTTCCCAGCAGGCACTGTTACATAGTCAGTGGTCATAACTTATTTAATGGTTCTTCTCATTAAAAAAAAAGGGGGGGGGGTTAGCTGCTTATCCGTAGCTTTGTGTCTTTTCAGGTTAGTAAACCCATTCACTTGTTTTTTCTACCCCAGAGCAGTATCTAATACTACTTCTGCACTCTTGTTCAGTCTGTTGCACAAGCAAGACCCACAGCCTGAGTAACTTCCCAAGACTTCAATAAAGGACAGTCTAAAAAGGTTAAAATAAAATAAAACTGGGTCCCCACTCAGCCTTCCGGTGTGTTGGCTCCAGAAAGCAGAGACACAGGCTGCTACGTGGGAATGAAACATCCATCTAAAGAAATGGATGAGTAAAGGGCTACTCCTCATGAGCAAGGTACTCCTCCTGAGTGATGTATCTGCCAAAGTGCAGAAGATGAGCAGCTGAGCTTCAGGGTGTTGTTCTGGAAGCTTTGGCCCTATCAGTTGTCGATTGGAACTTTAGATCTGTTGTCACCTCCACTGCCTAGAGCGCTTGTTGCTGGACATGCTATTGAACATTAGCTTCCTCTTTGACTACTACTTGGTGCCTGCTCATACTCTCCCTTTGCAGGTTGCTTGTTTGCTGAGCATGATGTTTGCCCTTGCACTGCTGTTGGCTTTCTTCCTTGATTTGCCCTAATGCTGAGTCAGCCAAATTAGAACAGGAAAAGCCCAGTGCAAAAGCAGTTTGTTCACCTAAGGCAAGGATGCTGAACTGTTTTCACTCAGAGACCAAATTCCCTCCACCAGCTAACTCAGCAAGTTGGATGATGTTAGAAGGGGAAGAGTGTGGGGTGGGGTGGGGTGGGGTGGGGGGCATGAAGGAGAATCTGCAGTGTTTTCTCTGATAACTGACTAGAGATAACAATTGGGATTATTCTCACTGCTAGCCTCTGGAGGAGGGGTGCTTAGAGGATGGGAGCCTCCAGGGGTCAGACTGGGAGTTTTTGAGGGCTGAATTAGATTTGCACATCACAAGATCCTCATTCTTGCCTCAAGGTGTCTCACTCAAATCTAAAAATTAATGGGAATCTAGGGGGAGGGAAAAACCTTTGATTTCTAGTAACGGCCCCAAAGAAGGAGAAATTAAGTTTATTTTTGTCAGTTGGTTAGCAGTCCTAGGTCTTGCTAAATAACCTAGCATAAATGAATTAGTAATTCATTTTTACTTGCTCTTCCCAGCAACTGTCTCATAGCAGCTTGCAAAGTAAACTCAGAGTAACTGTGTTATATTGGCTGCAATGTATATTAGCTGCTTGTTACTATCAACTGATGGTTCCCATGAGGTGGTCACTGAACATATGTGGGCCGACAGAAAGAATGAATAGCTGTAGATGAGTTCCAGGATGACTCCTTCCCAGAGTTCACTGCTTCTACGTTGTACCCCATTGGCATCAGCAATGTCTTGGGGGAAACCTTGTCTCTATCAGTAGCAAGCATTTCTGAATTGCTTATCCAGATTGTATCATCAAGCTGTTTTGTTAATATTTGGCATTAGCAAAGTCCTGAGTTAGCAGGATGAAAAGTTTCTATAAAATAATCTAGTTGTTGCTCTTCAATACAGTCACAGAAGATAATGGGTTATCTGGGAAGCAGGTGGCATGGAGGCAGAATTTCTCTCAAAATTTAGTTTTTCTGACCATTATGCACATCTTTGTGTCATTATGTGATGCCACCCCACTGTGCTTTGTTCTTCACAACACTGAATGGTATGTTATCTGTCTTTGTGATTTATCTGTAAAGGGCTGGCATGCATGTTGAAATCAATTTTTGAATATGCCCCAACCATTTGTTTATTAGTTACACATGGATTAGGAGTGGAACATGTGCCATGTAATGGGTACGGAATGCACCTTGGCCGGCCAGTCCAGGGTATGAGCTCATTGGTTTGGACATCAAGACTATCATGCACACCTTCTGATCAAACAAATACTGTGAGGAGGCAAAAGAGCTTGCAACTGAAAGGGGGAAGTGTGAGAGGCCAAATAAATGCGAAGGCACCATGCTTATGAAAGCATATTCCTTTTGCTTCTTTTAAAAATGTTATTCCACCCACCATTTAATTCCTTTGGTTAGTTCTTGCTTTAAAAAATAATGGGAAAGGAAACTATGCATTTGAAATGTATCAATAAATATAATGATTACAGTTCTGTAGATTTGCCTGCATAAAATCAAAAGTATGAAGAGAAAAACCATATTTTGTTTTAGATGTGTGCGCACTTTTGGGAACAAACACCACCTTAGAAGAGGCATCTATATATGTGAGACAGCAGAACAATGTTTTTTAGGCCATGCTCCTTCAGCATGAAGTAGAAAGTTATTAAGAAATAAGAAACTTATTTCTCAAGTTTAGGGTCCTGATTCTTCAAACATTTCTTTGTTCTCTTTAATTTTATTGTATATTGTAAAAAGCAAGGACTCCAGAATGGATGGGGAAGGGATGTGGTGAGCTAGGTCCCCCCCTTGCACATTGAAAGCTGCAGGCCTTTCTTGCAAAACATTCCTTATTGACAAAAGCACTTCCAGAAACTCACACACCCAGAATGAATCTTTGAGCATGAACAAAAGCCAATCTAGTATTTACTTCTAGGAAATCTTCTTTTGAGCATGTTGGGGCCCTTCCTTTCAGGAGGAGCCCTTTTGGAAAGGAGCGTGCCTCCTCTCTGCATGCCGATCCTCTAATTGGGCCTCTCTCCTCTGACAACGCCATGGGGTCAAGAGCTGTACCTGCCTCGTCTGTCTCTGAGAAACTCCCCTGTTCAACCCTCCCCCCTCCTCCTGATAACTGCACATCTTGGTTATTCTCAAAGGCTACCTGCTCCCCTGGGGAGCCTGGCCTTGAGATAAATATCTCCACTTCTCTCATCTCAACATCTGGAATTGGTCCACATTCTGGGCACACCCCCCCACTCTGCCTCCTCCTCTGAATTCCACTGCGCACAAAGAGCAACTGTCTTTCTCACTCCCAACTAGGAGCTAGAGAAATAAGGAAGCAATGCTATGACTTCACATTGTACCAGGAAATTGTTTAGAGCATGCCAGTGGGGTTACCTAGACCATCACTTTCCAGATTGCTCATCTCACAGTTTTGAGCAAAGACCAAATCAAGGCTTTCTCCCAGTGAGACAGCCCTACAGTTGTCATGGAGGCTATTAAATCCCAGACTGGGATTCTAGAGGCAGCTTCAGCATGGAAATTAAAGTCACTCAAAACAATGTCCTGAGTACCCCAGCCAGTTCAGTCAGGAAGATTTCTGAGCAACAAAGAGGCTGCAGAATTGCCTGTTACACTAGCAGCATACCCAGTATGTATATTTGACCCAACAGCAGGTGCAGCCTCTCAAGATCCACTCCAAGGTTGAGTGGTTTTGTAATGAGAGTGATGGAAGTGCTGTGAATCATGATGCCTCCCACTCCTTCCTATGCTGGTCCTGCACTGACTACCCAGGCGAGTAGAAGTGAGTCCAGTCAGCCTCATCCAGTAATACCTGGCAGATGGGTTTCTTATCCATGATTAAGTCATGGATGTGTGCAGTCTTACTGCAGTTCAATCTGGTGTTAAATAGCAGCACCAGAAGACAGGAGGGCTTGGTGGATAAGTCACCAGGTACATGAGAGCTGGAGAGGGGGGATAAGCAGGCACTATAGAAACAACTGTAACATATTCTGTTCTGGTGTTCAATTCCCTTGTCCTGCAATGTCTCCTTCTGCCTGAGGTCACGGGGATGGCAGGGCCACCTCCATGAGTTCCTGTATCTGAGATTTCCCAGCACATACCAGAAACCTCCACATGCTCTCAGCGTCCACTCAGAGCACAGTCCTATCCTCAACCACTCAGAGCTTCACACGTACCACCCAGCCAATCAATTAGGCCCAAGCAACCAAACACGATCACAAATTACACCTTGTGGTTATAACCAGACCCTAGTTATTAATCATGCCACCAACCCATAAACAGGATGCATGTAGCTTGTAAATTGAAAGTAGAAGTGACAAGCATGCTAGAGGCAGCATACACCCTCAGCTCCACTTGCACCCAGGAATTCATGTCTTAATTCACCTATGAATGCAAGTTATGTGTAAACTGGGTCAATAACAGGCTATTGTGTTCTGGTTTACTTCTTTATGTCATGTATCAGACATGGTTCCTTGAAGTATCTGGCACATGTGACACATGCACACCCTTGGTAAAGTGTGTGAGTTGTACATGTTG
The DNA here is from genome assembly GCF_004798865.1 of Varanus komodoensis. Lineage (NCBI taxonomy): Eukaryota > Metazoa > Chordata > Lepidosauria > Squamata > Varanidae > Varanus > Varanus komodoensis. Next base: position 14,887,637 of record NW_025335761.1, read on the forward strand.
AATGGAAGCTGGATTGGCGAACCTGAAGATATCTGCCTGATCTTCTGTAGCATCAGACAAAGCTATGCGAAGTTATATGGCTTAGACAGAATAATAGCATGGCAACGGGAGCCAGGAGATGGACAGAGTCTATTGCAAGATGTAACATTTTGTTCCATCAGCCAGAGGAGTGAATCATGAAAGTAATAGGGTGTTGAAAGATAGAGGAAAGACTTACAGAGAAATTAAACTTTAATAATGGTCTTGGCAAACTAAGAAAGTTCAACAAATTGTTCTCTCTTTCTTGGCCTTTTCTTAGGATAAAATGACATTCATCTCCAAATAAGAAAATACTTACAGTAAAGGTGAGGATGAAGTAGGGAAGGGATGTGTGTCTGAACAGTAACTTCCATTGATCTTCTTTAAGGAGCTTGTTAAAATCTCGTTTCACAGTTGCAATAATAAAATTTTGTTTAAAGAGTTAAATCTGAGCTCTTATCTCTGTTACGGCTATTTCTAATTTCCTGCCCTGGGACATCTGTTGTCTTTGTGAAGTGCAAGGAGAAGGGGCAATGTATCTCATCTGCTGCTTGAACCCTCTCAAGGAGCTGCTCCATTTCCTCCATGGCTCACACAGTGCTGCTTTTTTGTTGCTTTCCTCTGTTTTACACATGTACGAGGGGTCTTCAAAAAGTTTCTGCACTTTTATATTTTATTAATGTATTTTTTGCTGATGGCATTAAAAATTGGCATGATGCTGGGAAAAATGCATGGCAAAGCAAGGTGACTATGTAGAAAAGTGATATAATTTGTTTTTGAAATTCTTAATAAATAGAGTTTAAAAAAATGTGGAAACTTTTAGAAGACCCCTTGTATAATGTATGCAAAGGCTTAACATATATTTCTCTGTTAAATATAGCATTTCTCTGTCAGGAATTCCCTGGCTTTCACCCACCTGCTAAAATGGAAGTGGGTTCTATCCTTCAACATAGACCTGGTTTATGTGAAGGCATACCTATGATGAACAAATTTTATCTGAATGTTGGTCACAGAAATAGTCCTGAAAATAATTGACAAGGCAGGTGCTGCTGTAGCCAAGTACTACAAGTTTCCGCACTGAAAAAAAGAGCAGAGTAGGTACCTGTCCATATAAATAGAAGTCTTCAGTGTGTATTGGAATGTGCTATGACATAAAGTGAGCAAAGATATATTTTCTCTACTTGCATGATGTTGATTAACCATTTACTAGCCATGCCCATCTCCTAGTTTCAGAATTTGAGAAGGGCTAGGGAGTGCAGAAATAAGAACATTAGGAAGTTTAATATGGGCTTCAGCAAGAACCATTTGGTTTTCTGATGAGTCAGACTATTTTTTTATATAGGTTCTGTTTGTTATACTGACCTTTTTATTTATTTTTATTTCTTTTTCGATTTATATCCTGCCTTTTTCCTACAAAGGGCTCAAGGCAGCTTACATCTCCTCCTCCATCTTATCCCCACAACAACAACCCTGTGAGGTAGGTTGGGCTGAGAGTTTGTGACTGGCCCAAAGTCACCCAGTTGGCTCCATGGCTGAGCGGGGGACTAGAACCCAGATCCTCTGAGTCCCAGTCCCATGCTCTTAACCACTACACCACACTGGCTCTCTTTTTAATTATGTAATAAAAATTCTACTAATTGAATGAGGAATCCTAATTTTATTTCATATGAATGTGAGCCTTTTCTGATTGTGAGTAATGCTTTAGATGATTAATTTACCATGTATTCAGTACTTTGTGCTAAAAGGGAAAAAGAAAAACAAAAAATGGCCAGCCATAGAGAAAGGTTGCAATCCAGTGTCCTCTCTTTGTTTTGAGATACTGAAGCAATACAAAGTTCTAACACAGTGCACAGGTTTGCATGTCATGGTAACCACCCTGCAACTTATAGTAGACCCAGCGAATGATTGTGCTAACTATGAGCTGTCCCCACCCTGGTTCTCTAGCTAGGTTCCCAGGGTATGTGGTGACTAAAGCTGCTATCTCCCCTTACCACTGCCATCATGTGTCCCTTTTTTAACTTTCTTTGGCTTTTTGCACCTTTTCACCTTTTATTTTCAAAGATTGCTTTTCATGAACTACAAATTGACAGGCAGTAAAAGTCAGGCAGTACACCGGAGGAGCTGTCACAGGATCACTCCCTTTAAATGCAAGAAATCTGCACACAATTTATTTTTGTTTTTAAGTTGGACTTGTGCAAGTGGGGAGGGACATATGTTTAGGAAGACTTGCCATGTTGTGAGACACAGTGCAGTAGACACCAATCACGAACATTGATCTAGAGAGGGTGCAAATAGGTTAATTTTTTTTTACTGTGCACTCTCTTAATAGCTGTCAAAAGGCAAACTGTCAAGGTCAAGCAAAGCTGGGTGAGATCTTTGCTTATGGAAAAGGATGGCAAGAAGATACTTCCTTTCATAGCAGGATCCTGTAGAGTTAAGTTTTGTTTGTGGATCTGATGTTTCCCAGTGTTCTTACAACTTTCCACCTTTTCCCAAGACTCTAGGTGCTTGGGAACATGAATAAGTGTGAGCCACCCCATTTATGAAAGCATGATGTTTTGACAGCTGCCAAAACTGAGACATCCCTTTAAAACAAGGTTTTTGACATGATTACCCAGGGGATTTTCACAGGGCTAGGGCTTGGGTCACCAAACTCAGATATGCAGTGTTAAACCCCCAACCCCTTTTAAAAGGAATCCTGCACTTTGATTGCTTTTCAGAATTTCCAAATAAATGGGGAAAATTCCACAACTACCATGGTCTCGTAGTCATAGCGGAGAACATCAAGGCACCAAGAGTTGCTCTCTCTGTGGTGGTACATCATTGGGGTGGCTGGTAGTGGACTAGAAGATCTCAGATTTCTGCCCCTCTTCCCAAACAGCTCACTTAAGTACTTCCTGCTACCCATGATGGCATTGGTCACCTGGGTTCAAATAATAGTACCATGCATTATGAGTTCAACAATCCCAAGAACAAGTCATTGGTTGTCAGGATGGCTTGTTGCTCTCAAGGAAGCCACCTTGCAAGAAGCAGTTCAGGTTCTCCCATTATGGGGTATCATGTTGTGCAAACCTAGTTAGAGCTTTCTTATTCTCACCATTTTTCTAAGCTCTAAAAGTAGATAATTGCCTTACTTCCTTTTCAGGTCTATTTTGAGACATTGCAAGTTTCTCACAAAGAAGCTGCTTCTGTGTAGAGGTTTGGGTTAATATGAGTGAAATGTTAAGGTGGGGGGGAGTGATTTCTTTCTCTGAATTGCATAATATCATGGGAAGGGGGAAGGAATTCTGAGAACTTTGGTCATGGCTGTTCCATGAGAAGATGTTTGGATGCAAATTGCAAGTCTCCAGTGTGGACGATATTGGTGAAACCTCACTTTGTTTTTTATGACATGGATATAAGAACCAGTAAATGAATCCCATTAAGAACAACCCTTCAATAAGACGTTATCCATAATAATGTGAAAGTGGTTTTTCCCTCTTGTTTCATTTCTCTTGGAAAATACACTGGACTTAAAGTGTGAGGTTTATTTATTTTTCTTCAGTTACAATAACACAACATTAAACCTGCAATCATTTTTGGGTTTTTTTCCCACCCTAGGCTCTTCTAGAAATGGAGATGAACATTCTGGCTATGTGACCGCAGCACTGGGGAATACTTGGAGTCATAGTGTGAATACAAGAATCATCTTGCAGTATCTGGATTCCCAGACCAGAGAGGTGAGAAGACAGAGGAAGCATGTTACTTCTGTAGTCATGTATCTTGGGCTATGCTTGAGGTCCAGCAGGCCCTAAGTTACTCTAAGTTGCAGTTCTCATTTTGCCCTTAGTAGAAAAAAGGGAATTCTGAGAAAAGAAGGAGGGGCAGCACCTTCCTTCTTCCTCTCCTAGTGAATCAGGCACTGTGGGGGTGGACTGAGAACCCATCCTCCACCCCCACAATGGTACAGTCTCTCTGAATCTACAAAACAACTGTTGGTAGGGGAGGACACACTGTTCCTGTATATCTGCGATTTTCCTTAGTTCCTGAAGTTATCAGTGGAGAGATTTAATTGATGTAAAGAAGGTGAATTGATTTTGAACAACATCCTGCCCCACTCAGTCTTAATTTTGGTGGCAGAAGAATCAGACTGCCTTCATTTCCCTCTGGGATCTCCCTTGCAGTGAGTGAATGTTAGGGTGTGAGGGTTTAGAGGATTTTAGAGGGGCCTACACATCACCAACATCCACTTGTAATTATCATGCGTTTTCCTATCACTTCCGCCATCACAATTTAAACAGAAGCAATTCATTAAGGAGGAACCAATGGAATAGCTGCATGGTGCTTTTGTTTGATGGCGCTGATAGCCCTTCAGCTGAAAGCACCCAATATTAGGAGGGGACTCTATTATTACTAGATCGGCTTTTTGAGGGTTCCGGAGTGGTTTGTTAACCATGGCGGCAAATAATCACCAGGCTCAAATGATCCAGCAATCTGTGCTGGCAAGAATAAATGCAAATGCCACTGCCATCTCCAGCATACAACTGGCATATGTAGAGAGGGAAATAAGCCAGTGTAGCTTCTGTCCTCCAACATGACCATGTAAACCAGGTCTTTGCCTGGTCCAGTCTCCTATCCCACTTTTCTTCCAATTTTACGTGAACTGTATATATCTCCTTTAAAAATAAGTTTACATATGTAATGTTTGCAAAGGCAATGTAAGAAGGGTAATACATATATATATCCTTATATCTGGAAAAGAACCTGAAACACTTAGAAACAATTACTTAGAAATAGCTGTATGTTTCACTTCTATCCTGTTGTAACATTTTCATGCTTAGGCAGACTATATAATGTTAGCACCATATGCATATGGTACATCACCAGGGCTGGTATCATTCTCTTTTCCTTGGAGATTAATTATTTGGTTATTTGTGTTGTTCAGTAGGCTATAGTTTTCTTACTTTTTAATTATTTTCTTGAATTTATTTATATTGAGATTTATCTCATTAAGTTGGATGGATTAATTGCTTTATCGTGGTAGTTGTAAGCATAGACTTTAGGAACTTTTGAACATAATCTCATTTTTCCTGTAATTTTATATCAGACATCCGTTTTACATTTTAAGAAGTAAATGTTTATATTTCTGTAGCTGTTTGCAAGTAGAGCTTTATCATCTCCATCTGCAAACACAGCTTTCACTTCCCTTTCATAATAAACAACTCCCAGGAATTAAAATACACCCGCCATTATAATAGATAGAGCTCCCAATTCCAGACAATGTCTTTGAAAATATTTAATTGCTTTTGTGTGTGGGAGAGAAATTTATTTTCAAAAGAGAACAGTGAAATACAGAAGGACAAGGTACAAGAGCATACTCTTCAGCAAGCACATTATTTTCTTCTTTGAACATTTCTACAATAGCATTCTTACTATTACCAAATGTAACTTTTCAAATAACTTTGAATTCCAACTTTGCTGCAGACTCCTATGATACATGGTATATTTTGTGCTGCTACTGATAAAGAACACACGCTGCACCAAATTCCACCAGTGTTCAAAACTCTTTAATGGTATTTTGTCATATAGGACCCTGCTGATTGGAAAAGCATACTGCCTTGGATGTTTTTGTTCCTAAGTCTGCTGGCTCCTTTAATAATTGCTGGATATTTTATGAGGATAGCCTTTTCTTCTTGGAGGGTGACATAGGATAAATTAAGCAAATAACTTAATGATTGCATGTTTGTCTTTTCTTTCTTGAGGACCTTATTGTCAGATAGGAATATTTAGAATTACTGACATATACAGGTATTGCTGGAATTAAGAAGCAATATAGATACAGCTAGGTAATAGATTGTACCACCCCTGAGGTTGCATAATTCCCTCCAACTGCTCATGTGTTCAGGGATAACGCCTGCTTCAAAGAGCCTTTTCTGTGCATAATGTCTACCCACATGATTTAGTTTCCTGCTCTTCCAGGGTTCTAAATTGCACAGGGAGACTTCAGGCCTACAGAAATTCCCAGCTTCAGATGTGCCTCTTTATCAGATGGGGACTGGGGAGGAGTTATGGAGCCTTCGGGGCAGGGCTGAGCAGGCAGCCCTGCTGTATTGATGCTGCCTCTTCAGCCAAGTCACACATGAAGAGGGCATTGTTACCAAATATTGCAAGAGCTGTAAATTAGCCGTTTTCTGTTCTGCATGCAATTTTGAGTCATGTTGAAAGAAGCGCAAGATTTCCCTGGCCTATTGCTGCCAGACATAACTTTCTGTGTGTCCTTGGTTACAAACCAGCTGGTTTTGCCCTTGTCTGATTAGTGCTATATAAATAGCATTCCAGTGTTCTGACTGTCATACAAACATAATCTTGAGTGGTGGTAGCAGGGGATGGCTTATGTTTAAAAATTAAAAGTGAAGTCACCACAGTTTAAAAAAACTCCTCTTACTAACTTGTGTGCGTGTGGTGGTGGTGGGGAGATTTTCACAATCTATTGATTTTCACATTTTAAAATATCTTTATGGATTCTACGGGGGGGAAATTGGGGGAGGAACACAATCCTTGCTTCAGAACTGTAGTGAGAGAATTACCAAGCTTAACTAAATCTTTGTGTAGCAGTGGACCTACAAATCAGAAGAGGAATGGGAGAGGAGGTAGGAGCATTATGATTGCAAGCAGACATTGCATTTAGTAAACTGTTCTACTTAAAACTAGAATAACAGCAAAGGGAAAGGGCAAAATGGTGCAGTGCAGGAAAATAATAATTTTAAATCAGTTTTTAAATTAAGGAATGTTGTTATTTTCATGAGCATTTACATGCTGCCTTTTGCCCCAGATGGGTATGAACAGTGGAGGAGTTCAGACTCCCAACTAGAAGTGAAGATATTCTAATGCCACAAATGACATGACGATGGAGAGCCAAACTATAATGAGCAAGATGAGGGTATGTGATAACTATAGCAAAGGTAGATTTAACAAATGTGTAAAGGAATAATTTGAAATGCTGAAAAAGACACTAAGCGCTGCTTGAAAGTGTTTTGACTACATTTAGACTACTCTTCAGCATGTCCAGGCCGATTAGGAAAGACAATAGGGGAGTGATGTCAACTGAGCCACCTCAAGTGAAATGTGAGCAAAGCTAACTCAGCACCTTGAGCAGCAATTCTTGAGGCAACAATTTGGTTCAGATGCAGCTTCACTCTTGCCTCCCCTTCCCTGACTGGCAGAAGCAAGGGTGGGGAGCAAGGCTTAGACTGAACTTCAGGCTGATTATGCCTTCGTCCCAAAATAAGCATAGAAGAGCCTGTTTGATTACTTTCCTATCTGAGATTCTTGTGATTAGTAAAGGACCACATGGTGGCTTCTTGTGGACTTTTTATTTCTGCAGAAAGCTAAGACTCACGTGGTTCTAGTAGATTGTTCCTCACCCACCCCACTCTTTTCATGAAAGCTCACTGTCTCCATATTTGAGAAGCATTGATTTAGTTTAGTAGGGAAGAAAGGGAGAATCCAGAAGTCAGAATTGGTGCACAATCCTGTGGAAGTTCAGACAATCAAAATGCCTATAACTCTCAACATGATATATTGGCTAGGACATGGAAGGAATTGTGGGCCTTTTTTGACTTGACTTGCATAGGATTGTACCTTTGTAGTGATAAGCCATTGCTAATGAGCTATCTCTAACATGTGTTGAGTCATGTAGCAGTTTTTTATCAAGACTCAGTTCTCTTAATGGACATGCGTGGGATGTAGATATAAAAGAAACAATGTCAGAGCCTTGCAAGATGGTCAGATTTATGTTCCACTCCTCTCCAGAATGGTTAGATTTATGTTCCTCCCTCCTCTCCAGAAGAATAACAATGTTTATATTATTTTAAACTGTCTTTGATACTGATCCATTTGATACTCTGGTATCAGTGGTGGGCTCTTTATAAAATATGAATTAGAAATTACGCTAAATAAAATAATGCAGTGGCATTGTGTCATACACTTCTTTGTTTCTCTCCAGCAATTGTTTGTGTTAATTATACAGGGAATTTATACTGATGTTAGGTACCAGTTTGATAGACCTAGCAGTATTTCATCCACAACAGAAAAGTTGAAGACTTTATTTAGAAGATTATAAGCCACTTGTCAAAATACAGTATTTTCTCAAGATGGCATGCATAAACTAAAGGCCAGCATGGGATTGTTACTAGACTGGGACTCAGGAAACCCAGATCCATTCATCTGTGGCTGAAAGTCAACTGCATGACTTTAAGCCAGTCACTATCTCTTGGCCTAACCTACCTAACAAGGTTATTGTGAGAATAAAATGGAAAGAAGGAAGACTGTACACCCCACCTTTGCTCCTTGGAGGAAAGCTGAGATACTAATATAACAAACAAGTAAATAAACATTTATCCCACTTAAACATTAAAAAAATCAGTAATAAATGAAAAGGAGTAATTCCTATAATAATATTGCAACTTTTATTCCAGCCATCCATTCTTTCCATAGGATCAAAAGTCAGAGCCACTGAAAACATCACTAAAACTCTAAGCTACACTTTTAATTAAATGCAGTCTGAAACAAAAACTTTTTGGGGCTCTCCTAAAAGAAAATAAGGAGGGGACTAAATGTTACTCCTGAGGAAGGGAGTACCATCACCTTGGGGGCACCACAGAAACTGACACTTCTGCTAACCTAACCATTCCTTCTGCCAAATGTACAAGCAGGACCTCTAGCTGATCTTAATGCACAGGCAGTTTTGTTTGGGTCAAGGCCCTGCTTTAACTATATTGCTCCATGAGGTTGATTCACCATACAGGTTAATACCAACATTTTGCATTGGGCTGAGATGTTAATATAATATAAGTTGGTATAATGTGATTCAAGCATATGAACTCTGCCAACCCTGAGCTTTTGCATTCTGAACCATCTTCAAAGGAAACCCTACAATGAGCACTTTATGGTAGTTTGGTCTAAATGCAAATAGAGCATGAGTAATATAAGACATGAACCAAGATAATATGGTCGTTGCTGGTGTTATCAGCTCAAGGACACAATCCTATTCCTGTCTAGACAGAAAAAAGTCCAATAACTGGCATTTTCTGTGTAGATACACACATGATTGAGCCCTAAACTGGTAAAATTATCTTGTAGCCACTGTTTCTCCTGTGCTTCCACAGATAACACCAAATCCAAAATGACTTCCAAACAATGAATGTGGTCTTTCATTGTTTCAATGAGTAGGGAAGGCAACCCTACTCATTACTGCTTATGAGTACCTCTGTCCAGACCAAGCAGAAGAGCCATGCTAGATCAGACCTGGGTTCTATCTAGCCCAGTATTCTGATCACACACTGACCAACCAGCTGCCCACAGGATCCAACAGTATGAATGCAAAAGCACCCTTCATCCATGTTACCCAGCAACTGGTGTATTACCATACTGCTTCTGCTACTGGGGGTAGCATATAGTTATCAGGAGTAGTAGCCACTGATAGCCTTCTCCTTCTTGAATTTGTTCCATTCCCTCTTATAGCCAAATTGGTGGCCATCCCTACAACCTGCAGAAGTGGATTTCATAGTTTAACTATGCACTGTGTGAAGTGTTTCCTTTTATTTGTCCTGAATCTCCTATAAATACCCGAGGAACCCTTTTCAGTGTAAAAAATCAATGCAGGACCCCATTAATAAATAAGTTTTATGTGATACATTTATTTGAATAAAATGTTGCAATTAATGTTGTCATAAAACATGTTATATAATATACAAATAAACTTGTATACAAATAAACTTGTATACAAATACAAATAAATAAGTGCTTGAAAGAATAAACATTTAATTATTTTACATTTATTACTTGGTAACTAATGCTAAATTTACTGAATACATACTAAATTTTAGTATAACATCACTAACACATAATATGAAAAATTATATTTTCTTTTATTTATTTATTTATTTTTCAATTTATATCCTGCCTTTTTCCTACAAAGGGCTCAAGGCAGCTTACATCTCCTCCTCCATCTTATCCCCACAACAACAACCCTGTGAGGTAGGTTGGGCTGAGAGTCTGGGACTGGCCCAAAGTCACCCAGTTGGCTCCATGGCTGAGTGGGGACTAGAACCTAGATCGTCTGAGTCCCAGTCCCATGCTCTTAACCACTACACCACACTGGCTCTTGAATGTATTTGTTTTTCCCCCACAAAGAACATCAACATTTAGTGTTTTTAATGACAGTTGCAAGCATATTTTTGGTTTTACATCTATTTTATTCCAATATTAAGCCTGTGTGATCACTATTCCCCTATTCTACTATGCCTTGCAACCCAAATGAAACCACTTTGGCTTTAAAACAAATTAGCCTGCTTTTAAATGTGTGTGTGTAAAAGCTCTGTATTAAAAAGAATGAAGTCCTTACCTGGTCACAGACTTCTTTCTTTTAAACAAAACAAAGGAATGAAGATCTTACAATTTCACTGAAATCATAGGAGTAAACTACTGGCCGATTCTCACAGACCCCTCAAATGATTCCCATAGAACCCCAGGGTTCCAGGGAACACAGTTTGAATAACATGGGTCTGCAGTGACCTGAAATAGATTCCCTTGGTACCTTTGAATCTATGTTCTGTTAGTCCCTTAGATTTTACCAAGGAGTTGTATGGAATGGGGGTGGAGTTTTAGAGAACATCTTATTTTATGCTAAAATCATTTTGCAGCCTGTGCTGTGGGTAACAATATTTATACTGTGGTCTAGGGCTTGAATATATCTCATCTCTTCTTGGAGGTAGTCTGGGTCTTCCGAACTTTCACTTCGTATTGTTCTTAGCATAGGCTAGGAAGGAGAGAGAGGGAGGGAAGGAGGGAGGGAGAGTACAACCTTTCATGAAGAAGTGAGTAGGAGGGACACTGATATGATTTCTTTCATGCTTATCAAAATAGCTGTCAACCTGTCATCACATGAAATCTCCCAGGCACTTAAAGCTTGTGAAGAAGAACTACAGAACAGCTTGCTGGAGATTATGAGCTAGGGACTTAGGTGTCAATTAACTTACATGGATATTTATTTTTGCCCAGTGGAAACAAATTTAGAACAATACATAGGGCCTGACAAGCCCATTGAGATGGGAAGAAAGAGAATACAGAGCACAACATGTGCAACTCTCTCCCACATAGAAACACAAACAAAAAGTGTGCATTTAATATTAAAATGTATATGTTACAGCTTAGCTGTTACAAAAACCATCAAGGTATCATACAACAATTTAAAACAATAAAACCGTAAAACTATGAACATAAGAATATTAGAAACACTATAAACACTGAAGCATAGGTGCACATTTTGAAAAGGTGAGTTATTGGACAGCTTATTCCAGGCAAGCCCAACAAATGGATCTCTTTGGGTATGAACAGCCTCAAAAATGTCTTTCCTGCAGCTCTTAATACTCTGGCAGATTCATAGGAAGAAAGGAGTCCATTTGTTTACTAATAAACACAGTATACATTTTGCAGTCTTAGGTAAGTTCTTGGCTGCCACTGAAAATCCACAGACCGTGGATTTTTAAAGTATACCTTATACTGCTTTCAGGCTTGTATTGGGACCTTTTGTTCTGTAGTGAGAACATAATACAATTTCCTAAATAATGATTTGATGGATCAATTTATCATGGTATGGCTCTCTTGATCTGCACAATGGATCAAAAATATTGCATTTGTACCCTATAATTTATGATGCAATTGTATGCATGTTTACATGTAAATATGCATACAATTGCATCTGCATTTTATCTAATGCCCAAGCAAGAAACAACTCTCAAATATATTCTTTTATTATAGTGGTGCTTAAGAAATCAGGAACTGAAGAGCAGACCCTTTTTCAAATAGCAAAGGCCAGGTCCCCAGTCGGGTAGGGTTACCAGAATGGTCTTGGAATACAGGCCAAACAACATAAGGCTGTTAACTGCAGTGCTGTGAAGGGTGATATGTCCCGTGTTAATCATTCATTCACTGGCGTAGACGGTCTTATGGTCAGTCTATCAGCCATCTGCAACAGATGGCTAAAGGTGGAATGGTGAAGATGATGATATATATCACTAGCCTTTCAGGCAGGGACCTGTCTTGTTCTTTTGTTTAAAGCACCACAAACATAGGTGGCACTGTGTAAACCATCAGCATCAAGGTACTTGGAACACTGAGAAGATATGGGCATTTTCAACAAACAGTGCTATGCATTTATCTTTTATGTAAGCTCTGAGAGTTAAAGTGAGATAGGAGCAAATAAACAAGGCAAGGAAATGTAGTCCTTTTCTGGAGGAGGAGCCACTTTTGTTACTTATATCTGCTCATCTTGTTGCCGTTTGTTCTGATCCCTGCCTCCTGAAGTATAGTTGAGTGGGATGTGTACTCAACACAAATGTTCCCTGTGTACTGTCCTCACTAATTGGGTTGGATTTATGACCCACTTCTCATAAAGTGCCCCAAGCAGCCATTGCTGCAGTTCTATAAAATAGCAAAGAGGAAATCCCTTTCTTAGTAGCTTCCGTTGAACAGGATTTTCCCATGGGGTAGCGGGGAGGTATTATGCATTTAGACTGCACTATAAAGAGTTTTATTGAATTGTAACCCATTAACCTGTTTTTAATTAAAACCTCTCTTGAAAATTACTGAGCTTTGGGGGTCAGCTTTTCCCACAGCGGCACACACAAATAAGGTCTGTTGTCTGTCTGTTTGTTTGTTTGTTTGTAGATAGTTCTAACAACTCATGGATGAACAGTCCAGGGGAACAGCCTTTCTTCAGACTGTGTTGTCCAGGGCAATGCAACATAGGACTGCTTGTATGCCTCAGTCATAAATAGTGTGAATGTATCTGTATAAGCCCCATTGAGACTCACCCCAGACACATTTTTGCAGGAAAAAACAGGGCATGTGCATTTGCCTTGGAGTGAGTTGTCCACATTAGGATTAATTTCTTCCTCTGTTTGATTAAACTTCCCTTATCCCTGCTGATGAGGCTGATGGAGAAGAAATTCCAAAGTCTCCTTTCTTCCTTGTAGATTAACCTTGAATTGGTATGGTGGCACCCAAAAAGTCCCAATGTGTCCAAGTTACTTCATGTGCTTAGAGCTGCTGCTCAGTCATTGTCTTATGGAGCACCAGTGAGAGTTTCCAGTTGTGTGTTATTTTTAATACTTTTGCCACAGAGGTCAGCATTTGTGTGTTGGCTTTCAGTCTCACTAGCAAAGTTGGTCTTTGTTCTCTCCTCCTTCAGCCCACTTCAGTAAAATGATAGCCAATTCATAGTGCTTGCTGTATCCAGTCTACATACTCTGCTTTCTTCCACAGATTTTTGCAACAGTTGGCAATAATTAAGAATGAAGGTGCAATATGTAATATAAGTGAGGCCCATGTACAGGTCTGGGCAGGTGAGAATCAGGGTTACATATTACAGTTTTTGATTTTACTTTGATAACAAACAACACATAAGGTAAGGCAATATAAGCAGTCTCCTAGAATACTGCTCCCACAGCATCTGTCTTTGAGGAAGGCCCCCTTCATAGCCAGGCATTTGGTCCCGGCCTACAGTCTGCAAAGCTATGCTGTCCTGTTCTTCTGGCTGACACAGCCTTTGAAAAAGCCTTGCCTACCTTGCATACCCATCTTGAAGGAAGCAGCTGTAGCAATGGGGGTGGGGAGAGGCTCTGCAGGTAAGAGAAGAAGTGGTAGAATGGAGAGAGGAGAGGAAAAGCAACAGTGACGGTAATGGCAGTGGAAGGAAACAGGAGAGCTTGTACCAGCACAGATTGGACAGTTTTTTCTCCCTGTCTTTCGGTTCTCAAGCAACAGATTAAACTGCTGCATGAGAAAATCTGAGCAAACAGAGAAAAGTCAAGTTTCTTTAACTGATGAAGAAGTCAAGTGTGTTATTTTCCTCACTAATTTTTTTCACTTGATTTTTTTTAAGCAGCTGAAAAAACAACTTTCTCTATGTACGATAAGAAGGGAGATTCTGGCATAAAGATTGCATGTCCTAGACATTTGGCACAATCGGAGGAAAGTTTTATTTGCAAACCAGTGATCTTATTAGTACATGAATCTAATTGAATGTTCTTAGATAATCACATCCCTTGTTAAATAACATTGTGATTCAATGAATTTCTTCTCAGTTTCTTTTGTACAAATATAATCACAAACTAGACAATGTGTGAGTTTTGCTAAAATTAGCCTACTAAACAAAATTATATTTACCTCTTTGCAATTTACTTTGTGTTGTTAATATTAATGTTAATTGTGGTTCAAAATTGCTGTAGCAGATTACATCATGTTAAGAATATTGAATGGTTCATTTTGTGGATTTTAAGTCGATGGCACTTTTGTTGATGGCACCACTAAGGCTGAAGAGACCACAAACTACAGTGGCCACTTATTTTCATCTTTTTTCTCTTGTTATAATAAATAAATTTGCAGAGTAGGCATGGTCCTGTAGAACAAAGTTTTGTATACATGCCTGCCAACTTAATTTCTCCATCTTGCAGTATTCTGAGCCCCATCTAAAGCCTGAAGAGACACTCCTGCAAATTAAAATGGCAGGTGTGACTACTCAGAGCTTTTTCCACAGCAGCCACCATGTTTCCCATACAAAAATTTAAAAAGTAAAAGCAAGAAACTGTCAATGACTCCTAGCCTACCTCCAGTGACTTGGTAAGCCATGAATAGGCCTTTCTTTTTTCCCTGTAAAAGTCCTTACACAGCTTGTAAGAGGAATCATGTGATCCCCTCCACTACTGCTTGCTAATCAGGCAGCAGAAAGGAAACAAATGTGTTCTATTACTTTTAGGTCAGTGAGAAACCAGTACAGTTGCAGAGTGGATGAGTCTTCCAGCAGAGCACCTAGTCCCAGGCCTTCACAGATCTACCACTGGGCTTTGTTATCATTCATAATCTCTGGGAGTTGTACCGGAGTGTTCTTGTCATGTGCACAGCAGCATTCTGAACCTTGGAGAGTGCTGTGTCCAATGCTGATCCTTGTAGGACTGCACTGATTACATTCCTCCTTTGTGAGAATTTATTTCTACTTTCTGCTTCCTGTTCTTTAATCAGTTACAATTCCAGAAGACAGTATCTCCTTTTATTTCATTAATATGTAGTTTGCTCAGAAGTCTTTTATGTAAGATTTTGTCACAAGCCTTTTAGAAATCCAACAATGTCTACCAGTTCACCGCATTCCAAAATTCATTGATGCTGTCAAAGGATAATTAATATCATAGTAGTGGAACAGGACATGCCTTTGCAGAGCACATGTTGACAAACTTAACCATGTATTAGTCAATGCAATGAAGTTGTCATAATTGCTATTATGAAATCTTAATTATTTCCCAAACTTTAAAACCTTATTTTCCACTGACGTGCAATGAACCTTCTTCAGCTACACCAGGATTTCTGTTGTAACTCTAAGCCTTAAGGTCATACAGGTGTGTCTGCAAATTCTGCCTTTAATCCTTGCTACTGTTTGAGATATTACATCAAATAATCCATCTATCTGAATATGATTATCTCCACTGTACTTTGTATGTTTCTAATAGACTCCTTAAACTCTATTGCTTGTACCCAGTTATGGCTTTGTGGTAGTGGAAAGCACTTCTACTCTTAGAAGTCAAGACATCCGATTTTCACTAATCCTCCTTACTTATTGCAACCCTCTCTACCTTATCACATACTGTTGGGGGGGGGGGGAATTAGTCCCTCAGGAGCAGGATTGCAGGTGCAAGGAGGCTAGAATAGTCAGGGAGAAAGTAGAAGTACTTTCTGATAATGAAAATCCACCATTTAATATTATTTAATATTATTTGATATTTGGATTTGGAATGTAGCAAAGAGAACCAAAGAACCTAAAGAACCAAAGAAAGAAGCTCATATGTTGTTGTCACACAAGTCTACATTTATTTGCTAGGTTCAGTTCATTAAAATTTATTACCTGCATATGCTTTATCCTTTTCTTAGGTTGGTTAAAGCATAACTCTAGAGTGAACAGGACTTCTTATTTTGACTTTTTATTCATTATGATTCTTTACTATAGTTTAAATTTATTTTATGTACACAGTTCTTAATGTTTAAATCACCTTGAACTGTGTGTACTTTGTGGCTTGATTGACTAGAACTGAAAAGTTGGTCCTTTCCAAGGTAGTTTACAGCTGTGATCCTGCACATACTTTTTCAGGAGCAGGTTCTGCAGTGGCATTTACTTTCGATTAAATTTAAGTGTGTCACTGACATACATTGCAGCTCTGGACCCAGTTTGAAGGAATTTGGGTGTTTCCAATTTTCTGCAGAGGCACTCGTGACAAAATACAAAAGCACTTGCTGATTCTCTTTGTAGCACTCTGAATAAAATGCCTATTTCTATGGGCATGGGCATCTGAATCGTATCAGATAGTGTAACTGTATATGTCACAAAACAGGATACTAGATACACTATTTTTCTTTTCATCATTTCCAGTAACAAAATATTGTCACAGTTGCATTGTTTAGGACTGCAATTGCAGCAGTCATTGGCACATGACACGATGATGCTTCCAAAAAGCAATGCTTTCAGGTAAACTGTTTACCACAGATGGTTGCACATTTGAATTTAAAATCTCAGCTGCAGTTTAGTAAGGAAAGAACTTCTACATATCTTTGGATCCTTCAGTGATCCTTAAAAGCATGCCACACCCACACTACTTTGCAAAGCATTCCTGCAAACCCATATTCAGTAGTAAAGCATCCCTTCTACATATAACTGGAGAGAAGGCCTTGTGGTGCTCTTCTGGTGGAGATTGTAAAATGGGGAACATTCAGTTTCTTTTTTAAAAGGTTCCTCCAGGTATAGAGGGTAGCGGAGATGAGTTGTACAATTTATCATTAAGTCACCAATAGTAACCAGTGGTCTCATTTCCCTCTGTGTAAAGGTGCACTTTGAGCTCTGAGAAATATCACTTATCTATACCTAAATATATGAGTTCTGGCTTTACTGAACTGGTGACCTCTACTTGCCAGCTGCATAGTGTGACCTGCATGGTAACCTTCTGTTTTCTCTCTCCAGGTTGGCAACAATAGCAAGAGGTTTATTGAGTTCTGGGTGGTGGCTGGTATGATGTGTACCTAGAAGGCAAATATTCTGACTGTAGACAGCAGCTGAGAGGCAAATGTGTGATTATGCACAAATGCCTTAGATACTTGCTTCAGGCAGTAATAGAAAGCAGCAGCAGTTATATACTTCTAGATCAAAGGTGAGGAATGTTTTTGGACTTCAACTCCCATCAGCTGCAGCCAAGCAGAGATAATAGGGATTGTAGACCAATAAGATCTGGAGGGTAGATCCATGTTCAACTTGGATGCATCTCAAATGTAGGTCTGATTATGCGAATATCCAGTGGTTGTTACTTGAAGCTATCTAAATGTTTTAACAAAGCTTCGTCCTTGCCAAGGAAGGGAAAGTACTTGCATTTCGTATTTGTAGTACCTAAGGAAGGTCATCAAGCTCATCACATCTTGAAATGGCTTTGCCGGCCTGGCACTGCTCAGCAAACAGCTAAACACTGCCGCTATTTACTAAACCTCTGCTTGCTTGCTGAGTGTTTACATGTACTTCCATACCTCCCAAGTGAAGGAAGACACTACAGGCTAGCAGATGTTGTATATGAACTGGGACAAGTGCTTGCTTGTAAGTACCCCTACAGACATACCTTTAAGTAGAAACCACCACAATTGAACCAATTGTGGAGTGACCCCAGACTCCCCTGCCGTCACAGCTTATTCAACAATCAGGCTGATTTATGATTCAAATTCTGATCTGAGTCATCTATCCTGCTCCCCCCTTCCCCTAGGCTTCAGGCAGAATCTCTGCCTTTTTATTTTTAATGTACATCATGAGCATTTATTCATTTAAACATTCATTCATCACTGTTTTTTAAAAAAAGGAAAATCAATTTTAAAGAGCTTGAAGACTGCTCCAGATGCTGCAGCCAATCAGCCCTGGGAACAACTGACTTCTGCTGTAAACTGACTGAAATCAATTTCCCCTGAGATCAGTCCTAGACAAGACATCTTATCCAAGTATTTCCTTTTGTAGCAGCTTTCAGATCTTGCCCATACAGATCTTGAATATGCTAGGCTTTGTGTGGTTGCAATGTAATGCTCAGGTAAACTTCAGGGTCAACAATCCCTTTGGTTTGCAATCATAAATCTTTAAGACTTGATATGGAAAGTAGTAATAAACTCACAGCTCTTACATCTGAACTAGGTTATTTAATGAACAAAGAGAACTAGCAAAATGCTCCATGAATTGAAATTGGGAAGAATGATAAGGTATACAGCTGGAGTACTGAAATCTGGGGCAGAAGAGTGGTCCTGGCAGTGCTGTTTGAAGGCCTGATGAATATTTCCCAAGTGTACATGCAGATGTAACAATGATGAAAGTAGTATGGTCTGGTGTATTTTCTGGGCAGGGGTAAAATGGGTATGACATCACTTTAATTGAAAGAGAGCTCTGAAAAGAACCAGAATGTGCTTTGGATCAGCTGCCTTGTTAAATGGTGCCCTTAGGGCTGCAAAGTTGGAAATGCTGCTGTGAAAACCACAGACTGACTGAGAAATTGCTTTCTAGTTCCTTTCCCTTTTTTCCTGAGGCAAAAATGAGGAAATCTGCTTCAAATTTGTATTGTAAAAGTGTTTTGGAGGAATGGCAGCAGCAAGACCTCAAAATCCCTTAACAACCAATGTCCATTCTGGAGCTTCTACATGCAAATTATATATATCCGGGCTGGCTGCATGTGATCATGTTGCCCTACCATGCAATATTTTGCACTATGAAAACCATACCAACACAGCTGCAGGCTTTGACTACTGTTAGTAGAAGTGAGTCTCCTTAAGTGGAAATGTTTATCTGGGGGACATCGCTGATTTCCCTTCTTTCCTTCTGTGAGCATATAGTTCATCCAGGAATCTGGAACATTCTATGCCTAAGTATTTGGTACATAAGCAACTAAATGGAAGGATATATTCCAACAGGGTAGAACTTTGGAAAATCTGAGTCAGTCCTTGGAACCTAAAGAACTGAAGCATACTTATGATAGATTAAAGTGTATCTAGGTTAGGATAAACTCTTTACAGAGCCACTGTGAGGAAAAATATGCTAGCCCTTTTGTGTTCGTAGTTGTTGAATCTCTGTAAAGTAGAAGTGTAATCAGTACTGCAACAACTTTTGTTGGGTTTTGTCTTTTTTTTTTGCAGCTTCTAGTTGCTAAGTCCCCCATTGCACCATTCACATCTTTTCGATATAAGATTGAAAATTCCGGTTTGGTTCTCCAAGGTAAGACCTTAATATAAGAAGGTAGGTTTATAGAACCCTAACTTTTACTGAACTGTTTCATACTAGATTGATGATATGTGTTCAGAGAAGTAAATGCCCCAAATTTTAATGTTGCTCTTGTGTCACCAATACAATGGTATATTTCACTGTGAGGTGAATTTCTGTCTTCACTTTGCCAAAAAAGAGAAAAAAGGCATTCTTTTGTTATATAATATTTGGAACAGATTGTTTTATTTTTTTCTTCTCTGTGCAGCTATAATTGCCTTTATAGGCCAGCTGGCAATAAACTTATTTAGTGCTTATGAGGTGCTATAACCATCTACTCTTAGTTCCACAAAACTTGGATTCGGTATAAGTTCATTAAGTCCTTGCTTGCATAAGATGAGCAGATTAAACTTGCAAGACTATTGTCTTAATGGCTTTTTTGAATTCTTGTATGTATGGATGCTTCAGAACCTAAAAAAATAGTCTGGCTCGTAATTGTTTTGGCACTATATGTTGTGAGATGCCCTAAACTTAGCATGTGGCTGTATTGAACATGATTGACAAGTTCATAATCTCAGGAAGATTGGGGAATGTGTCTGGTTAAACTGATTAGAACATACTTGTGGGGAGAGAGAGGCTGAACATAGAGGAGGTGTACCTATACAGCTCTCTTGGTATTTCCTGAGAGTGAAGTGAATTAATAAAAAAACACATCTTTTAGCCCTCCATACTGCGGAAGTAGAATGCATGCCATGCTCTAACAAAACCTTCTCCTGCACATGCACTCACTCTTCAATGTTCTGACATGAAACTGTCCTATGGGGGCTGCACCATATGTGACTTCTGGGCATTTGATTAACCTCTCAGATGTGTTTTCTGAGAGCTCCCTCCTTCTGCACATTTGAACAACCTGACTTATTCTGAATGTCAAAAATTAATCTGCTTGTGGAAAGAGGGCTATGAAGGCTGTGAACAAGGATATACTTCTTGTTTGTGTATTCCTTCCCTGCTTGCCTCTCTCTATGGTGAGATTTGGGAGTACGTCTTGGGGTTCAAACACTTGTTCCCCACTCCTTTCTACCACAAGATGAGAGTGACACCCAAACTAGGAAATTCTGCCTCTATCTCCCCCAACTATTCAGTCCAGTCCCTTCAGATCTTTATGGAACAACACAGTGGTCAGAGAGCTCTCGTGTTCAAATGCATGTTCAGGCATTACCTTGAATGCAAGCTGAGGGGAGCAGACTGGCTGGGAGTCATTGCTTTTGTGTGCTGCTGGAAACCAACCAAGAGACAGTATCAGTGTATTGTGCTGCACCTTGAGTATTCAAAACTCTGTGCTGTGTGGTTTTTAAATCATCTGATACCTAATCAAAAATTGTTTCATCTTGTGTTCATTGACAATAGCTGTTGAGCTGAGTGGAGTATGGGTGTGGAGAATGTATGCAAGCCCCTGATCTCACTGCACACAGAGACATGTGGGAGAAAAGTAAAATACAAACAAGGCCATACTTAAGACAGCTAAAAAGATGGCCACACTCTACATAAAAGGGGGAGCCATTTTTTTAAAGGAAGCTTGTTGAGAAGTGTCAGGTATAGGATAGTATCTGTGCTGGTGGCAGAAGAACATTTTAGTGCTAATGAAGGGCTCTGTTCCACCGTCTTGACAGCAGAGGCATCATTTCCATTCATTCTTTATTGTGTGAAGCAATCAGTGTCGGGGGGAGAGTACATTCAAAATATGTGACAAGGGAACAAGTGGATGAGTGTGGGAACGGGTGAAGAACAACAGCTGTCTGAAAAATGAGGCGGGGGGGGGGAATCCAATCGCAACTCTGTTAACCAGGAGGCCATAAACAAACTGATATTAGAAAACGTACCTGAAACCTCTTTTATTGTGGAGGATAGGAAAGAAAAACAACATGATAAAATGTTTAATTTAACAGCTCTGTAGACAATTCTTCTTGCTGTCCCTAGATGATTAGGAGGTGGGGGATAGAATTAAAATGGCATGTTTTCCCCCTCTTTTGTTTCATGGGCCTGATGGTTAATAAAACTGCAGGAGAGGATGGTTAGTTAGGGATTTTACCAACTGCTGTTTGATGCAGTTTAAGGAGCTCTTCTACTATTGTTACAGTTAAAATGGAAAGCGGAACTGTTCTCCATTTGCAAAAGTTTCAGCATCCTAGGCTGAGAGTGAAAAAGCTATTAACATGGTAATGCCCCTTATTCAGAAGAGTGCATCAAAATCCCCTTTGTGGATGTAAATTGCTGCTCTGTTGCCTGGTCTCTTTGGATCTCATGGTCTAGGTACAAGGACAGAAAATTGTTTAGTGAGACTTGGGTAGAGGGAAAACTGCACCTCTTATATCATTTTAGGGGATCGCCAAGCTGCCCGAGAACACTGCAGTGGGAGACTTCTATGCCTTTGTAAATTTGAAGTGCTCAGTAGTGAAAAGAATCCAATTATTCAGTGGGTCTTTTATTGCTACTTTCTCTCTTGGGAACTGCTGCTCAACAATTTGAAGACAAGGATGGCTAGTCAAAGGGTTAAGTTAGATTTTGAACCATGTTTCAAACCCATTATGCAAACAAGGAGAATGATAAGAATGTCTCAGTGAATCTTGCACAAATTTCTTGAGAAGCCTGCTTTTGAATTTAGTAAATATTATAAATCACATGACTGCACAAATGAAAAGCTTGGATTATATCCTCATATGTGGATCTGAATTTTGCCACTGAGTCCAGCAGTTGCTGGTTAAAACTATGTTTGTATTAAACCTAAGTCTTTCAAAAATATTAAGTTTCCATATTTATATTTATTTCCTCTCAGTGATTCTGATTTATGAGAGAAAGTATGTAGATTCAGATTTTTTTCTGTCAGAGTTATAAGCCTATATTTTTGTTTGTAAAGTAAAAGGGGGAAAGACATTAAATGTACTGCCCTCTATTTTATGTGTGTGTTTTGTTTGTTGTAAAAAATAAATAAATATGGATGTATTAACAGACACACATCTCTACCCCGCACAAAAAAGCAGAAATAAAGGACTTGCCCCCAGGAAACAATTTTCATATCAGCACATATTGGTTAAGCCTTGGTTGAAATAACTGATATCTGATTCCAGTTCTTGAAAGTAGCAGCTTTTGTACTAGGGTTAATCTTGACAGGTTCAGATGTAAATGAAATCTGGATTTATCTTAGGGTTGAAGTAGATTATTTGGGGCACTCAAATGTTATACTAACTTACAGAGATGGAAAAAGTTATTTTATTTAGCAGTGATCTAAAATGTAGCAAGCCAAGTTTTGATTCTTTGGTAATAGCTTTCAAATTTCTGACTTCAGGGAATCTTTGTCAAAGTCTGGCCAAGATCACTGCATGCTGCAAAGGTTTGTAAAGATGCAAGACACCACTATATCAGGCTGGATGCTTGCCAGGATTCTACCAAAAAACAGACTTGCTTCTATCCTTGAAACCTTATGTATATAAATATATCTTTCACTGGTTCCTGATGGCAACAGCATAGGGTCCAGCTGAATCTCTACAGGAAGGGTCTTCCTTAGGGTGCCTCCTTCCTTAGGGACGTCTCTGCCACATGGGCCAGATTCCTCAAGGGCCTGACAAACCTAGTCCCTCCAGCCAGTCTTAGATCACAGTTACTACTGGGGAAGGTGGTTCTTCAAGCATTCAGGTCCTAAGGTGTTTAAAGCTTTGGATTCTACTATTAACACTTTGAATTGGCTCCAGTAGCCCACTACCAGCCAGTGCAGAAATGACATAGAATCATAGAATAGTAGAGTTGGAAGGGGCCATGAAGGCCATTGGGTCTAACCCCGCTACTTTTGCAGAACACCATGTTACACCATCCCACTCAGATGGCTGTCCAGTTTCTTTTTGAATGATTGTGTGGGAGAGCCCACCACCTCTCTAGGCAGCTGGTACCACTGTTGTATTGCTCTGACAGTGAGGAAGCTTTTCCTGATATCTAGCCTGAATTTGGGTGGTCACAGCGTGAATTGATTATTCCATGTCCTACACTTTGGCATCAGCAAGAAGAGATCTTGACCTTCCTCCTTGTGACAGCCTTTGAGGTACTTATAGAGGGATATCATGTCCCCCTCAGTCTTCTCTTTTCAAGACTGAACATGCCCAGGTCTCTCAGTCTCTCCTCATAGGGCAGTGTTTCCAAACCCTGGATCATTTTTGTGGCCCTCCTTTGGACCCTTTCTAAGGTTGTTTAATTTGCTCCTGTGTTGCTGCCCTCTCATCCTACAGGCCATGGCATTTTTCACCAGTTACAGGTTCTGGACCATCTCCAACAGGAACCCTACTTGGAATAGACTTTCCATTAAGTCTTTTGGGAAGTCATCAGATTATTCCTGTCTGGAAATAGCTTGGCTAATGAAACAGCAGTAGCTGATCAGAAGCACTCCTCGACATTGAAACCACTTGTTGCAGTTGGGCCTGCCTCTCTTAAAATACAGCATCCATGGGTGGAGGATTCAGGCTCTGAATCTGAATAGGAAGAAGAGGTGGGGTCTGATTATTTAGCTGAATTGCCAGGGTCAAGGAGCTGCATGATAAGCCAAGTGACAGGTGAAGACCAGCCTGCCTCTGGTTCAGGGAAAGATGTGATGGAACTTGGATGGTCAGAGGGGAAAAGGATTGATTTTATCAGCCCAGTGGTTTGACATCAAGTCAAATGAGATTACCAGTTAAGTAACATGTGGCATTCCTGCCATCTGGCCTAGAAGCAACATGAACCTCACTTATGGTGATGGCAAATCCATTTGATAGAGAAGGAAGGAGGGGGATTCAGTTTGGAAACAGCTCCTGGTATGGGCAAGAACTAACTTTACAGTTAGAAGGTCTTAACTTGATAGCTGTCTCTTGCTAACAACCTTTAATATGGGTGACACTAGTGCCCCAATCACAGAATGATGTCCCCAGATCATATGCCTGAAAACACAGAAAATATTTCCCATTGACCCTGGTAGGAAATAACATTTTGAATAGACTCGGGTGTGTCCAAAGCTTAAGGATGAGCTCTGCAAGGCTTTTCCTGTCAGCAGTGAGCCCTCTCTGCAACTTGTTCCTTCCAGCTCCTTGCACATATGAGTTTGCTTGAAAACAAGACTGGCAGAGATGTCTGGGCTAGCCTCTCCAGACCACACAGCTCTAAACTCTCTTGGAAAAAGCTTGGAAAGTCTGGAGATCTTCCCAAGATTTTTCCTAGGAAGTTCAAATGTAATGAAGTTAGATGACTGTTGTTTTACAAGCATAGTCCAAAGCAGCTTATCCTTTACTTGTACCAGTGATGCAGATGGGCTTGTATTTTCCTTGTTTTCTTGACTTAAATAAGGGCATAATAGAACATCTGAACTGTAATGCAAGAATAAGCTTGAAAGTAACTATAGGATCAATATGGTCTTTGTAAGACAGTGGGTAGATCATAAAACTGAAAATGATTCCAGTTAATAGATTCAATCGTATCAGCACAGCTAAGCCAATTTATAAATTTTACTAGTCAAAACAGATGTAATAGACACAACAAGAGAAACAAGCAAACATAATTGGAGAACTGTTTTTACTCTGGGTGGTTTGTTTCTGCATTAACTTAACCCTACCATTTCAGTATTCTGCAGCACCCTCCTTTGCCCATATGTATTCTTTTGTATGTTGTTAAGCAGTGTGACTAAGGAAAATATCACTAAACTTTTGCCCTGGCAAAAAATGCTGTCTAGAACTTACTCATTCTGTAGGGCTTCCTTGTTTTCCTTCACAGTCTAGGATTGTTTTCAAGAGAATGTATCTAGTAGATGAAATCAAGATGTGCTTAAGTGACTTTTTGGACCCAACCCAGAGTCCCAAAATTTAATTAAATACCAAGTTTTACAATCTAATCTAATACAAAATGGAATGTGTGCATGATTTCTCTTTTATTTAAAGCTAAGCCTTTGTAAGTTCTTGTTTTTGTGTTGAAATGTGCCATTTTTTATGAGGGAGAACCTTCCATCAAACTGCTAAGCAAATTCTGCAAAAAGCAAACATGTTTCTCTGCTTCTCATCCAAATCCTGGTCACTAATTCGTCACAGCTCCAACAGAATTATGTAAAAGTCCCCAGAGACGGTTTTTTAAGGCACCAGAGAAATGAGCAGTCTGAGCTAGCTCACAAGGCACAGCACAGGGCAGCTTCCAAACCTTGGGAGCAAAGGAGCTTTGCAATTCCTGAGCTTATCTAACTAAGCTCAGAGAAGCTCCCTAACCAAACTGATCTCAAGCTTTAGCTTTATATACACTGTCCTAAAGATTCCTCACAGAAGCCATTACACATTGTGGAAAGGTTGTGCTCCACTTGGCAGGTTTATTTAAGTTGCAGTGGCTTATCATGTACTTATTTAATATCCAAGGATGTTTCTTCTTTTGCCTAAAGATATACTTGAAAAAATATAATTGCCCTGCAATATGCTATTAGTAGTTCAAAATGAGCCTTGTCAGCATTTGAGAAGGCAAGCTGCTCATTGCATGGTACCTTGATGTTCATATGTACTTATTAATACGAATGTGTGTTAGTGAAACAACTCGTCTTCCTGGCGATTTAACTTTGATAGACTTTGTGGAGCAGCTCACACCAACAGAAGTCTTAACAGACATTCCCCAGTGGCAAATATGGGGACAGTTTCCCAGGAACAGATTACCAAGGAACTAGCACCAGGAAATAAAGGCAGCTGTAATATATACTAATAATTAACTCTTAGAACTTGCTATTGAAAGAATGCTTCAAAATATTGGACTAGAATAATCCACTGGAATAAAAATTTGGACTGCTGGCTTGGAGATCAGCAACAGGACCCAGAAAAGTGGGAGTCCTCATTATAACTGATAACTCCCCTGCTCCTTCATCAGGCCATCCTGCATCCTGTCACGTGGGCTAAAAGAAGAGTTTGCAGGGAGCTTTTAAAGGAAGTCCAACTATGCTTGGGCTCAAGTGGCACTTGGGTGGACAAGGTATGGGACTGCATAAATCTTTTGCTTGCAAGTTCTGGAAGGTTCCTTAGAAGCCTTTGGCATTAATATTTTGAAAGTCATCCTGAGCTATCATAGTCAAGGATACCTTCTTCAAGTGTACCTACTTAAATGTTGAACCAACCATCTCATATGTGTCTGGCCTATTTCCACAGAAGTTGAGCTCCCTATACCAAATATTAGCAAGGGAGCTAGTTCCCTTCCTCCCGCTACCTATATATGTTAAAATTAATGAACTGTACTCCTGCCTAATTCTGTCAGGAGATGCTATTGGTCTGAGGAGCAAGCAGATGAGCTCTGTTCCTTCATCTGCTGATTTAGTAGCGTTTTACATTACTTAGACTTCCAAAATGATTTTGACAAAAGTTCCTTGCTGAGGACTCCTCGCTAGCATTACAGAATAAAATGGTCTGGTAGTGTGCTAATCAAGAGGAAGCAGGGGGCAGGTAGGAGTGCATGGCCATTTCTTACAGTGGAGGGAAGTCAGCAGTGAGATGCCCCCTCTCCTAAATCTGTATTCGGATTAATGTTAGGGCTGTTTTTATTATGGTTGGGCTGAAATCGGGATGAGAGCTGTAATGTGGTCAAAGCACAGATAATACAAAATTATTTTGGATAATGAAGCTATGGGTCTAAGATATGGGGTGGAGTATCATTTTGGGGGAGGGGATGAAGATGTCAAACAATTTCACTGGTGTTACCTTTATATTTTTTTCCTTTAAATATTGTTTGCTATGCCTCTTTTGGAAAAAGCAAAATAACTATCTGCAGTGGCCAGCTGTTCCTTAAGCCAACAGTGAAAGAGCTCATCTTGCTACCATTCTGAAATATCTCTTAAAATGTTAGAGGAGTGATCTTTCATAAGAGATCTGGTAGATACTCTTTGGAGCCAGGTCTGAGCAAACAGCTTGGGGAGGGAGGATACATTAAAAAGATAGTATATGGTCCCCAAAAATGTTGATTTTTTTGACTCGCTGAAACAGAACACTTCATTTCAGGTGTCGTTTGAACAGCACAAAACACCAAGGTCAAGATCAATAATGCCACACTGACATTTTTCAACACAGACCTAGTGAAAGTGAAACTGAAACTGTAGTGAGATGCAGTGAGCTCCAAGATCTTTCCAAACTGGGTGAATGAACAACAGAATGCATGGGGTTCATTAGAAGTTTAAAAGGTATGCACACTGGGACAAGAAAAATCTCAGCTTCCTATGGAAGTATGATGAAATCTGAACCATCCAGGCAACTAACTATTCAGGAAGGAAATCTTGGAGTTCTGATGGTTAGGTCAGTGAAAAGTTTGACTCACAGACCTGGTTTGCGCATAACAACAACCCATGACTAAATACAGTAAAACTGTGTTGTCATGCACACTTTTACTTCACAGCCAGCTTGTTCGTAAATTGTGGAGCATGACAACTGAAGCTGGACTGCTGGTTTGGTTAGGGAGACAACCTAGTGCTTTGTTGTTGGGTTCCCATCTGGGTTTGGCCCTAGCACCACAATCCATGACTGAGCATTTCGTGGGTTGTGGAGTAAATGCAGAAGTGCCATCTCCTGCTTATCCCCGACAGCCATAGTTTATTTAATCAGTGGGCTGTCATATGCAAACAGCACCAATGCAGGTAACAAAGTGATGAAATGCATGTCTTTCCTCCCCCTCCCACTTTCCCCAAGTTTCCCTTTTACATATATATTTGTAATCCCAAGTTGTTATTTCTCCCCAGCTTTTCTGACTCTACTACTTTCTGAGTTCAGTGCCAAATAATAAATAAATAAAATGGTTCAATTAAGAGTCATTTTGAAAAGGAAGCAAACTATCTAAATAAGATTATTACTTTTCCTTTCTTTCATATGAGGAATTGCACATAATGATTTGCAAAACATATGAGGATGCTTTCCTGATACCAGAGTAAATCTTCAGTACTGAACTTTGAAGCTATTACTGTTGTTTCGATTTTTATATTAATGAAAGTGAGAGGAAGAATATATCTTCACTTTGTAAATTCCCTTTTCCTTGTCCAGTTCTGAAACATGACTCACATCCCCTGGATGTTTTCTTGAACAGAACTTCTCTCACACCCATCATCAGAAGGAAATTTCCTTTGCTGTTGTCTCAGTTATGAAGTACGAGCAGACTATACTTATACATTTTTAGTAAGGTATTGGAACAAATGTTGCCACGTTTTTTTCCAAGAGACTTTTACATATACTGCTAGAAGGTCTTCTATTGATCCAAGCTTGTGAGTGATGTCCGTAATCCATCCTGGGAATGGAAACACTGAGGGCCAGTGTGGTTTAGTGTTTAAGAGTGCAGGACTGGCACTCGGGCGGCCTGGGTTCTAGTCCCTGCTTGGCCATGGAGTTCAATGGGTGACTTTGGGCAGTCACAGACTGTCAGCCCAACCTACTTCGCAGTGTGGTTGTTGTGGGGACAAGACTGAGAGCAGCAGGAGGAGAATGATGTAAGCCGCTTTGCATTCTTTAACAGAAAAAGGCAGGCTATAAATCCAATAAATAAATAAACATGAGTAAGAGGATAATTTATAAGAGGGATAGACAACTTTTGGCTATCTATATGCAGTATTATCAGCAGTGAAGGAGGATGGAAGTTGTAGGCAAAACATCTGGCGACCACAAACCACGCACCCTTGATTTAAATATCTGTCACTCCTGTTTGCCTCTACCAACATTTTGTGAGTTGTTGCACTGAAGATACTATGTATGTAATGCCTTTTTTACTAAAATGTTTCTATGGTGAAATTCATTTTAATTTCAAGAAGCAGAATGTAATTGCTATTACATTCCGTACTTAGGATTGCTCTGGATATAGTCTAAGACATGGGATCCAAAAGCGTTGTCTTTCTGTGGCATGAACCTAGAGGCATGAGAAGCCAAATATTGTCTAATATTCTCCTTCAAGGCCACAACAGCATTCACTTTGTATTAATTCCACTATTCCTGATAGAGGAGCAGTTTAAATAAAGAACCGTTGCATCTCGAGTTGAAATATGGGACTCTATACTGTGTCCAAGCTGGACACATGCACACATTTTACTGCCCCATTTTCTATTAATGAGGGGGAGGCTGGTAATATTTCAGGGGGTGAATAAAATAGTTGGAGTTGGCAACTACTGTTTCTGCCCCCTCCCAGCCACTTGAGGTTTAGGGTATGTCATCAGGGTTTCCATGGGCTTTTCACTTGCTGCTGCTGTGCAATTGAAAACAGCAAGGGAAGGAGAGAGATTTCACCCTACCATCCATCCCCAAATTTGAGCCGAAACTTCTGCCTGAGAATGTTCAGTTCAGCCTTGAATTTCACCTCAAAAATCATTTCATTTTCATTGTATGGAGGGCTTTTTTCAGCTTAGCTCCAGGAATTCAGTATTTGATTAATATATATTAAGAGAGTGTTGGTTATGGGGCATTGTAGAAATGAAATAATAAATGTACTGCCTGGTTTAGTTTTGCTGTTCTGAATTGCCATTAACCACTGAAGCCCACATTTTGCTTGGATGAAAACAATAGGCTTCATGGTGGGCATGTGCTGTCAAATGGGCAAAGATAGCCATGCACCTTTCATGTATGTTGCTAGTAGAAAGCTAGTGTAATATGCATGCATAAAAAACAGGTAATCTGCAATCAAATGTGGCATTCTTTATTTGGAGATTGTGAGTTCCATGGACATCTTGCAATCCATGTTTGCACCGAAAACTATCTGCAGCATCGTTCATTCTCTTTGAAAAGCTCTTAGATGTGTGGGGCACAACCCTAATCATAGTATACATAGTCTGTGGCCATAATTCTCAAATAATTGGTGAAAAACCAACAAGTGAATCCATGAGTTGCTGTTGTGAGTGCTTGGAATAATCAGTGCAAATGACTAAGGACTTTGTTGCAGACAAACAGGCTCTGAATAGAGAGAAAGTGACTGTGAGGCCTTGGCCAAACATCAAGTCAGCTTGCAGCTGGAGTCTGCAGCCGTGGCTCTGTGGCAGAGCGCCTGCTTTGTGTGCAGAAGGCCCCAGGTTCAGTCCCCAGCTTCTCCAGGTAAGGCCGCTGCCAGTCAGTGGCGATAGTTCTGGGCTTGATGGACCAAGGATCCAACCCACTCTAAGGTAGCCTCTTATATGCCACAAGCAAACACAAGGGAGGAGATGTGGTCAAGGATGGGGTAGCAGTCCGATTCTCCAGTCTACAGGCAGTCTGTGTGGAATTAGTTGCTCAAACTAAAGAACCAAAGCTGGGGAAAATAAGAGTGAGCTAATGAGCAGCCATTCCCCTCTCTGATTGCGATATCGATGACAGTGCAGCATGGGAAAGAGCAAGCCTGTCAGCTATAAGTAGTGCAGGGAACGAAGTGAGGCCGTCCTTCCACACCTTACAGTGACCGAGTGAAATGTTTAGAAGCCATTTTTTAATGGAAAACAAGCATTATGTTGTCTTAGCATTGTCACGTTGAAAGGGTTCACTAGCAGTAATTTAAAGCATAGGTTTCTACTATATTTCTCAGTATTTCTGCCAAGTTTATAAGGCACAAATTAAGCAAAAGGTGAAAAGTACACTTATACTGTAACCATTTATTTCAACCCGACATGCCTTGTTTCCTGAACATAATTCAAAGTTTTATGGAGCATCCCGTTTGTAAGACTATATGGATGTACACCAGGGTGAGTAGTGGGGCTATTATTGTTAGACCGTCTTCATATCCCACCTTTTCTCCTCTTGCAAAGAACCCAAGGCAGCTTACATAGTCCTCCATCTTTCAATTTTTCCTCAGAGTAACAGCCCTGTGAGGTGAGTTAGGCTGAAAGTGAGTTACCAGCCCAAAGTCCCCCAGTGAGTTTCATGACTGAGTGAGGACTAGAACCCAGATTGCCCAGATCCTCAGTCCAGCCCTCCCACCACCACATGATGGTGGGTGGCTGTCCAAAACAACAGTGGCTCTTCCTGTCCAAAGAGCATAGTCCAACATTTTTTTGCTTTCTGCTCTGGGATAGGATACATATAATCATGCTTGGTGTAGCTGCAAGTGCTTAGAGTACCTGACTGCTGTGGATCCATGTTTTAAACTTCTCAGATCAGAGACGGTGAATTGGATTGTATCCTCATTGCATTGCAGGGTGCAGGATACATCAGAGGGAAAACTTAACAAGAAATAAAGTGGAATTTGAATGAGAACTGATAATACCAGTGAAAACCATTAGTCCTTCTTTGTTTTCCTTTATCATTTCCTTTTCTGTAGAGCTTGTTCCATTCCTGAAATAAAGTGAGAATGAATTTGTGGAGGCTTAATGATGGAATGATCAGGTATTCTATAACTTTATAAAGTGCTAATGCATTGATGCTATTTTCCTCTTTATGTCTTAACATAAACATACCAGTTCTGTGCCTCCACTGATTATACTTAAGGAACTTTCTAGCATTCAGCTCCAGTGTCTGGTGCTACCCCACTTTTCTTGAGATACAGCCTGTGGACATTTCTTGAGGATGGAGCAAGCACCTTCCTGCTGTTCTCTTGAAAATTTTGTCTGGAGAGTTTTCTCCATAAGTTCTGTCAATCCATGTATAATTTGACCTGGGCTGTTGGGAGACAGTTTAACTTTAGTTTCATACTGATAGTGAATAGTAGCTCCCCTCTGTATTTCTGTTTCACTACATGCAGATTACTTTTCTTCATGCTCCAAAAGAACATTGCTGCTGTTCAAAATTTAACCATACTAAAGTGGTATTGTTATCTGGTATGAAAAATGACTGATAAAATATGAAAAACACAGTGAGTAGTCCAGACTCTTCTAGTATAATTGACCCATTTCCACAGACTTGAGTACTGCTCTTTAAAGCTGCCTTCCCCAAATGGACTTCATCCCTTACCAGCCTCCATGGCAAAAGTCAGGAGCGCTGGAAGGTGTCGTCCAAAACATCTGGAAGGCACCAGCAGAAGACCACTCTAGAGAGCATTCACCAGTGCTTCCAAGATGAAGAAAATCATTCTGAGCAAGTCCTATGAAACTGTCAGTGTTGTGATAAAGGCAGGAATGTCATAACATGTTCAATATGATATTCCTAAAATACCTATACAGTGCTTGTGCATTTGGGTTTTTCCCCTTGTTCCTGGGGGGGAGGGTGCTAAACAGATTACTCTAGATAAAGTTCTGTTGGAGATCCTGATGCTCCTTGTATGTACTGCACTCTTCAAAATTAGTGCTGCTCAGTTCCCAGGATTATCTACTACTGTATGTAGGGTATTACATGTCATCAAATGTGTAACAAAGCAAGAAAGCACACGCAGAAGGAAAGCACACAGGTTCATTGTGACAGTACAGGTTGTACATGCAAGTTACCACTAGGAACTTCTGTGCACTGCAACATTGACCTCCGCACTGATGGTCAGGAATTGTTTATTGGCATAGCTGTTGATCTGAGTTTGATTTTATTTGATACAACTCAGTCGCTACAAACCCAGGTGGGCTCAGTGACACAGAGTGCTTTTTCCAGATAACGCTTCAAACCTTCCTGGACTACCAAAGCCAAACTACCATTGTCTATGTCCCAGAAACATCAGAGTTACAATGCACAGTACATTGGTCTGCCTTTGAAAACTGCTTGAAGCTGCAGCTACTTCAAAACAGAGCCACTGGGCTACTAGGCACTGAGGCCAGGCACTCGGAACACGGCTTGCCAATGTTTCAAGAGCTCTGATGGCGTGCAGCCTGCTTCTGAGAATTCATAATGACAGGGCTTGCCTGTAAAGCCCTACATGGCTCAGGACCTGGATGTATTCCACCTTCTCAGCCTGTCCATACACCAATGTCCTCCACAGAGACCCTTCTTTAATGCCCCTGCAACTGAGACAGGAAGTTGGCTCTGATGCTTTGCTTGTGGAACCTATCTCCAGGTAGGCTTGGTTAGCACGTATGTATTTTTTTTTTTATGCCAGGCAAACACCATTTCTTATTTTCCCTTTATTTTAACTTGATGTATTTCTTGACTCTTCCTCTCCTGGCAATTGTTTTTAGCATGCACTGTTATAAACATAACTTTATTTTAAGTAAATGAATAAGATGTGTTCTGTACCTGAAGCTTTTGATAAATAAAGACACAGTTGTCATTCTGCCCAGCATCTATAGTTTATAGAAGGTCATCATCAGGCCCAGTTTTCTCATATATATATACAGTGTGTGTGTGTGTGTGTGTGTGTGTGTGTGTGTGTGGATGAACGAACCAGTAGAGTCTTAATTGTAAAATTGAATGAACAAAGATTAAAACCCCTGAAAAGAGCAATAGAGGTTTCTCTTACCCTAACATTAGTTAAATTGTCTGCCTTGATATGCACCTTAAGACAATTCAGCATAAAGTTTTCCTGAGGCTTCATTGGTCTCTGAGTAAATTTTTAAAGCTGAGGCTGGCTACAAATTATCTCTGCTGGAAGTATGACAAGCCACAAGCTAATTTAATCCATATGTTCTGGCATTGCCCTGTCATCTCACCAGTCTGCAAAGAAGTGGGAGACTGCATAAACATTACCTTATCCACAGGATCTAACTTTTACCTTTAATCATTTAACATTTGGATATGTATCAGCCATCTGGGCACTCTGAAAGAAATGCAATGAATGGATTGCCAGTGTAGCTTTAGTGGTTAAGAAAATAATCCTCCAACACGGGAAAAATATGAGTACCCCCAAAAATTGAATAGTGGTTGGAAAGTTAGATATGGCTTTAGGGAGGAGGTGCAGTAACATATATTTATAACATATGCAGTTCACCTGATAAGTTATTTTTAAATGATACCAATTCTAGAGAAGTGTGAAAACCAGCTCCTAAAAAAGGGGACTTCTGTCATCACATTATTATTCTTCCTAATCTCTCACCAACCTCATTTAAAAAAATAATTTACATTATGTCCAATGAATGTGATTTAAGGAATAAGAAATTGGGATGGTAGATTCCTAAACAGAGGAGTAGTTGGAAATGGGAAATTGTTAAATGGTTATTTTTTTCAAATCTGTAAAATTTAAAATTACAAATCAATGCTAGCATTAATAGTAAGATACTATTGGATTTGGTTAGAGATATGTATGCAACACTGAAAAACTCAGTTTGCACTCAAAGACTTTTGACAAATTTCTGATGTCATGGGCAAAAGTAGGCTGAGTCATGGTTTTGTTTTCAGCTTTCAAAAAATCGCTTCAAATGTTTACATTAATTTGAAGCCGGATCTCTTGTACAAATTGTGGAAATTGGAACTGATTCTTTTCATTCCAGTTATTATTGTTCTTCTAGCAGTTTTTAAATAAGAAGTATGGAAGCATTCTTCTCTCACTGCATACACTCAGTCATGGCTCTCTTGAATTTTCTGACAGTTCTGCAAAAAGGATTTGTGTCAGTTTTGGGTCTCCACTCCACAATTTGTACAAATTTGCACAAATTGTAGAGGGGAGGCCCAAATTTTTCATCAAATCTGTCCAGCATTTTTAAATTACATAAAAATGTTCCAACATGGAGTGCCACAGAGCTTGCTGCTCACGTGCTCTTTAACATCTATATAAAGCGACTGGGAGAAGTCATCTGGAGGTTTGGGCTGAGAATTCAGCAATATGCTGATGATATTCAGCTCTACCTCTCTTTTACATCTCATGCAGGTGAGGCTGTTGCCATCCTGAACTGGGCTCGATAATGGACTGGATGAGGCTCAATCCTGACAAGATGGAGGTGCTACTAGTAGTGGGGGGCGGGGTCATCTGACAGGCTGGATGGGCCTTTCCCTTTCCTTGACGGGGTTGCACTCCCCCCTAAGGGACAGGGTCCGTAGTCTGGCAGTACTCCTGGACCTGGTTTGTCCCTAGAATATCAGATGAACTCGGTGTCCAGGGGTTCTTTCCTCCAGCTGTGGCGGATATACCAGCTTCATCCCTGCCTGGTCAGACAGAACCTGAAAACAGTCACCCACGCACTGATAACATCCAGAATAGATTACTGCAACACGCTCTATGTGGGGCTGCCCTTGGCAATGGTCCAGTAGTTACAATTGGCACCAAACGGCCGGTCAGTTATTGACGGGATCCCCTAGAGAGGCCCACATAACACCTACATTGAAAGAACTGCATTGGTTACCAGTTGTGGCCCAGGCCCAATTTAGGGTGCTTGTGTTGACATATAAAGCCCTAAACAGCTTAGGCCTTGGTTACCTCAAGGAGCACCTACACCCATATATCCCTACCCACCTTTTGAGATCTGTGCAGGGGGCCCTTCTGTGTGAGCTATCCCCTAGGGAAGTGAGAGGGATAGCTGCTAGGAGGAGGGCCCCTTCTGCAGCTGCTCCCCATATCTGGAAGCTCTCCCCAAGGAGATTCACCTGGCGCCTTCCTTATACTCTTTTCGGCACCAGGCAAAGACCTTCCCTTTTAAAAAATATTTTAATAATTAATGCCATTCAACTTGGTTTTGTATTTTATCTGTATTTTATTAGTGTTGTATTTTCAATTGTTGTAATTTGTTTTTTTATCGTGGTTTTTATCTAATGATTGTGAACTTCCTAGAGGTGTTGTGGCACAATAGGTGGCATACAAATATTTTAAACAAATAAATCCCATAAATAAAAATCCCACCTATGACCACCTTCCTTCTGCTGTGACTAGATATCGGGGTGGGTTGGACCTGATGGCTCTCATGGCCCCTTCCAACACTACTATTCTATGATTCTATGATATGACCTTTATAAAAACAATCAAAACTAGTATCTGCAGTCCTGGAGTCTCCAATAATGGAAAAAAATAATTATCACAGTTCCTTGCTTTCCTGAGTTTTGTTTTCCAAACTTCTTTCTTATTTAGGCAAGAAAAAAACAATAGGTGGCTGAATTTCCTATGTGACATGGCACTAAAAAGATTAAACTGTGTAGCCACCAGAAACCCTGTTTCATTTTCTGTTCAAAGGTTTTTTACTCTCTTGAGGGGAAAGACTCATAGGCAGTAGCGAAAAGCAAGAGTAACTCCAGATTTCGCTTCCTGGAAGTTAAGTATAAAATGAGTTAAATTCCAGCATCAAGTCTGAACAGGAGAAAGAGAAAGGCAGCCGGTTAGCTGGTCACAGCTGTGTGATTTGGCAGAGGCCACACCAATTGATGTATCCCCCAAAGGCACAGGAAACGTCAGCACACCACTGTATTTACACAAATCAATCCCATCCATTGAAGAAGGGTTAAACTTGCTTACTGAGCCCTGAGAATACAATGAACAATTTCAGCACCCCATTCATTCCTAGCAGATTTCAGCTCTTCTTTCATTCTTGCTTCAGTTTCTGCGTTGTTCTGGCACATCCTTTCACAGAGAGAGATGGTTCAGGAGGAAGCTCGTTAGAATCCTTCCTCATCCAGCCTTTTCATCTGTCACTTTTTCTTGTCTGTTGCACTAAACTGGCCAAGAAGCAAAGGTTTATATATCTGTGGCCAGCAATGTTTTTTCTTAATATATTTTTCTTTTAAATTATGATTAATAGTTAGCAGTAGCATTCTGATTTTTTTTAAAGTTTTTGTTATTTATTTGCAAAAGAAAAAAATGTTTTTCCTGAGTGTTTCATTCAGTGGCTTTGGATGCCATATCCCTTTTAGAAAAGGCTGTTCCCAGTTTGCATCTGAAATAAGCAAAAAGCTTAAAGAAATGGTTTTCAAAATGTGAGACGAGCTTCCGTAAAGAGAAAGGGATGCCAATATGAACTAAGCACCTTCTTTTTCTAGACTATGTTTTGAGATGTATACCGTGCAAGAGCAAAAAGTCCTCTTTCATTCACAGTCAGTGCAAAAGAGTTTCCATTGTGGATTACAAGTGGCATGGCTGTGGGAGGTTGCCCCTCCCTTTTTTTGGTAACAATATAGCTTTCCAGGGATAAGACCCTCCAAACTGTAGGACTCCATTATATTCTTTGTTCTTGTGTTATGTGGTCTGCAAACTCTGATTAGACAAAATTAAGAGGTGCTACTGAACTGGCCTCAAGAATATATGAACAATATTTTTCTTCATATGAGGATTTCTCAGTAGGGCAGAGTTAAGAAACCCTGTAATAGAAGCATTTTATATATTCTAGGTGTCATGAGATAACACATACCAATAAAAGTGAAATGGTAGTACGTCTCAACTGATAGCTGAAATTAGACTTCCATGCCCTGTTTATTGGTTCCTTGTGTCTACATCTTCCTATCTGCCAGATCAAACTTTGTTTCCTCTCAGTTTTCAAAAATTTGCGACAAATCTTTCACTTAGAGGTATAGCACTTGAAGTCCAATCCAGGCTTTGATAGCAAGCCCCACTGACCTCAGTCGGACTTTCATCTGAGTAGACATGCCATGGCTTGAGATGCATGAGTATTTAAAAAAAAATAAGAGAGATTATGTCAGGTTTAGATGGCTACACAGAGCCTTGCAGATGTATTCACACCCCTTTGACTTTTCCACATTTCGTAGTATTACAACCTGGAATTGAAAGGTGTTGTTACCACTTGATGTACAGAAGGAGTGCAACACTATGAAAGAGCAAGATACTTTTATTGCAGCACAAACATTAAGCAAACAAAAAATAACCTTGTTGGTTGTATTTCATCCTTCTGAGTCAGTACTTGGTGAAAGCAACTTTGGCAGCAATTACTGCTGTAAGTCTTCTTCAGTACATCTCTCTCAACTTTGCACCTCTGGATCCTTCAATGTTTCCTGATTCTTTCATTGTCAGGTTGGATAGGAACAGTTGATAAACAGCAGCTTCCAAGTCTTTCTGCTTGTTCTCAATCAGATTGAAGTCTGGGCTTGTCTGAGCCATTCTAAGTCATTGAAGTTCTTGTGAAAGCATCATAGAATAGTAGAATTAGAAAGGGCCTATAAGGCATCAGGATCAACCCTTTGCTTTATGTAGGACTCAAAGGTAAAATAAACCTGGCAGATGGCTGTCTTCATCTTGCAAGCCCACAACCTCCCTAAGTGATTAGTACTATTGTCACACTGCTCTAACAGTCAGGACATTTTTCCTGATAACTAGATAGAATCTGGCTTCATGTAACTTGGGCCCATTACTCTGTGTTCTGTACTCTGGAATGACTGAGAAGAGACCTTGGCCCTCCTGTGTGCAACAGCCTTTTGAGTATTTGAAAAGCTCTAGCATATCTACCCTCAGCCTTTTATCCAGTCTAAAATCCCAGTTCTTTCAATCTCTTCTTAAAGGGCTGTGTTTCCAGACCCCTAAGCATCCTTGACACTCTCTTGTAATCCTCCTCCCCAACATATCACCACGTTGCTACCTTCTCCTTAGCAACATGGTGATAGTTGTCCCATGGACAGTCCCATCTCTGCTGTGAGATCTCTCCAGCTCATTCAGAGTTACCATTGGTATCTTCATTGCTTCTTTGACTAATGTCCTCCTTGCCTGGTGACTGAGATTTGGTGGGTGGCCTTCTCTAAGTAGAGTCACAGTTCAACCATATTCTTTCCATTTTGTAATAATGAATTTAACAGTGCTCGAGGGAATATTCATAGTTTGGATTGGCTGGTTGGTTGGTTGGCTGGTTGGTTGGTTAGCTGGTTAGTAGGTTTCCGAACCTGACTGGTGCTTCTGCACAACTTTATCCCAGAGTTGTTTTGATAGCTTCTTGGTCTTCCTGATGCAGTTTCTTTAGAGATGCTCTCTAACAAACTCTGGGACCTTCCAGAAACAGGTATTTAATCTGAAATCATGCCACACTTGAATGGCACAGAGATACATTCCATTCAACTACTTACACTGTGTGACTTCTGGAAGCAGTGTTGTGCCAGAGCTTATTTAGGCATGTCACAGCAATCGGTAGGGGATACTTATGTAGCCAACAAGTGTACATTTGTTTTTGACTACTTCACTTTTGTGCCACAATAAAAATATTTCGCACCATCACAAACACGTTGTGTACCTTAAGTGGTAACAATGACAGTGAAATCCATTTTAATTCCAGGTTTCCAAACAACAAAGTGTGCAAAACGCAAAAGGGAATGAATACTTATGCAAAGCACTGTACATTCTATTCACAATTTCATTGAAAACAAAACAGAGCACCAATTAATGTTACAGTTTAGAGCACAGGAAAGCATCAGTTTAGAATATTCAGCACTGCTGTTCTATCTCAATGTTGTTTCTTACTGTGATCAAAAGGAATGAAGGGAGCATTGATATTAAAATTAATAGGAAGTGTTGTAGACTTTGGCCCTGTTAATACTAAATGTGAGGAAGAACAGATTCTGTACTATATGGAACTTTTCATTGCGACAGGACTATCTGATCAGTACTAAAATTCTTAGTAAATTTGGGGAGATTAAAAGTGAAGTATGCTGGATTTATGGGTAACCTGCCTTTCACATGCCTTTGTGCTTAAGATTATCTTCCACTTTATTACTGGATCAGAAAGGGTCTGGAGCTTCTCTTACACTGAATTTCAAGTGTACATTCCTATCTCCCTTGGTAACCAGTTTCTAGCCTGATTGATTAAAGATGAAATCCTATGCACATTCTGATAGAAAAAGAGGCCTACAACTCCCATTATTTCATGTTTTTCTTTCAAAATGTATGCAGTCTTGTACCCTTAGTGAATTTCATTTTATGTCTAGAATACATGCATTTTTTCAGTAAATAGATGAATAGCAGGCAATATGCTTAATTGGTCAAGAACACCTACGGTAAAGGGCAGTTCATCATTTTTCACTGAATAAGGATGCTTAAGGTGATCTCCTCAAAAGTAGAGCTCTCTAACAAGAATGTCAAAGTATGCTGGTGTACGCCTTAAAGTGGAACTGACAAAG
The DNA here is from genome assembly GCF_004798865.1 of Varanus komodoensis. Classification (NCBI taxonomy): domain Eukaryota; kingdom Metazoa; phylum Chordata; class Lepidosauria; order Squamata; family Varanidae; genus Varanus; species Varanus komodoensis. The sequence continues at coordinate 14,927,786 of NW_025335761.1, forward strand.
TGGAAAATATATTAGCTGTACCTGGAAGACGACAAGGAAAAGGCCTAGGCAACACTTGAGAAATATGCTTGAAAGAGAGGTCAAAATATCTCACCCATTGTAAAAGAGATTATGAAAAATATAAGACTGGATTACTACTTTTCCTTGAAATTTGATTTGGACTGTGTTTGATTTGGGTCTTTCTTTGGGCCATGTTTGAGACTTTGGAAAAATGAATACAGATCTACAATGCTATATAGTCTGGTCATTGTGGTTCCAAAATTACACCACAGAGTTCAACAAGTGAGAAGAAAGTTCCTCTGAACTGGAAAATAAGATGAAAATTACAGGACCACCCACCTTTGGTTGTAGTTATTTAGAAATGTATTAAAATTACTTTAAAATGTTGCACTTTGAAGTGTAGGTGGTAGGGAGAACAGAGGACAGGATCCATCCCAGTTTAATATTGTACAGGAGTGATCTACACACAAGCTTCAGGTCCCATACTCACTCCCTGGCTATTCTTGTGATCTGTCTATCCCTTTTGTCAAATTTGATAACCTTTTAAGCAAGGTGTTTGTTTCCTTGCAAAATCATAGTTTTGAATCTGAACTATATGTTGCCACTGCAGCAACAAATTCACTAGCAATTACAGCAGCAGCAGCAAGTTTAATAGATTAGTATCCAGAGCAAGGGGACCATTTTACGTTTGCCCATTCCCTGGAATAATTTATGTTGTGTTGAAAGACAAAGTTTGAAGTGAAATAAGGTAACAGAAAGTTTAATTTCAGGCAGAGCAATCCAAAAGCCATGGGATGAATGTGAATTTATATTGTATAGCTAACAGTCAAAGTATGCAGGCTACTAACTTTAATCCCATAAGGAATGGATTCCCTGGGCAGTATGTGATGTTGTGCTGTATATAGATAACATCTTTTGTGCTTGTGATCTACTTTAGTGCTGTACAACACAAGCAGATGTACAGATTTGATCTTTCCATTCAATTTCTATATAGCCAAATTTAGTTTCCTAAGGCAACAAACAAAAATATTTGCCTGTTTATTAATTACATACATTTATACCCTGTCCTATTGCTTCAAGCGCTCAGGACGGCTTACAAGTATAAAGATACAATAAATATAAAACTGCCATATAAAACATTAATTTTATATTGCCTGCATACCAAGTTTTTTAAATTAATTCCTAAGAAAAGGACAGAACCTGTTACCTAAGCAAAGTGCATTGACTAAACAGGGATGACAACTGAGAACGTGAAAGGAACAATTATAGAGAGATGCTTTCCTGCAAACCGAGTAATGCTTCTAGAAAATGCTTTTGATGGATTTTTATACAAATATATTACTATACACACTGTGGCTGATCTACTGGTTGATTATAGAAAAACTGTATGGGGAGAACTGGTCATTCAGATTCCCAGGCATTTGTAGAATTATAGTGAAAAAAACAACAGTTGAAACAGACTTCATTCCTCTGCGTACTGACCTGAGAGTAAATTGAACTCAATTGGACACCTTAGGAAACCTGCATAGATTGCATTGTGAAATGTTCCTAACTTTACATAAATATTTCCCATATGTGACTAACAAAGATATGCAAGAATAGTTATCTCATAGTTGTTTTAAATAATTGAGTTATGTCTTTTATATTTTTAAAGGGATGTCTCTATCTTAACTTAAAAGGTTGTTTTCCTTATAATCCAGGAAGGCATGATGTATGGCATTATTTACAGTCAGGCACTTGAGTGTAACAGCTGCCTGATAGTGAGAGGCAAACAAGTGAACCCTGCAGACGCTTTGGAATCAGTTCTAGTGCTGATGCACACAGGACAAAAACAGATGAAGAACAAAGTTTGAGAATCATCCAGAATAGCAGTATTAAGTAAAACACAAGCAGGAAGTACAAATCTCCTTTTGTCATACATTTCTTCCAGCTGTCTGTTCTTCCTGTAGCTACTTCATACAATCAGAGATAGAAATTCCACCAATTGCCTACTGTGGCCTCTCTAATTATGTAAGCAAGCACTCATTCAGACATAAAGGAAAATCAGCTGAGATGTTGATTATACATATTGCCTTGTGTTAATCAGGAATTGAAGAACTAGATTAGTTAAATAAATAATACAAATTTTACTGAAATGGCCACCAAATATTTGAAGATAGTGGAGGTGTTTCCTAATTTTATGCACATGTATATCAGACATCAGTATATTCCATAACTCCAGAATGTCTCCCATTATAAATAGGGGCATGGTTGAGTACCTGCTGTTCATGCCAGTGATCACTGCCAGAGTATACCTGAGCATAATACTCCACAAAACAGGAGGTTAATTTCTGCCTTGTGTACACTCTATTGGTTTACTTTGCCATTGCTTATCCTGCACTAGTTTCAAAAACAAAATGTTTGAGTAAAGTGACCCTAACTGCTTATTCAAATACTTAATGAAATGTTTCATTTCACAGTGGATCTTCTTCTGCTTCTTACAGAGCCCTAACACAAATTCAGTATCTTTTATCATCCAGATAGGCAGTTACTGGTTTGTTTTTGTGAAAAGGAAGTAGTGTAATAGCATTTTGTGCCCATGAGCCTTCATGTACTAGAGTCAAGAAAGCATCTCGTCTCCATTAAGATTCAAACCGCATGTGGCAGCAGATTGAAGTGTTCAAATGCCTGTCTGCTCAAATCACATATACAGTGATGAGTGTGTGCCTGCAATATGCAATGCAAAATGGCTGCATGTGTTATATGTGCCAAACCCTTTCCAACCCGCTGGTTTTGCTTCATGCTTACGCATTCCATCCACTAAGTCCTTCCATCCACACCTGGCTGAGCTCCAACACCAGAAGAAATCATGGCTTGGAGAAAATTACCCAGGAAGACATTGTGCAGGGAATGAAAAAGGAAAGATTCAGCAACCTGGTCTAGAAGTAGCCTTCATCGCTTTTCTGTTTGAGTTGCGTAAAGTAGGACATTTCTCCCACAAGTGTAGTGTTCAGAAGGACTAAAGGGGTGACTTAAACTAGGTCATGTAATGAAGCAGTTTTGTATTAAAATCTCAAGGCAACTTTTAAATTCTTGGAAGTGTGTATTGTTAAATTGAAAAGAATTTGTGATGCATGATCCCTTTCCTGGGTCTCCTCTCTTACTCTCATTCCCCTTTCTCCCCCTCTCCTTGCTCTCATGCCCTCTCTGTTTTCTTGCTGACAACCCCCACTGTGCTGTTCTCCTTGTCTCTCCTGCTCTGTTGAGCCGCTCTCCCATTTTGGGCCCATCTTGTCTTCCTCCCTCCCTCCCCCATCCCTATCCTTGCTCATTGTTTTCCTGATTGTATGCTGCCTGAGTAAAAGGTCAGAAGAACCTGGAGCCAGACCTTTGAGCTTGAATAAACATTTTTCATGGCTGGCTTTGGCCTGTTCAATCCTATCATCATGCAGGGAGTTAGACTGGATGAAACTTTTTAACCCTATAATTTAATGAGGATCCTCTTGAAGGAACTCCCCCAAGAAGGCTTGACCTCTTATTTCAAAGCATAGACCTCTAGGTTGTCCATTGAACCTGCTTTTAGGGTAGTTTAATTAATAGTGCCAAAGGTGTTCTTTTTTCACCTGTACCATTCTACAAGCATGAATTTAGTTTGCATAAATGGTAACACTGGCAACACATGTTCTTATTGCTGCCAAACGATGCTAATCCAAGTGTGGGATTTTTTTTCATGAGCACTTTTGCTAGCGTATCCTGAGATGCACTTCCTTGTGGTGATTTTTGCACCCCAATATTCAAAAAGAGCCTGCAGGGAGAGGGAATGTGACTATATTTCTGAAGCAATAAGAGGACATCTGGATGTCCCTCTGGACATACATCCCTATCCATACACTACTCCAGCAAAATCATGTGTAAATTGATCAGAGTAAATCTCCCTATGCAGTACTGATAAAGTAAGACATGAAGTAATACAATAAGACATGAGGTGTTAAGATATTGGGGATGCATTTGGGGTTCTATTCCTTCTTTCTCTTCCCCTTTGTCTAGTAGGGGCAAGGGGAAAGTTTTGTTTGCCTTCAGTGATGTCATGTGATGAATATTAGATTTGGCTACATGAGTCTGTATTAGCTGGAATCCCAAGTTTTCCTTTTAAAAAATGGCACCCAAACTGAAGCAGAGTGCAGGAACTTGCATTACAAAATGGAAAAAAGAGAAAGATAATCTTTTTGCCATGTTTCTTTTGATTTTTTTTGACAAGGCAAGTGTAAGCTTGGAGGAGAAAAATGTCATCCCATCTCAACATAGTACTTGCATGATATGTTACATTATTCTGCCATAGAGCCGCTTTTCATCCTTATTTGGGCAATACAGATGCTCAGCTAATCAGCAGATGGAGAGGAGATTTCCAATATTTGCTCCTTCCTTTTGGTTCAATATGTAATGGAAATCTGTAATCTGTTTTAGAAAACTGCAGAGAAGTCTTCTCCATGAAATAAGGTCATGTAAGATCAACACTTTAGGGAACACAAAACACTAAGATGATTTCAACCAACTGGCATCTGTCTCTTAGTTGAAGCTATAGGAGAGAAGATCTTCATGTGTTTTTAATTAATTTTGATTCTTTCCCTGCAACTAATATACCTAACACAAAAAGGGGTTTGCTGTAAAGGAGAGCTTTAGAGAGGGCTGGCTTCCCATGATAAACAGTGGAGTTCTGCTCTGAAGTGTTTGGCATATACAATTAAAGAGGTTTGTTTAAGTGGTTGTTTAAGAGCAGATAATTTCAATTGCACATTAAAACCTTTTCATTAACAATCACACAAAAACTCTTTCAGATACACTGAAATTCTCCACTTTCTTGTTTTCTGAGAAAAGTAAGCAAACTGTAATACCTTCTTTTCTAACTGAAAAGCTTTATCAAAATAGGGTGACTTTTCTAACCTGCAGGCATTTCTTTTGGTGTGGTAAACTTTGTACTTGCATAGAAAGTTCTGATACCCTGGCGGAGGTGAACCTGAAAAATAGTTGGAACTTTTATTATTAAAAATATGATGAAATTTCTAATGAAGTCAGTTAAGTAATGAAGTAATCTGTATAATTATATATAATTACCTCTGCCTCCTAACCCTAATTTCTGTATATACATATCACTGTTGGAAGAAGTGCAACAGAAAGGGAGAGAGAGATGGGAAAAGATAGGTGGCTGTAGGATAAAAGTAAGATGACAAGTGTCAAAGCAGACCAGAAAAGATACCAGATATATGTTAAGTAGAATTACCTCCCTAGGGTGTTCTACTGCTCATTACATTATAATGAACTTAATTCATTTATAACCCATAGCAGTGTAGCATCCAAACGAGTGAACCTATTCTGGGACTGTGGGCTACATATTTGGCCATAGGATGTGACCTCTGTGCTTTCCTCCCAGTTATCTCACACTTCACAGTGTGACTGCAGACTCAGTCCAGAACAGCTGTGGGATAAATCATACCTTCATTTTTTTTCCATGTCGAATCATTTGTTTCTGCTGCAATCAAACCAGTGTTGGGTGAGACCTCATTTTAAAAGGTTGAATGTACCCTTCACTGGCTTGTAGATTTGTGCTCAGGTCAGAGTTTGTCTAATAGGTCGTTAATAGGTTGCATCTGTCTTTTTCATACTTGAGAGTCTAGCTTGCCAAACAACTGGGTTATTTCTAGCTTTAAGTCAATTAGTTCTTCTGTGTTGTATCTTATAGCACTTTCCAAGACACAGCTGTTACAATAATCCAACAATACACAGTGCTGGGTGATTTGCTTTTTATGGAGGGACTTTAGAAAAATATAATATTGCCTAAGAATAATGTTTACAGGAGCCATCTCCATGCACTATACAAAGATACAATGATGTCTATAAAGCCCAACATTATTAAACTACCATTCACAGAGAAATGGGGGTGGGCAGGTTACTCAGTGCCCCTGGTTCTCTTGTCTGGTTCTTTGGTTCTGAATAGTGGAAGGTAAAATCTAGAAATCCAGGAAATTGTCACTCATCCATTACCTTAACTTCTCCACTCTCCTTCAGATCACACAAATAAACTTCCTGTTGTTAGTTGGGCTGAAAGTAACTTGAAGGAAAGTCTAAAACGCGGTGTGCTCCAAAGGTAGTTATGGAGATTTGTAGTGGTTTTCAATACATCATTAAAACAACCTTCAGTGAAAAACCCTGCCTTGCCCCAAAGAAAAAAAAAATCAGGCAAAGGAGGAAGTCTGCTAAAGCAGCCAGAGAGAGAACAGTTGGTGGAGTGGGATAGACAGAGAAAGAAGATAAAGAGATGAAGTCAATGAAGGCCTAAAGGAAAGGGGCAGATTAAGCAATGGGAAGATAAATTCTGGGAGTAATAATCTTAAGGGAGGTGGCCTTATTGAGGTCAAGCTGGTCCAAAGATGGAGCAAAGCCAGTGAAGAGGCCAAGCTTCTGCAGACCAAATGGAAAACTCCTGTGAACCAGAAGTTCCCTGTGTCTGAACTACTTTCCCCAGCGATTACCCAGGTTTCCAGAAAGGAGTCTGTTCCAGCTGTACATAGGGCCTTCAGTGCACAGACAAATATTTTTCCATTTGGGTCCTTCTCCAGGACCAAATCTGAATTCAGGGTTTGAAGTTGGCTTACAATTCCTGGCTAGTTTCTGAGGAATGCAATTTGGAAGTAGAACAAACTTTTTCGTTCTTGTGCTTCCTGGCTAATAAGGCTGCTTTTACTCGAGGGAGGAATAGACAACATGCACTAGCATGCTGGCTTGTGAACAACAGGCCAAGACCCTCATGAATTCTGGCTCATCACTTTGTGTCTATGATTCAGAGCTTAATTTCTATGCTGAATGTTTCTCATCTGCACTTTATCTGCTGATCAATATCTCCTCAAGCACAACAGTGAACAAGGAAGACTAGAAGTTTCTTCCATCCACAGTGCTGAAATTTCTACCTGTTCACAATAAACAGTTGTTTAGCTTAAGGATATTTTAATATTAAATAATGAAACACCTCATAAATAAATTTATCCAGGCTTTGTACAAAATATGAAAAATATTAAGGATATGGAAATCATGAATCACTCAGTTGGTTTTTTACTTCAAATAACAAGGCTTTGTAACTGAGCCTTTTCCATTTCAAAGTTAAACATTCCTATTTGATTTACACAAGAGGAAGTTCTGTGTACTAGTTATGCATATTGAAATGTACTGTTTATTTTTCCATTTTCTCTACACTAGAGAAGCACACTCACTCTGATATTTTAAGCCTTAAGCAAATTGGAGGATATTTCTGCTTAATTACCACCAATTATAGGAGGAAGACAGCCTCCTGTGTGTGTTATCTATGTGTTGGGAGTGGGTGGGAGCATTATTTCATTTCCTCTTTACTGTACAAAGAGGCACCCTTTGTGGCATGAGAACTAAATGCAGATTTCCATCTCTCCCCCACAATTTTTCATCTCCTGCTTTTAGTCATTGCATCTCCCTCCACATCACTCCCCTCTTGCTGTTAACAAATGGGCTACATTATTAAGCGAGCCTTTCAGTGCATGCCACTATGCCAACAAGTGTGTGTAGCCATTCTGTCTGCTTTGGAAAGCCCCATATGCAGCCACAACAGCAACAATTCCCTTATTGATCCTGTGCTTGTTGGTTAATCCCTCATAAAGTCAGAGAATCCAAGCCTCTTCCACATCTGCTTGCATAACTACAGGCGAAAGCCAACCCTTCAAAGCATTTGGCATGAAATAGCAGTAGAGACTCTGCATGTGGAAAGAGTCTTCAGTTTTTGTGCTGTGGAAGGTCATAAGACCATCTGAGTTATCTGTCCCTTCCACTTCTCATCCGTTTTCATCCTAACTCAGGTCAGAGGGATCAGGTTTATGTTAACAAACCATGAAGCTTATCAAATAAATGCAGCAGCAGGTGTTTGAGTCTGGCCATCTCCACAGACCAGGCCTAACAAGGTTGACATTGTGGCTAAGGCCAAGGTAATGCAGTAATTACTCCTTTCTGGGTAGGAAGCCCCCAAGAGATTTCTGGGAATGAGTTAGAAAAACAAACATTGCCAAGAGCTGGATTTTTAAAAAAAGAAAAGAAAAAAGGAACAGTAGTCCTCTCTGTGCCAGAGTGTGAAGACAAGCATTTCCAGTGCAGCATCCAGCACAGTACCCGGTCTCTCTTGAACATGTCTCATATTACAGAGGAAAGCAATTGTGAGAGAAAAGCAGTGTGTTTGTGTCTGGGTGTTCACATCTGCAGGGGCAGCTTATTTTGGCTCTGGTCAGCATGTGGGAAGGCAGCTGTTTACTTAAGACACTAATAAGTGCCAGAAGGGGAGAAAAAAGCAATGGGGGCGGGGGGGGGGGTGCTGAGGATGGGGGGCTGTTCATACAGACTTTCAGAATTTCTATCATAAGCTGCCGTTTGCTTAGCAGTTATGAACTGTATGATGTTCCCCTTCAGTGTTGTTTTACTGGTACTTTACTGTGTAATAATTTTTATTTATTGCATATCTCTATTATGTGTATAGCTGCTATGTTATCCATATATGGGGATGAGTAAGTGATGTACAGCACTACAGTTGGTGGGGACCCTTGTGTCAGATGTCCTCTCTGACAGACCTACCTTATGCTCACCACTTCTGTTGCTGCACATTTGCTTACAATTTCCAAGATTTGGTGGAAGGCAGCCTGCAACGGTATTGGTCTTAGCTGATGCTAGGTTATGCCAACCCCAAAGCTGAGCCTCTGTTCAGGTGATGACCCAACATTTGTGGAAAGGAATCTCATATTTCCTATAGGGACTTACCCAGTGACATGATGGATATGATCGTGAACCATCTGAAAGGGCAGGTTATAAATATTTTAAATAAATAAATTGGAGTGTGCCTTTGTGCCTCTTGTTTGCTCCAGAGGATGATTGGATATCCAGCTGAACCAGTTTTCTGCCTGATTCACTTCAGTTCACCCACCACATTCTTACTTGCTTTGAGACAATTTCCATGTTTATACACCAGATCAATAGTGCAAGCTGAGATGACTGTTTATGCTGCTCTTCCAGAATTCTGCAAATTCTCAGTTTTCACAGGCAGACAAGTTTGCTTCATATATCCTGAAATAAGCATTTTCAAACCCAGCTTAACAGGCAAGTTACCTCAGGATTATCTTATGGTACAATGAAATGCAGTAGGCTTCCAAATTTGTATTTACAAACTTCCTAAACTAAATTTAGAAATAAATCTCTGGCTGTATTTCAGCATTTTCTCTCCTACCCCAATCCCAGTACCACATTATTGTGGATGCCCCCACCCCCAATTATTTATAAAGGTCTTGATTGCATGGGGGATGCAAAACTTTTCTTCCATAAGCCTCCTTAAGTTAACTTGCACTAGTTCTTGGAGCCTTTTAAGGACTGTTTCATAGTGGTCCATTGCAAGTAGAAGCAGGTGGAGAATTTACTGTTAAGGAGAATCATGCTAGATCAGAACAAAGGTATATCTTGTCCAGTACTTGGTTACCACAGGAACCAGGCAGATAGCAGTGGAAAGCCCACAAGGAGGACATAAGTACAATGGTAGCATCCAAGTTCAGTTTGCCTCCACTGTATTGAGAAGCATATGGCCTCTAATCCTGAAAGTAATTTCAAGTTATCATGACTAGTAACAATTCATTGCCTTACCTTCTGTGGAATGCCTACTCCCTTTTTAAAGTCTTCCAGTTTGGTGGTCAGTACCATATCTTGCAAAGTGAATTCCATAACATATCAATGCACTGTGTGAAGACATGCTTCCTTTACAGAAACTTCTGCCATTCCACTTCATTTGATAAGCTCAGGTTCTGATATTATGACAGAGGGAGAAAAGCATTTCCCTATCCAGTTTCTCCATACAGGTTTTGTAGATCTCCATCATGTGCTCCTTTTTCCCCTAGATCTTCTGAGCTAAAAATCTTCAAGCTTTGTAGCTGTTCCAAAACTAAGGAAGTTGCTCCAATTCATAGATCATTTTTGCCTGTCCTTTTCTGTACTTTTCCAGCTCTAGCACTGATAATACAAGTTGTGTGCATATGAAACTGAAGATGATTCAAAGCACTCACAGTCACATTAGAGAGGAAAATACACACTGTGTGGTTTGTCAGTTGAAAAGTATCTATAAACCTTAAAACAGTACTTGATTGGAGTTAAGAGTATAAGAAGCATTGTTTGTTGAGCTACTTACAAGTTTGATCTGGCAAACTTGAAGCCTAATGATGGAGAAAAGGATTCTAGATAGTTTGATTTCACATTCTAATACTGAATAAACATTCAGAGAACCTTGTCTGTGTCCCCATGTGCACACAGGTCCCAAAAGAAAAGGGAACTATAAAATGTATATGAGAAATCAGAAGTAAAATACAGAAGTGAACAAAAATATGGCATTAGAAGAATAGTGTGATTTTTTTCCAACTGTCCAATATCTGCACTGTTATTTAAAAATGTAAACATCATTGCTCCATCTTAGGTAAAGGCATAAAATAATGCACATAATTAAATTAATCCTCACATTCTACATTAGTCTGTGAACCAAAAGCAACCATCTTGTTGAAAACACCTGTATTAAGAGAACAATTGCTTTCCTATTAACACTGAACAGCTGTTTTTGTAGACTGTGTCCCAGAACATACTATGAACAGCTGGTAAAGTCTGCACTTCATCCCAGGTGGTGTCCTTGATTAAGGCTCTACTTCTGGGTTTTGTCATGGGAAAGTCAGTACCACATTACACAGCTTCAAACTTCCCTGCATAGTCTGGACAGACATGGCAAAGGACATGGTTCCCCACCCTTCAATATTGTGCAGCTGCCCCTACTCACAATAAATTTACTTGGTATAAGTTGCTTCACAGCTGTGGATCTTATGTTAGTAACTGCCTAAATTGCACTTTCCCAAGTATTTGTGAAACTACTGCAGTTTATGGGATGCAGCCAAGGGGATTGTGACCTAAGTTCCTGTCTGATATTGCTAGGGGTGGAAGCAAACATGCCTTTTGGAATTCATCACTCTGAGGAAAGAGAAAGTGAAATATATTTATTTATTTATTAAACCATTTCTATGCCACCCCTTTCCTAATATATTCAGATGTGTACCCTAGCCATAGATAGAAATATGCAAAAAGAAGACGTTTGAGTATGGGTTGGAGTTCCTTAGATGCTGAAAGCACAATTGTAAACTAATGAACAAGAAAAGGAAGCATCTGAAGAAACTTAGGTGGCTGCAGCATAGACTTTCTGATGAGCATTAGAAAGGACATGTGCAGGAAATAGAAGGAAGGGTGAATTAGGAGCCATAGTTTGTAGGGAACATATCAGGAGGGATAAAGCTCAGGATCAGCATAGTACTGTGGGAAACGTTAAAAATAACACCCACGCACCCACATACCCCTTTTCCCCCTGCTACGTTCTGAGCAAGAAGAAGAGAAAAGAAAGGGTAAAGTCGTTGTGGGGAAAAGATGAAAAACATTAGTGGGCGACAGAAGGTGAAACCGGTTTGCCTCTGTCATCACCCACAAGAGAAACTATTTTACCTGACAAAAAATAAATCACAGGAGAAGGAAAAGAGTTACAGCCCAGTATAGCTGAAAATGTAGTAGTGCAGTAGGTAGAATGGAATATCCAGCTATTCTAAAGGCATGCATGCTTACGAGAACAGATTAATAACAATCTTTGCAATAATAATCTCAGAGCCTCTGTCTATATCTTCTGAACATTATTGGAGAAGAGGTGAAGGGTCATGAGGCTGGAAGTGTACAGATGCCCTCCCTATCTTAGGGGGTGGGTGGGATTCAGTTTAATTTTGATATCTGGAAAGGTTCTAAAACAGATCATTAAGCAGTCAGTCTGCAAGCATTCAGAAAAGAACGCAGCAGTTATAAAGGGCAGTATCCAATAAGGCATAACAACTAATGTAAATTACATTAGTGTAAAGGACCTCTTGTACAATACCAATAGCACTGGCTGATGCAACAGGATTTCTTTGAAAACCAGCTAACACTATTTGTATTATGTTAGAAATCACTAATGCTAACACAACATAATATATGTTAGTGCTCATATCATATTGGATGTTCCCAAAGAGCCAGCAGATGCTTCTTAAAAACAAGTTGTACTAGAGTGACTTTATCTGCTTTTTTGCAATTAGTTGCCTGGTAGCTCAGAATAATACTGTGAGCAAAGTAGAATTATTTATTTATTTCAGCAAGATATTTGACAAGATGCCTAGGATACGGTGGGTTACACAATGTTAATGTGAGGCAGAGGAAAACTTGAAAGAGTTGGATATGTGCAGCCTGGAGCAAGACAGGATTGATAGTGATTGCCAGAAAAACTGCAAGTATTTGAAGATACTTCAGTGCCATGTAGAAGATTGAGCATATAGGTAGAAGTCAAAGCAACATGTTCAAGTTACAAGAAAGGGAATCTGTGACTAAAGTTTAGGAGGAATGTCTAGAGTATACAAACTGTTCAACAGCAGACTGCTCTGGAAGGTGGGGAGCTCTCTTTTTAACCAGGGGGTAGATGGTCACCTTTCAAGGATGCTGCATTGGCAAGGGTTGAACTAGATGGCTTTCAATCCTTTTAACTCTGATTCTAAATGAGCTAATGATGCAAGCTGTACAATGCTGGAATTGACCACCTAAGAACATGGTGGACTTTCCTTCCTTAGGCTTTTTTTTTTTTAAGCAGAGGCTAAAAATAGTGATTTCCTATATCGTGAAGAATGGTTGGACTAGATGACCTTTGAGCATACTTGCGATTCTATGATTCTACAGAGGCTCTCCCCCATGCCTGAAAAAGCACTACTTGTTTAATTCAGCTGCTCATCTGCAATGACAAAGAGATTTTCCAGCTGTCAGGTTTCAGAGTATCAGTGATCTCCCCAACAGAGATTAAATATTATTCAGATAAAAGCATTTCTCTTTAGATGCAAAGCATTTGGTTAATAGTGCTAGAGACAGTTAAGGATGCAACATCTTTATATATTGTCAGTCCCATACTTGAAACTATTCCATTTGCATAGTTTAAAGATGAATAGTCAGAGTTTTTAATCCAATTATACCTCAAGTTTGGAAAGTTCTCAAATGAATGTATATTACAGAGCCAGCCTGTTCAGTCCTCTTATTTGTCTGTTGTGCTATAAAATCCACTTCTTTGTTTTATATACAAATGTCTCCCTTTAGAGTTACAGGAGCTAGACACATTTTGCCAACTATGGCTTTGGTGCACAACTGTTTAAAAATGCAACAGTTTTAAAAGTGCTAATTTTACTTACTAGGAAATGCAACAATAATCCTTTCCACCACAGTTTGTTTTTATATAAGCAAAAGAAATCCAATCAACAGATGAATATGGATTTTTCAGATGTACTGAAATCAGTAGGGAAAATTGAAATGTGACAAACAAGGAAGCACTGGAATATACTAGGCATAAAGAAAAAGACAGATGAACAGGAGTGAGGATAGGATAAAATAAAATTGTATGAAAGGAAAGGAGAAGTCTTGGGCTCTTGATGAATCACAGAGGAAAGAATTAAATAAAGGCCCTTTAGAATTATGGTCTGAAGGGCTATAGGATTATTCAGAGGGCCAGCTCTGAGATCCTGCAACCCCAGAGCTGGGGCCATGAATGGGGAGCCCCTGCCCTACTTCCCAGATAGCCAGCATGGAAGGAACCAAGCCAGCTTCCTCCCTGAGGTTAGAAGTCTGTCTGAGAGAGGACTAAATGGTGTGTCAGGATGGGGAGGGAAGAAGTCCAAATGACAGCCATATCCAAATAATAGCTTCTTCCCTTGTCCTTGTCTAGTTTAAATTCATAGTGTGGACTTTGGGATGGTGGAAATGGCTGCTGTGTCACCCTGCACCCTGCATTGGATACACTCGGGCCTCCACATTCAGAGACTTACGGTCATCAAGGATAGGGGACATTTGATTGCATCGTAAGACCATTATGGAGGAGAAATACACAGTGAAAATATGCAAAATACTTAAAATATGACAGCAATAAGCAGGAAAGAATGAATGAAGGAATGAATGAGACCTCTGAAATCCAAAGAAAACACAGGGTGGTTATTACCGTATTTGGAAACCTTAAAGATAAAACTTGACTTTATGTTTATTCTGTCAAAATGATCAGTTTAGCGGTCATTTTTCAAACTTAACTGATGTGTTTGTATCCTCTGTCCTATACTGTTTGTGAAAACCAAATGTAAAACAAAAGTTGGAGTAGAGAAGCACATGTTCGTCAGTGGATTGCATTGTTCTAAATGATGGGTTAAACCTGGCCTGAATTACACCAATTTTGTCTCTGTAAACAGGAACTCTAACAATACCATATTAATCTGTCTTCTGGGAAGTATGCTAGGAAAATCGCATTCTTTCATACACACCCTGCCCTTGAAACTAATTTCCCTGGGAAATTCAAACTAATTTCCCAAGGTGACTTACAATAAGCATATAACAAGAATATTAAACATCTAATAAACCCCTAAAATATACAGTTGTATTAGAAACCAGCAGAACAAAAAAATAAAGATAGCAAAGGCTCTAATAAAATGCATTGCAGAATTAAAATATTTTCCAATGTCATTTTACTATGAATAAAGCAATGTGGGGTGGGGAAATACAAGATTCCAGAACTGTGGCATCACCACTGAGAAGACCCTGTCTCTCATACTTGATCATTATTAATGATGGGCCAGACAGCACAGCCTCTGTGGAGGATTTTATTACCTCCTTTGTCATGTTCATTCTTCTCCACTTCCATCCAGGCAGACCAGGACAAAGACTTTGTAACTTATGGGCTTTATTGCATTGAAGCTGATCAGGTAAACTGACTTTGTAGTACAAAAGAAGAGTATTGCAGAAGTCAAATAACAAAAGACAAAAGCTAAGGGAGGATACTGGCTATTAGGGAAATGTGGCTTAAGTTTATTCCAAATGGAAAATCTTCCCTTCCAAATTGAAAAGAATTAACCACATCTTCAGGGTGGGTCTTTGTTTCATGGCCAGGTGAGTTTTTCAGCTGGTCCACCTTACCCTGATGCTACATCCTCAATTAATGATGGCAGGTCTGCCCCTCTCCCCACTAGTGTGCTTACTAAACTTGCCCCCAGACATTGCAACAGGCTAAGCCTCATCAGCTACCTGGTTTATCTTTGGTCCATTGGCCTTAGCATTTCAGCTGCAGAGTCTGGCCCTACCTCATTGTCTGCTTGTAGAACCTCTGAAGGCACTTCTACAGGAGAAGTGGGCCCAATTCCTACACCTTCTTGTCCTCTCCACAACCTTGATGACTTGACTTGTCCTGTCAATTTGCTTTTGTCCCTGGCAGAAGGAATACTTAGTACTCAGAGTGACCTGCTGTATGACAAACCCAGATAGGTGAGCTGTATCCTTCTTGATTCTCATTGCTGGTCCAACACACACTTGAGGACTGGAGAAAGTGTGGTGGCCATCTGTATATTCCATTGTCCTCTCCGTGATTCCTGTCCAGTAGGCACTGGTTTTTAAAGTTTGCACCTCATGTTGTGTGCAGAGAATTTCATTTTTGGACTGTGTAACCTCCCAAATGGTCTGTTGGAATGCTGTGGACATAATCAAGACTTTAGCAAAGCGTTTGGCAATGTTCTCCACAACATCCTGATTATCAAACTAGCAAAAAGCAGGCTAGATAGTACAACCATTAGGTGGATCCACAATTGGCTGCAAAATCCTACTCAAAGAGTGCTTATCAATGACACCTTCTTAAACTGGGGAGAGGTGACAAGTGGGGTGCCACAGGGTTCTGTCCTGGGACTGGTACACTTCAACATTCTTATTAATGATTTAGATGAGGAAGTACAAGGATAGATAATTAAATTTGCAGATGGCACAAAGCTGGGAGAAATAACAAATACCCTGGAAGACAGAGATAAGATATAGGGTGATCTCAATAGGCTAGAACGCTGGGCAGAGAGCAACATCCAAGTACCCTCTTCCAAACAGTAGCCATGATTTCTTTCAGAATTCCTGCTCTATCCTCCTGCTAATACTTGTGCAGCCAATGGCTCCAGCACCTGAAACAACTCAGATAAAGCCCTCAACCCAGAATGCTTGCAACCAGTGTCTGAATCACCCATTACTTTCATTTAACAGAGGATTGCAACTTGAACATATTTGTTCAGTTGACAAAGAACCAGACACTCAAATGTTGATCTCATGCCTTTGAAGTCCTTTCCAATTGTGCAGAGGGGGATAATAACAAGAGCCCTGTTTTGAGGGCTTCAGACATTAGACATGTGGCCTGTGTTTCATTTCTTGCGACTGCCATTGAGCCACGCACTGTCTCATTGCTGGGAGGAGAAACATGAGGGATGACTTTCTTGAACATTCTGTGGCTCTGCAGTACTACAGTTCAAAACATTCTGCAGCTTTTCATCCCTGTTTTTTGAAGTTGAAGCTTGTTGGAGTAGGGTTGGCACCTCTTAGCATAGATGCTAGAAGTCTCCTTTAAATCTCCATTTGAAATGAGAGAAAATGCAGCTGTTGTCTTCTCTACAGTACTTCCTCCCCAGAAAATGCTTTTCTTCAGCTGTATTTCTCCTGGTGGTGGTAGGGTGTTACTTTTGGTCTCTTTCAGTCAAAGCTTTAGCTCATGTCCAGGTGAGGGTTGAGGTCCCCCTTGTCCCCCCATTCTACACTTTTAATCGCCTGAACTCCTTGTTTGATGTGTATCCTTCAATGACTTCATTTTAAACATGGGATGCGTTGGACTTAAAAGTGTTCAGCATCCAGGGTGAATGTATCAACCCTGTAATCAGGTGTATTAGAGACCTGTCTACAAACCACCCACCCCCTTGACTTCTGAAAGCACATCCTAAACAGTAGCTAGTCTCCTTTTCTTAAATACATGTCAGTGTATTTTGGTTTTTTCCTGCACTGTCACACATCTCAGACTTGCCAGCATGTTGCTTAGGATTTTTCCAGAGTTCCACTTATATTCCTTTTCTGAAAAGATTTCTTTTCACAGATCTCTGAATATGCCATGTAAGATGAATATATCCAACATAGAATTGCATTGCCAGTGGCAGTGGCAGCAAGAAGGTGCTGCATCTTTAAATGAAGCATTGCTGTTAAAATTGCGTGTCTTCTAACTGGTGATGAAGAGTATTACTGTCTTCTGGAAACTTTTAAAAAGACAATTATTTAACATCTCTATTTAAACAAAGATGAGCCATGGCTTTGGAAGAAAGGCTTCTAAAACATACATAGATTTAACTGCCAAAGGTTCTTGAGATGATTGTAGCAAAAGTTTGCTATAGAGCCACTGCATATCAGCTGGTGCAGTCTTTTAAAGTGGAGCTCTTCTGACTATGTTCTTTCCCTAAGATACTTAGCATTGACGAATGGCCTCTAACAGACAAAAAAGGCAAAGGAGACTTTCCTAGATCAACAGTCCTGGGAATGTAGTCTGTGCTTGTAATCATTTTGCAAACTTAAAGGCGTGCTGAACTAAAATAGAAATAGCAGCCGGGTCAGGGAAGGGCAAGGCCCTGCATTTCATTAGCTAGACATTGTCATTAAATATATAGCACTAGGAGCAGGAATTAAAGTGATGCTGCATTGTACACGTATTGTTCTTTGCCACTACCTTAGCATAAACATAGATTAGGCCTTTATTATAGGGAAGAAGGAAATTCATTTTAATTGCTTTAATTTTGGAAGTGGTATAACTTTCTTTTGTGCTGTTAGGAAACAACTCCATATCCTGAATACTAACATTAGTTTCTAGATTAGATACATTTGACATGGGGCTGGTTTGAAGACTATTCAGAAATTAGATTTACTATGTAGCATCCTGGTTATTAACTAGTTAGTGCAGCTCAGAATATATTCCTCCATGCTAAAGGGAATTAATTTGAAATGCTAGTTGCCCCATGGTTCTGGATGTGAAAACCTAGGGCCGATGAGTAGTTTCCCCAGCTGTATCCCAGGAAGTGGAGAACAGTCTTGCTCCTACTGCATATAAGCCCCTGTTCTTCATATGGGAGGTGGAGGGTGGTGTTATATATCTTGTGGCCCAGTTTTTCTAAACTCAGGATTTGCTTAAGAAAGCCTGAATGGTAGTACATATAGCTTGACTGTTTCCATGTGGTTTCTTCTGTCTATGGGAGTGGCTAAAAAATTCAGCCTTGCAACGCAAGTACAATCCTTGAGTTACAATGCTGCCTTACGGTGGAAGAAACAAGCCAGAGTTCCCATTTTATATGAAGCTAACTGAACTAGGGACATGCTTCCTCACAGACAAAGTTTAAAAATAATAATGCTGGGTCCCTGCAACCCGTGAAGTGGACAAATACCAAATTTGCCTCAACTTCAACTTCTACCTTTTCCCTCTATTCCCCTTCCCCTTTTATCTTTTCCTTAGTAATCCTAAGGGCAGGGCGTGTGTCTTATATCTTCTTCTGTTTACTCCTGCCCACAGTTTCCTTCCTTTCTTCTGCTATCACTTTGGTGACTTTTGCAGGTTGCAAGTCCCTTGCAGTGGGGGCTTGTCCTCTCCTCCTTTGTAAATCACCATTGTACAGAGGTGCATAGCACCCAACAGTAGCATTATGTTTTCAGTTTTAAACTACAGTAACCCACTTTTGGAGGCAATGTTTGCTGAAAAGTGTAAGTTATATTTAATAAATCAGTAATTCACAGACTGTCCGTTAATTTCTGGATAAAATTAGTGGTGGCGGTGGCAGCTGTATATACTGTATATTCTTCCAGTTCCGCTTGTAGTATGTAAGCCATCTCCAGCTTATGGCACCGCAATGAATTAGCACCTTCGAAAATGGCCTGTCCTTGTCAGCCGTGCTCAACTCCTGCAAACTCAAGACTGTGACTTCCTTTATGGAACTGATGTATCTCAGATTGGGCCTGCCTTCTCTTCAGCTTTCCCTTACACGATGGTCTTGCCTTCCTGTGAAAGTATTGCAGTACAGAAATGCTACCTAAATAAATGGATCTGTAGAAGTGGGAATTTTAACAGGAGTTTCTAAACCACAGTGGGCCTTAACTAAGACCAAGGTCATTTTAACCATAACAGGTAAGCAAGGCTAAAGATATGGGGAACCCATGCATGAGAGAGGAGGCTTTGTGGAGAAGGAGTGTGCAGTCCTTTTGGCTCCATCTCCTACAGTGTTGTGTCTATGCTGACCTTTTGAATATACTTCCTTTTGTCCTCTTTAATAGCCAATTTTGGTAGGACATTAAAATGGAGAGAGTAACTCCTACAAGTATACAGGATTGTTTAGCAGCTTGATTAATTTACTTCCTTTTGGGGATAAGAGAGTGCATGCAGATACTTCTTCCTGAAAGCCAGTGAACTCACTGCTGACTGAAGAGACATTTGCATGATTTCTCACCATCCCTTTCTAACCAAGAAGTTTCAGAGCAGGTCACAATGGATTGTCTCTCACCCTGGATTCAAGAGAATTCAGTCTGGACTGCCTCCTTACACCCTTTATGGGGAGCCCTGAGAGGAAAGCCTGCCTCACAAAAATCCCTGGGTTTGTTTTGTTTTTCCCTTTCCTTGGGGTTCCTACCAGCCTTTTCTTATAATAAGTAACAAGGCAGAATGTAGGCAGTTTTTGATATTGCCAGTGTTCTTTTCTTTCCCTCTTCCCTGCAGTGCAGTCACATTGCTAATTAATTGAATTCCCCACTTGCCTCTTTGTGAGTTATTTCTATTGCCCATTAACAGAGCAGCTTGGGATTCGAGCTATGTTTTCACTCATCTTACTGGAATTTTGCCTCGCCCCCTGCCCCCCTCTTCCCCTTTGTTGTTGTTTCTGCGCACTGTGAAAGGAATTAGAGGAGCTTTAGCACCAAGGGCCTATATTGTTCCCAAACCCAGCTGCATACTTTTACACTCTACCTTGTGCGTCATGACTATTCATCTTGGTTTGTGCTTGGCTCAACTGTAGATGCTGTAAATATGGTAATTTTACATTCCCTGTTTGGAAATGGTTTCAGGGTGGGGCTGAAAGCATACTCTTTGATTTACACTGGTTTGTATTACCTACAGTCAAGGAAGGAATAAAGCTAGAACTAAAATGGCTTTGTTTGGAACTTATTTTTAAGCGCAGAAGGAATGAATCGAATTCTCTCTTGGTATGTGAATATGAAGTACTAGAAATGAGTACTCAGCTTCACAAAGAACCTTGCTAGCATTGACCGGAAAGAAAAATTTTACAGCATTATAGAATTCTGATGCTGTTAGTTACATTTGTATTGTTTTCCATTGTTCTCATTCTAAAGGCGAGAGGGCCACAACTTGCTAGCTGAAGAACATGGTAGGATCCCCTGAGCGGGGTATCAAGGTATAGGTTTCTCTTCCGTATTGATGTTAAACTGTATAGAACAGGCATGACTATATCCCCTTTAGAAGGAGGTGGCCATGCAAATCCATTAATATCCCACTTGATATAGTCCAGGAGTGAGCTCATAATTTTTTCAGTCCTGTGGTGTTTTTGCCCTATTCCCATTTTCATTAGTTAAGCTTTTCTCAGTGGTCATGCTTTGAATGACATACATAAATCTTTTTTGATATTTTTGACAGCTTCTTGTGTATATGCAGTTTGCCTGAGAATCTTGTTCACTGCTTTTACTTCTTTTGGCTTTTCCTTTCTTCAGGAAGGAATGGTGAGAAAGTAATGAAGTCAGGTGTGTGTATATATCAGGCATTTAAAAAAAAAACCATGCAAGTATATAATTTTTTTATATTTTCATTTTGGAGCTATAACATTTACCCAGTTTTTTAAAGACTACTTTCAGGAAGGCTAACGGAGTACCTTCTTACATCCCAAGTATGCTATAGTTAAAGGAAAAAATCTTCCATGTTCTACTTTGCTGTGTAGTGCATTCTTCTTGTAGATTAGGTCTGAACAGAGTAGTGTGCAATCGAGTAATCTCTCTTGATCATCTATCTAAATAAATTCCCGCGGCAAGACATCAAAGGACCTGCTCATTCCCATAGAGTAGGAAGTGTTGCTTCTTTCTAGCCAAACAGAAGAGCCTTTAACATTAATTAACCTTTAATCCTCAACTGTATGTGGAATATGTTGAAGGGCTTTTTTACCATCCATTTCATTGTCCCTTGAAAACAGTTCAGACATTCAAGCTCCTTCCAATAAGCTGCCATAATCCCCTTCCAGGAGCCCCTTGCATCTGGTGATGGTTAGGTCATAGAGCCCCAATCATTGCTTCTTGCAGCATCTGGAGCCATATTAGTAAAACCAACATTCATGAGAGCTGTACTCCCTTTTTGAAATGTAGCCACTGTATCTAGGGTGTATAAGCATAGTTCAAAAACAACATATCAAGGTGAGTGCAGCCCTAACAAGTCAGACCCCTGGGCCCTTTTCATTCAAATCAGAGATATTTACCCAAGAAAAATAGAAAAGTGACAGAGTACACATGTTAGGAAAATATGCAGGCAGACACTGGAGAAAAAATAACATTCTGCCATAAGTAGCCACCTTGTTCCTCGAGTTTCCTCCCTTCAAGATTGGAAACAACTGTTTCTCATGTGCTTTCAAGCATCTACTGTGGTTCCCAGACAGCTGCTTGGAAAAGTCTGGGATCAGGCTTGCAAAAATGGGTCATAGGTCAAGTTATTTTCACGAAAGCAACAGCAAAGTTCCTTTTAAAACGGTTAGGGTTCACCATTTCATCTTTCATTTTCCTAAACTGGTTGGAGGAACCTGAAGACATAACTTTATTTTCCATTACAAATGATGGGCCAATAAAGATCAGTTAAAGAATTAGCTCACTGTTCCTTCAATTGATAATGAAAACAAATATTTGCTTGTCAGTGTGGAGAATGGGGCCACTCTGATACTCTCTGCAGGCTGTGATAAAAAATGCACTTAATCTTACAGAAAAACATTCTATAATGCTCTGCCAGCATTTGGCCTCTAAATTTGCCTCATTAACAGCTATACTGACTGAATGTTCATTGCAGAGTTCATTTGTTGTATCACATAGATTGTGTGTGCAAGTGTGGGTGGGAATTAAATGAAACTGTGATCATAGTTGCTTTCCCATGTTAGAAGTTTTAAATACTGTTTAAATATTGTTTCAAGCCTTTCAGCTATCTCATATTATAGTGTAAGTATAGGGGTGCCATATATTCTCTGTCTTGAAATTCATTTTTGGATAAAAGTGTTTTTTGTCAAATAACACCAAAAGCAGAGCCAGATGTCAATGGTAGCAAGCAGTACTGACTTAGAGGGAGAACAAGAGTGCTGTTCAACATGAGAATGAATGTTCAAGGACAGTTATTGGCATCACAACATTTCAAACCGAAGCTTGGCAAAATCTTGGAAAGATCGCAGTGCAAACATTGGTAACTGTGGTGTCAGCTGCTTTCCAATTTTTTACATATTATTTTTGGTGGGGGTTACAGAAGTATGAAGCTAGGGCCCTCTCTGGTGCTTATGAATGAAATGTGCTTTTCTAGCATGATTCAGACAACATTGGCAGAAGGGAATTTCCTGCAAGAAAAAGGTAATTTAATGCCAACTGCTGCTTGACTGGTTATGATGAGAATGTCTTATCTTTCTAAACTGGAATAAGAACCTCTAGCTGTTTTCATGTAGGACACTGCTTTCCCCATAAAGCCATGTGCATGAGGTCTGGTCAAAGTGTGTTGGTTAGATGGGCAATATTACATTTGTGCAACATGGTGGAATAAGACTGCAGACCCAATGGTTAGTGAGCTTTCTTGAGCAATCCTTGTCATGAGGATAATGCAGGACTGGCCCTCCTTTATGCAAACCAAGGCAGCTGCCTCAGGTGGCAGATGCTGGGAGGTGGCGGTAGCAGGCCCAGATGTTTCTCTTGATCTCCTCCCCAGTCAATCTTTGCTACTGAAGAACAGAAATACATGGGCCATTTAGCTAGTTCTGTGCCCCCTAAACTGTCATCCTGTCCTCAGGTATGGCAGAGGCCACTAGGCCTTCACCATTATTGAGATAAGATTCAGCTGACCATCCATGCAACTTCTGTACATGGGACAGGTGAGGGGTTCCACCTTATTCTTCCCCTCAGGAGAAATGCCTCAGTCCATTCCTAGTTAATGTCATCTGAATCATAAGTACATCCTTTGTTGGAAGAACCTTCCAGAGAAGGAATCTTTTACTCTCTTTCACTGTCACTAAAATGGTCAAATATTTTCAAACCTCACAGGCTTAATGGGTTAAGGTCATTACGTGTGCCTTAGAATAGCAAAATGGATTTATATTTATAACACTGGAAGACTGTGTCTGTGTTTATGAATTGATAACATCGTAGGTTTCCAGCATAGGAATTTCAGAGTGTTCCATTTTCCCAATGCTAGTTTGTCCTGTTGTGTAATTTTATTTTGTATTGTTTAAACTGAAGATTATAATGCTGAACAAAAGACTTTCATTCCCTACTTGATGGCCTTATTTGTTTGGTGAACAGTAACCTGATATATTTTCTTTCCTGTTTATCTCTCTGAAGGAAAGGGAGGCACTGTGTCAAGACTGATAGAATAAGAATGAAACTCTACAGTTGATGCCCTCACATTTTGGACCCCAAAATGTTTCCTTTCTCCTCCCCCACACCCATCATTGCTCTATTCTTTTAAGCAAGCAAGATATTGAAAGTTACCACATTTCTGGTCTTTGAAGTGTTAAGTAAACATGGTTGTGGCAAATTTCATTGCATCTCCTGTTCATAAGCAGTGAAAAATAAGTGTTGGGAGAAAGGAGAGACCACTTCAGAATGTCTTCTGCTCTGCTCTGCTAAATCCAACCCAACCCCAATGAATGATTCAATAGTTCAGGTATCTGTGGTGGAAGGAATGTGCACTCTCAAAAAGAGGTTAATACTGAGCATTTTTCTTGCTAGTCACTTACCTGTGTGCACTGCTGAAGCAGAGAACAGAGGGGCTGGCAAGGACAGTGCAGTTTGAAATTTGGAAAAGGCATTGTCAGCCCAAGATGTGCTATGGTTTATCAGCCTTTTGGTAGGTTTTTCTAGTGCACAGTGGAAATGGGAGAAACAGCTCCTGCAAGGGCGCTGTTAGAGAGCTGCTCAGTGTAAATCTGAATGTATTTATTTATATCCCACCTTTTTTTCCTTCAAGGAACACATGGCAATTTACATAATCCTCATCTCAATTGTAAGCTCATAACAACCTTGTGAGGTAGGTTAGACTGAGAGTCAGTGCCTGGTCCAAAATCACCCAGGGGGTTTGTGACTGAATGGTCCATTTCCTCTAATAGCAGAACCAGGCTTGTTCCAAGTTTTCATTGTACTATGCATTTGGTAGCCATAATGGGAATTTTTATAGTTATAACAGTTTTCATTTTTCCCATTATAGTAAAAAAAAAAATCTATGTTTTTTGGGGGGGGGTGAGAAACTTTTATTTTATTATTTTTTAAATAAAGCTGTGAAATCATACAAGACTGTGTAACTTTTCCCAGTTCCCAAACCCATTAGCATGTGAGATTTACCTTGGCATATTGAGTCTAAAAATTTACCAAAACGTACACAAATAGTTACTGGTTCTAAGAACTGAGAAAACCTCAGTTTTGCATATGGCAGAATCTGGAAACCGCAGCACACTGAAGAATTTCAATGTGATGTTTGACTGGCTGAAGGAAGTTAGCATGGCTGAAGCAAACTTATAGTTAGACATCTCTGTGGTATGAAGATCCAAGCATCTAGATTCCTCTCTCTTTCAAACAAGTGATAATTATTTTACTCTGTAATCTGAAGCAGCAACACCTGTGTAACCCTGGTTAATGAGACCAACTCCAAGTGCCTTCCTGCACTTAGCAAATGTCCTGCCAACTTGACAAACATTTTCCTTTTAGAAAGAACAGTTTAAAAGTTATATTCTTGCCAGCTGAAAAAAAGCAAGTATCACTGGATACGTTTAATATTATGAGTATGTGTGTGCACATGTGTGCATGTGTGTGTATGGAGAGAATGAGAGATTTTATACATGTGTACAGTGAGGTGCTTCAGAACACTCTTTCTATATATGCATAGCTGTGAATGCCACTGGTGTTCTCTTAGTGTTGATTTGTACAACCACAGGGCATTTGGTGGTTATTGGAAATCTACTTGAAATTGCTGTATGCAAGTGCTTTGTGCTTTTCAACTGGCCATGTACTGTTAAATACAGGAACAGCCACTTATTTATTTTATTTATTTTTAGATATAGAGGCCACTGAATAACCCAACAGGGCCCTCTAAGTGATGAATAACAATGAAATACAGGCCAGAATTACAATTCTAAGTTCCAATTCCACTCTGCTGGTGATAGAGTGAGCTCTTGCAATCATTTGGAAAAATCAGGTCTCAAAAAGACCTCATTCCCACATCACAATGGGTGGCTAAGAGTATATGGGAAAGCTGTCCTTCAAGTAATCAGATCCCAAGTTGTTTAGGCCTTTATATGTTAAAACAAGTACTTTAAATTAGGCCTGGATTCAACTGGCAACCACTATATTTTGTATAGCATAGGTGCTATATGTGCTTGTGAACTGATACTTGACACCAGACACACAGCCCTTTGAGCCAGCTGAAGTCTGTGGACCATCTTCAAAAGCAGCCCTACTTAGAGCACATTACAGTAATCTAGTCAGGATGTTACCAGTGCATCAGTAATGATGGTCAGACTCTTTCTGTCCAGATAAGGCCATGATTATTGTATTTGCCGCACCTGAAAAAAAACATTCCTGGCCACCAAGTCCATCTGAGACTTCAATGATGGTTTTGGGTCCGGGAGCACTCCCAAACTGCCAACCCTATCTTTTAGGGTAAGTGCAACCCTATCCAAGACAGGCAATGGCCATCTAATTTGTCAGACAGACCATTAACCCAAAGCACTTCTGTCTTACCTGAACTGGATTTCGGTTTATTGGCCCTCATCCAGTCCACTATTGAACTCAGACAGCAGTTCAGCATGGATACTGCCTCATGTGGACTTGATGTAAAATGATAGAGCTGAGTGTCCTGAACATATTGATGACATCTCAACCCAAACCTCCCAGTGGTTTCATGCACATCTTGAAAAGCATGGGAGATAGTATAGAGCCCTGGGGAATCTGCTGTGGAGCAGAACAACTATCTGCCAGAACTACTTTTTGGACATGTTCAGCCAGGAAGGATTGGAACCAATGCAAGGCAGTGCCTCCAAGTCCTAATCTAGCCAAACTGTCCAGAAGCACACCATGGTCAATGGTGTCAAAAGCTGCTAAAGAGTTGCACTCCCCCGTCTCTCTCCCAGCAGAAATCATCATGCAGGACAACCAAGGCAATCTCTGTTCCAAACCCCAGCATGAAACCCAACTGGTCCTGATAATCTGCTTCCTCCAAAAGTTCCTGGAGCTGTCTGACCACCATTTACTCCAGTACCTTGCTGAGAAAGGGAAGGTTCACTACTGGTCAGTAGCTGGCAACTATCCCTGAATCCAGGTTCATCTTGTTAAAGAGAAGTCTTATCACAGCTTCCTTTAAGGGACTACCCTTTCTCCAGGGGGGTAGAGAGGTGTTAACAGCCTTCTGGATCTGGGACAAGCCCTCTCCTTAGATTTGCCAATGATCCCTGATTGGCAAGGGTCAAGTGGGCAGGTGATAGGATGGAGTTAAGCACCTTGTCCACATCCTTGGGCCACAGTAACTGAAACTCGTCCACCAAAATAGGGCTAGAAGATGGTGTTCTGGACACATTCCTAGATGGAACTGAAACAACTGTGCAGTCCAACTCATGGTGGATCATGACACATTTCCTCAAAATGTGTAGCAAATTCATCACAGCAAGTTACAAAAGGTTCAGGAAACCATCAGGTGAAACAGATTGCAAGAGATCCTGGACCACTCAGAATAGTTCATCTGGATGGCACTGTGAGGAAGCAATACTGGTGGCAAAATACATGCCAGGCCAGCACCCTCATCCATAATCAAATGAGGTTGATCTTGTTTTGGGCCAACCTAGCATTCAATAAGAGCACCACTAGAACTGGAGGCTGGCTGATATGGTTACCTGGTACCATTTGGTCAGGGGAAGAACTAGAAGAGGGAACAGATATTACGTATCTGATCTCTTCATATACTTGATACCAGTAGGGATGGAAGAACCAGAAATTATCAGTGAAATTCTTTGAACTTTATTTCAAAGGTCAGTTCAGCTTACTCCTATTTTTATTTGTGACCTGGGCTTTTTTTGTTTGTCTTGGTTCATTTGAAGAAGAAAATGTGTTGTTATTTTTTTTCAAAAACACACACTTTTTTCCCAATTGATTAAAGCAGAACAAATCCAACGCTTTTTTTAAAAATGCTTACTTTGAAAAATGCACACTCAAGGGCCACCCAAAGCCATTCTTGTGAAAGTTTGTTTTATAATTTAACTATGTGTTGTGTAAAGAATGCTTCCTTTTTCATTTCTTGAATCGTCCACCAATTGTGGATGGCTTCATGAGATGATCCTGGGTCCTTATATTATGGAAGAGTGAAAAATGCCTCCCTTCGCACTTTTTCCACACAATTCTGTACACCTATCATCTCTTACTTTTTTTCTAAGCAAAACAATTTCAGCTGCTGTAACCTTTCCTCATAGGGAAGTTGTTCCAATGTCTTGAGCATTTTATTTGCCCTGTTAGATTTTTTTCCAGCTCCACAATATCCAGTGACCAAAACTGTACACAATATTCTAAGTGTGCTTTCACCATGGATTTGTATAAGGTGTCATTGGCACTTTCATTTTCAATTCCTTTCCCAGTTATGCCTCACATGGAGTAACTTACTTTTTTTCACAGCCATCTGCTGCACTGACAGTTTCATTGAGTTGTCCAGAACAAGCCTTTCTTCACCAAGCACTGTGAGGGTCTTGTTGGAAAGCCCTTTGCCTTTTTTGGCTTAACTGCATTAGCAACCTCGACTTCAAGGGAATTAATTTGTTCCCTGAAAGCCAGGAACTTGTTATACCAAGCCCACACTCATGTCTTCTGTCCAGTTGGCAATAGTCACATATGTGGCACTTAGTGCCATGAGAAGTTTCCATTTTCTCAGTCATGAGACAAATGGCTTGTTTAACATAAAATGCTGACATTCACATGTTCCATGTGACTCCCTTGAAGCCAATAGTGTCAAAGGGGAAAGCAAGAATTTTACCTTTAGGTAACTATGTAGGATATGAATCTTAATCTATGAAAAGCTGCTTCATTGTTTCCATTAATTTTGGGTCAGTAGATATGCTACAATGCCATGAAAGAACTGGATTCCTCTGATTTGCTATAGATCAGATTTCAACAGAAGAGTCTTCCTTCATTGTGTGCTTCTCTTGCCCTGGGAGCATAATGAAGTGAAAAAAGTTCATTCTCAGTGGTTTGTTTACTTGATAACATCTTGACCAAAGGCCAGGGTAGCCAGAAGTCCTTTACAGAGGACAGTCCTCTATTTGAAGGTGTCCTCTACTGGAAGGGTTGGCTGGTCTAATTCCAGTGCAACTGGAACCATTAGAACAGTTGACCATCACCAGTAAGCACCTGGATAGCAGGCTGAACAGACCAGCACTCGCCACACCTGGGCACAGTCTTCCCAGCAATGGTGTGATGTGCTGTATTTCTGCTCAAAGGTGCGCAGAAATTAATGTATAAATTGGCATCGTTAATTTATATTTATATTGTAAGCTGTCCCGAGACATTCTGTGGGGGATGGGATAGGAAAGCTTTTAATATTTTTTAAAATAAATAAATCATTACTCGTGAACGGACATATCACATCATATGCAAATAAGTGTCCTCTTCCATCTCCTTTTTATTCCTTTCATAAGTGGCCAACCTAATGAGGGCTGGTCTCTCACAAGTCAAGCATGAAGCATTTGTGCTTCTGAGCCAGCTTTTGCCAAAATAACACTAGTGCTGGGAATGGGAAATTTTCTAGGGGAAATCTGGCAAGATGAAAGTGATTGGCCCTTCCCATGCCTGGACATACCTCTGGACCATTTTTGCCCCATTCAGGCCTGTCTCCAGTCTTAGAGTTTGCCTACGAGTAGGAACAGAGGTATGGAGGAGGGGG
Organism: Varanus komodoensis; assembly: GCF_004798865.1. Taxonomy (NCBI): domain Eukaryota; kingdom Metazoa; phylum Chordata; class Lepidosauria; order Squamata; family Varanidae; genus Varanus; species Varanus komodoensis. The sequence continues at coordinate 14,956,893 of NW_025335761.1, forward strand.
ACACCGCCAAAGAAGAGTTTGTGAGTGAGGAATGGTTAATCCTTCTTCTCCCACTGGCTGATTTTCTTAATAATGCCCTCATGAAGGGAAACTGTTTGCTGAGATCAAATGTACCATTGCTTCTCTCCTTTTTCATCCTGTGATATGCTGGGTACACTGAATGTGGGGGACCTTTCTATGGAACAAATTTCTTCTTCTGGTTTTCCAGATGGCTGCTGTGGCGGCAATCCTGAGGTAACCACAACTGTTTTATTGTGGAGCAGGATTTCTTTAAAAGGAAATCACAGACAAGCACAGTATTCCTTTCTGGCAGACATAACTCTCAGCCCAGCTTCTGTATCTTATATGTGTGATTTTCCTTGTTATCCTGCAAAAGATGAAGAAACAGTGCTGCTTTGTGTGGCTTAAAGCAATATGTCCTCATTCTGTAAAACTCAGTGGACAAAGCCAGTTCTTGCCTGTGCATTAGGGAGGTTCACTTAAGTATCTGAAAACTAAGTTTAGCTTGAAACTTCAGAAGTTCATGCTACTTCCCCTCCTCCCCTCCCAGCTGAGAGTCAGCCAGACACTTCCCTTTTACATTGTACATAGCAGAAGCTTCCTGTTGCAGCTGGTAATTATCAGCAGAATGTGTGCCTGCACACACACGCAAGTGCATGCACGGGTCATCCATGGGAATGCATTAGATTTCTAAAAGGAGCTAGGAAGGGCAGAGGTGTTAGAGGAATAGAGCCACAGTTTTGGGGTCTGATTACTATTATTATTATTACTGTCTGCCCTTTAAGAAGAAAAAGGGAAGGAAGATTACAGCAGCTTTGCTATTAAATAAAAAGATTAACATGCCATGCATGCTTTGTCAGGGTGTGATGAGATTTGTTGGAGGTGAGTGGCTGCGGAGCCAAACTAATCAAAAGCAGGGCTTGAAAACCATGTGCTGTATGGGCCCCAAACTATCTTGTGTCTGTCCTGCATGCAGCTTCCACCTGTATTTACAGAAATCCCAAGCAGAAACAAAAAGGCTAGACACTGGGATGACAAGTCTCTTTTCCTGCCCATTTGGAGGTATCCATTCACTGATTTTGCAGCTTTTGTTTCCTCTTTGTGTTGAAACAAGCATCAATAGTAGTGGCACAGTTTGGAATCTTGTGATGCCTTATTTGGTGTGGATAATTGGGAATAAATTGGAGGGTCAGTTGCTTGAAGGGAAACAGAAGACATAAGTTTGTTGGTGGAGTAGTGGCTTCAGCCAGCTTCAAAACATACGTTGTTCATTATTTATGTATCTGTTTATTTTACTTATATCCCAGCTTTCTACCAAAACAAAAACAAAACTGAACACACACACTCAAGAAGGTTCTCCTTCTCCCAACCTTCTCCCTCCAAAGTGTGAAACTCAGTTTACGTATATTCCCTTTCTCTTCAGGAAGGATCAGTGTAAAGGTTTCATGGACCAGAATTGTAAACCTTCATCCTCAGGGGATCTCAACCCCTTATTTTCTGAAGAGGCTTTAGAATTAAGAGTTCAGAAAGAGAATCTGGCCATAGAATCATATAGTAGAGTTGGTAGGGGCCATGAAGGTCACTGGGCCCAACCCACTGCTGTTGCAGGACAACAATTTACACCATCCCACTCAGATGGCTGTCCAGTTTCACCTTGAATGCTTCTAGTGTGGGAGAGCCCACCACCTCTCTGGGCAACTGGTTGCATTGTCAAAAGGCATCCTGAGGCTTTCATTTCTCCAGGACGTAGTTCCCAAGACAGATCTCAGGGATTAGCACTCTTGTATACAAAGGAGGTTGATTCACATCTTGGGAATTCAGCTATGAGGACACTAGCATACCATAGTCACTCCCCTCTTACCAGCAACTTAAGGCACTCAAACGATCCAGCCCTTCTAAGAGACTAGGCCTCAGTTAGTACAGAGGCAGAGTCAGCCAGCCTAAAGAATCATACTTGACCTACTCCTTGTTAAAGCAACATAGCGACAACTCTGACTTCAAGCACCAGTCCAAGCTTTCCCTGGTGCTGATTTATTCTTGTCTTGCTTCCCTGTGATGCCTGACTTAGCATGACCCCTGCTAAAAATCATACTGTAAGCAGAACCCTGTGACCCAAGCTACAGAAAGCATCAGAACCCACAGCCCAAACTGAGAAGGCGCTTCAAAGAAAACAATACTGACAACAAAATGCAGTATAGCAGCATTCGGGTCTCTTTTTCCTTTATTAAGGCAGGCCAAGACATTTTGCTGCGGCAAATGCCCCCTGCTCCCACTCACGCAAATCAAATTGCACAGTGTTAAAGCCAGCCATGTTACTTTGGCATATCAGGCAGAAAATTCCACAAGCCCTTCTTGCCTTCTCTAATGGTAATAGAAATAATAATAGCAAATAAATGACCTACCAGAATTGACTTTTGTGTGCAACTTGGTGGGATGGGTAGGATTTATACATCCTCACTCTTTGGAGGTTCCCTCTAGTAGTACCCACTTGCCTTAACCAATGACACTGCTCTGCCCAACGGAAAACAAATGTTCACATACAAGACACTGAAGAAAATTTGCCTGACACCCCCTCAAATGGCACTGTGGTCTGTTCCAGGAAAGTCTGAGAGAGTCTTACAAACCAAAACCCATGGTAAGTCAGATAAGTGATTCTTTTCTTTCTGTTGGCATGTTAAATATATCCAAACCCTAAAGGAGATGAGTGGTTGCTATGAATAAATCCTTTCTTCTGAATTATTATCTGGAAATGCGAAGATTAGCTTGATTCTCATTTCCTTTGATTAACATGGGTCAAATGGAGATTTGGGATGTTTATTTTGCAGTGTAGTGAGACTTAGAAAGAGAAAGGGGGCTTGAGAAGAACCAGGTCCCCTGCCACCAGCTCTAGTCCAGTTCTGAGGCTTAGGAAGGAATTGATGAGAACGGAAGATCTATGTGACAGCTCCAAGCCAACAAGGAAAATGTAGGGACCCTCAACCTTTTATAACCTTTTTGAAAAGTTGCCACCATCTCCAACATGAAAAGTGGGTAGCTTTAAATGAAAGCCTAATGGAAAATTACTGATAAAAAGTCCCCTCAAAAATTATGGTGAGCTCAAAACATGTACCTAAGAATCCCCATTTAGAAATATTTCAGACTTTGCAATGTCATCAGCCATGTTGTAATGGAATAGGTTGTAAATAAAGCACAAACACTGACTTGTAATAATAAAATTAAAACTAAATTTATTAAAGGAAATCGGCTTACACTAGAAAAAGAAGAGAAGTTTTAAAAGATAAACAGAACAAGGTTCTGTTTATACACCTAACTCATGATGTTTCTGGCCAGGTGGGTTTTCAAGTCCTTGTTTGTAGGAAAGTAGTCTTTTTGTCCAACCCTTTTTAAATATGAATTCTCACACATGCTTGTATGAAAACAAAGTAGGTGTGAGGGAGTGCAGGCCATCAATTCAAACTGAAGTGTGCCCACACCTCTACCTGGAACTGTCCAGAGTCAAGGGTTGGACAAGGCTATGACATAAAAGTCTTCCTTACAAATAAAATGTATCCTATTTCAAGATTTTTGCAAGGTAGAAAACCCCTTTAATCATTCTTGGACAGAAAGTGTTCTAACTGAACAAAGTGGGCATTGACAGACTGTCCCAGTTTTGGGGGGGCAGCAGAAGAGGAGAGAGAGAATGACCTCCTAATCAAAGAAAGTAATGAAAACATAAATTATAGCCCTTTATGCTAGTAAATGTCTTCACCTGTGTGCAGGACTGATGAATCCTTGTTGCACTCATCAAAAAGAAGAAATTCCTCCAGAACTAATACTCCATATTTAACAGGAAAATAAGGAGAAGCAAGTGGGAAGAGGAGGGGAGGGATTGTTTGTTACTGTCATGTACTCACATCCTAACAACCTCCAAAATATGAAGTTGTCCAATTTAGTTGATTGCCCGACCTTTTAAAAATTAGCAAATTTCCATCTTTAGTGCCATCGAGGCTTGAAATTATTTTCATCAGTTCTTGAAGAAATGCAAAATTACATATAGATCTAGTGCTGAATTAGCAATCTCACTACCAGTGTGGCATTAAACTGCTTAGTTGTATCCCTTTTTTGGAGTTGCAACAATCTAAAGTGTTCAGATTATAAAGTACAAGGAAGTGTTTGTCATTCACTAATTTATCTTCTTGCAGAGATTTTTTAACATTGAAGTCAGTGCTTCTGTGGAAGCCAAATTCTTTTACAAACCTTTTTATGTGACTGTTTTGATGTGAGTAGTTTGAACAAGAACTCCCACCTTCCTGATATATAGTGGAACAGTTCCCTTGCATTCCTTTCTGTGCAGATGGACCTAAGTGGTATTCTGAGATGGAGAGCTGTGTTTTCTCACTCTGTATATACCAAGGGATTTCTTGCAGAAAGCTGAAGTAGCTGAATTTTGATTTAAGTTCCTATTTTAAGTTCCTATTTTATAACTGTCCTTGCCCTCCCACCATTGAAATTTATTTAGAAATGCCCATCTCACATGTATGTACCCAACTGCTCACAAATCAAAGCAGTTACTAATCTTGCTGCACTCATGGACAATGAAAGCAGTGAGACAAAGGCAGGATCAGTGCCTGCACAAGACTGTCCTTTTTACTAGTTGTTATGGCAAGATCTTATACATAAACCAGAGTGACTCTCCTTTTATAATAAAAGGAGTGATGAGGGGAGTGAAAGGAACTTAACAGGGTCAGAAGTCATGCTGTCTGATGGATGGCAGAATCCCTTTCTGGTTTATGGTCTCTGGTGACTTCTGGGCTCCTTGCATTTAATGACTAACCTAACAAGACATTGCAACCTTCCTTCCTTCCTTCAGAGACTAGACCACTGCAAAGTTTGAGAAGAATTAAGAAAGAATGCATTGTGCCTTTGATCTAAAGAACAATTTTTTAATCTGTCAGCTGAGAGATACAATGTCAGAGGAGCCTCTATTTTCTAGAAGCTCTGACTGGGTTTCCTTAAACCATAACTTCAGAGATTTTACTGCTTATGCTAACAAAAAGGGACCAACCGTTGTACAGGGACTTAATGCATCCCAACTGATTAAACCTTTTAGCCCATTCGTTACAACCAGTTGATGGCCTGTGAGCAAACGCATGATGCATGCAGGTTCTTGTTTGTTCTTGCGCTTTGAAGTTATGCTATGCCTAAAAGCCCAACCGTATACCCATGAGGGAAATGAAATGTCATCAGGGACCTGCCAGTTGTTGACAGTTATGCCTTCTTGTCAGTGCCTGGGAGGGCTGGGTCATATCTGTTATTATGCCTTCAGAACCTAATCCTAATCACTTGAGCCTTGCTGCGCAGGGGTGGCAAAAGGAAAATGTCCTTGGTCAAGCAACCATCACAGTGCCTGTACTTACTGGACTGAGAAATATCTCGCTAAATAGGTAGCTAAGCCGAGTCGGCCCTCTACCACCCTGAACCTCCATGTGCACACTAATGCATGGCAGCCTTCCCCAAGCTGGTGCCCTCCTAATGTTTTGGACCACAACTTTCATCAGCTGGGAAAGCCAAAGGTCAGAATTCATGGCAGTTATAGTTGAAATCATCTAGTGGATACTGGCTTGGAGAAGGCTGGTGTAGGGGTTCTAGGCTATAATGTATGGTGCATATGAATATGGGGTGGAAGTACCTGCCCTTAAAGGCTGTAAATGACTGCTAATGTGATGATGGTGGTGGTGCATTATTAATGGAGATTTTATGCCTCCGGAGCTTCCGATTGGCTCCCTTGGAGGCTTGATTAAAACAGCAATTCAGCAATCAGTAAGACAGTTACTGGTTCCGGAGTCCCCATGCTTTCTCTACTGACAAAGGTTGCTCTGGTGATTTCATTAAGTTGGGCCACCTTTAGGGTTGGGATCCTCTTACAGTAGCTTCCAGTGTTGCATCTGCACAAGGAAAACTGCTGCTTACTTATGGCTTTGGGCATTCTCTCTTTTGGCCTAATCCCCCGCACCTCATTGTTGTAACAAATGTGCTGCTTAACAGCTACCATGCTGCTCTAAGCTCCTTGGAACAGGGACAGAGGGATAGATGCACTCATACGAAAGGCTTTCAGTGGATGGCTCTTGCCAAAAAGAGTGGAGTGTTTTAAGTACAGCTGCTTTCTGAACGAAGAGCTTCACTGAGAGGAAGGGGAACTGCCTGGAACACTGCTGTCTAGGGGTAGCAACTAGTGCTATACAGAACAAATTACTACAGAGAGTAGAGACAGAACTCTGAAATAATGCCATTTCTCAGGGAAAGTGCAGGAGGCCCTGTCATTTAAGGCATCTTAAAGCAGACAGGATGAAGCACTGGAAAGAACACTTCTGGACTGAACTGTGAATGATCCGACTGATTTTTCCTGTTCTGCAACTTTTTCTGAATATACCAGTATTAGCTTCCTAATTTCTGAGTTCCCCAATCCTGTTGCCTCAACCCACCTTAAAAAGCTGAGTTCAGTGCATTCTGCACATTATTGCGTAAGCATCTTTATTGATCCCAGGAGGTCACAGCTTGCAGTGTAGATGAGGGTAGAAATGATCAACTGCAGGCTTTCCTGTTGCTGGTTTTGCTGAAGGCTTGACCTCCTTTTTTAAGACTTCAACAGCTGTTTCTGCTTAGAGACCACTGGCATCTTTATGAACTGTTTTTTCCATTCAACCTCTCTCCTTTCTCAGCGGCAATGAATTATGTAAGATTACGTTCCTGCCCTTTCCTTATTAATGCTGTGGCCGATATGAAGTGCATCCACATATTCTGTCTAGATTGTGCAGACTTATGCACACCAGCTATATTCCCCCAACAGCACTCTAAAAATAAGAAATAATGTTTGCTTAGAAGTCCAGGAACATTCTCTTACAGATTGTCTGCTTTTCAATTCAATTAAACTTCCTAACAGGCATATATAATTTTACTCCTAGCTAGCTTTAGTATCTGTAGATGTAATGCTCTGAATCCTTTATCCGTGGCAGAAATTCTGCACCCTTACCTATCCGTCTTACTCGTAGGCATGGTTCAAAGTTAACATCTGACAATCATGGTTACATTTACAGGGGATGCTTTCAACCAGGATATGAGACCTGAGTTTGAAGCTGGCTTAAAATCCCTGGTTTCAAATTAACCACAATTAATCCTAACTGTGGTCCATGTAAAAATTAATGCTTAAGTTTGGTTAATGTTGGAATTTACAAGCAAGAGGGAAGAGGCTGCAGTCCCATAGCACTCTCTTGATTACTGAACCACTGACAGGGGTATAGGTCACCACCTCTGCATTGGCCCTTGGCATTTCTTGCCTTACCTTGAGCAAAAAGAAATAATTTTATGTATACATGGCCATTATCTGCACCTTAAACCATCGGTTTTCAACTACTAGTCTGTGGACCATGCCGGTCTGGGGGAGATTTCCTGCTGGTCCATGGAAGGGCTGCATCCTGCTTGCCACAGACCAGTGTGGGGGCTGGCTGTGCTCCACCACCTCTTTCTCAGTTGGCATCACATTTGAAGGGGGAGGGGGTTGCCAGTGCCACCGGGGGGGCCAGGGAGGGGAGAGACAGCTTGGCAGGAGCCAGCTGGGAGCCATGCTGCACCAATTTCTGTATTTTGTTCTTTCGTTGGCATTTTTGTTGCTTGGTTTCTGGCTGTTTTGGAGAATTTTCTTTCTTTTTTTATTGTGTTGGGAAACTAATACTGCATTACGTGTACAATGCTTTTTGTTTCTGCCTCAGTGGTCCCCAAGGTGGTTTTCCTGTTTTTGCCAGTCCCCAGCTGTGCAAAGGTTGAAAACCACTGCCTTAATCTATCCAAACGGTGCAGTTACATTAAGTAATTAAAATCATTCTAAGAGATAACAAGGTAGGAAGACTCAATTTATTGGTCCAGTTTCTAATGGAAGATTAATGTACTAACTTTCAGCTTTATGCAGTTCAACTCAGTGCATGCTTTTATTGAAATAAATTGGTCCGTTACAAGGTTTTCTCTTATGTAGTTTATTTTTCTTTGTCTGCTGGTTAAACACAGTGTTTTCTGTCCAATTGTCAATACAAAATATATTTCTTCATAGTGCATCCAAAAATAATTGGATTCAGTCTGGCTTAGTCTTCTTTTTTTGAACAGAAATTAACTGGTTCAAGAACATTTTCGTCAAGCCACATGTTCTTTGCATATGTAGACATCCTGGTTCATCACCCACTTCCTCCATGTGATCTTGACAGGGTTGTGAACCCACCAGCAAACCCACGTGATTCAATGAAAAATTATCAGGGAGGCTGAGCAAGATCCAACATACATGCATACATATATAAGAAAGTAATACGATAAACATCCCAAGACATTTCTCCAGGTTAGTATCTTTTCTTCTGACACCAATCTGGAGCTGGGAAACAGGTTCTCTCCACTTGGGGAGGCTGGGGCTGATGAGGCCTCGAGGAACGAGCAGGACCCCCAGCCTGGGATGTCAGGCGGCAAGGGGGCCACTGCAGGGGAAGCGAGGGCCAGGGCACGGCTGCCCACCAGCACCAGGAAGGTACGGCGGCGGGTGATTGTTGTTGGGGACTCCCTGCTGAGGGGCACTGAGCCGGCGGTGTGCCGCCCCAACCTGGAGACAAGAGAGGTTTGCTGCCTGCCGGTCGCACGCATCCGGCATGTGAAGGACAGAGTGAAGCATCTTGTTCGCTCCGGGGGTCACCAGCTGCTCCTGGTGATCCATGTGGGCACAAACGATGTGGTCAGGCAGGGTGTGGTTGGGACCACCAGGGACTTTGAGGCCTTGGGGAAGAAACTCAGGGAGCTGAAAGCCCAAGTGGCCTCTCGTCAATCTTACCTGTCCGGGGATTTGGGCGAGGAAGGGACAGGAGGGCCTCCGAGGTGAACGACTGGCTTAGGGTGTGGTGCCAGAAGGAACGCTCCGGGTTCCTCGACCACGGCACTCGTTTTCTTGCCAGTGGACTTCTGGCAAGGGACGGGTTACACCTCACGAGGATGGGGGAAAAGGTCCTTTGGAGATGATGTAGTGAGCTTCGTCCAGAAGATTTTAAACTGAGCCGGGGGGGGGGGTTCAGGCCCCCCAGGAACGTGTCTGCACTGGACAAGTGTGGGGGGAGGATCAGGGCTCTGGGAGCAGGGTTTTAGAGATACTGCAGGGACTGACAGGACTCCTTCAGAGAGGGGCCAGGTATTAGGGAGGATGGGAGGAAGGAGGAGGCTGGGAACTCCAAGGAAAGGAAGCGGTGGGAAGGAATTGAGGTGCATGTACACCAATGCTAGGAGCATGGGTAATAAGCAGGAAGAGCTTGAAGCTCTCCTGGGAATAGGAGGGTATGATCTGGTGGAATCACAGAAACTTGGTGGGATGAAAGGCAAGTCTGGAATGTGAACATAGAAGGGTATCACCTTTTTAGAAAGGACAGGAAGGGAAAGAGAGGTGGGGGCATGGCTTAATACGTCAGGGAAGGGATAGGATGCAGTGAGATAGAATGCAGCACAGATGGGGATTCGGTAGAGGCAGTCTGGGTGAAACTTAGGGGTTTTGACAGGGAAAGAGACCTGACAGGGGGGTATGTTATCGCCCTCCAGGTCAACTTGAGACCCTGGATGATGTCCTGACAGGCCAGATTCTAAGGATATCTCGGGGGAGAGACACAGTAATTATGGGAGATTTCAGTCTCCTGGATATTACTTGGGAGACTCACTCGGCGGTGACAACCAGGTCACATCGCTTTCTAGAAGCTATTGAGGGAGCGTTTTTCACACAGAGGGTCCGAGAGGCGACGAGGGGGGGAAACATCCTTGACTTGGTCTTGACCAATAGGGAGGAGCTGATAGATGAAGTACAGATTAGGGGAGCTCTGGATGCGAGTGATCACTCCATCCTTTGCTTTGAGATCAGGGGACTGCGGACGGGCAGCAGGTCGAGCACTAGAAGCTGGGACTTCAAGAGGGCCAACTTTGGCCAACTGAAGGCCAGACTGGGGAAAGTCTCCTGGGATAGGTTACTGGAAGGAAAGCAAGTTGAGGAGGGGTGGATAGCACTCAAAAGGGAGGTTTTGGAGGTGCAAGCCTTGATGATACCTCTAGTCAGTAAGGTGGGGAGGTGGAGGAGAGTGCCACCATGGATGTGAAAGGAGGTGGTTAAAGGGATTAGATGAAAGAGGAACCTCCGTAGGAAATGGGTACTGGGGTAAATAGACAAAAGGGTATACCGGGAGGAGGAGGCCCATTGCAGAAGGATTCTTCACAAGGCTAAGGCTGATTACGAGCTGAGACTTGCCAAGAATATCAAGAGCAACAAAAAGGGCTTCTTTCAGCATGTAAATAGGAAGAGGAAGGGGAGACAAGTGGTGGGACCACTAAATAAGGAGAAAGGAGATCCAGTGACTGATATGAGGGAACAGGCACAGATGCTAAATGACTTTTTTGCCTCTGTGTTCTCCCCAAAGCAGGATGGGGGGTATCCGCATAGGAGATTAGATGAGGCTGGGGACTTAGGGGCACAGATTAGAGTCACCCCCCCCCTTGAAGTTGAGGGGCTTCTCAGGGCATTGGACATTACAAAGGCACCAGGCCCTGACGGGTTACACCTGAGAGTACTTAGAGAGTTGGCAGGGGTTCTCTCACGCCCGCTGGCCTCCATTTTTGAGACCTCGTGGAGAACGGGTGAAGTTCCAGAGGACTGGAGGGTGGCATCAGTGGTCCCAGTTTTCAAAAAGGGTAGTAGAAAGGACATGGGGAATTATAGACCGGTTAGCCTTACGTCCATTGTAGGAAAAACAATGGAAAGGCTCATAATAGAGAGAGATCTAGTGATGCTAGATAGGGAAGGGAGGCTGACAGCCACACAACACGACTTCCGCAAAAACAGGTCCTGCCAGACGAACCTTGTGGAATTCTGTGACAAAGTTTCGAGATGGCTAGATGGAGGGGATGCAGTGGATGTGGTATACCTGGATTTCAGCAAGGCCTTTGACAAAGTGCACCATGATATCCTGGTGGAGAAACTGAGGAGTTTTGGGATACACCAAAGCACTGTCCGGTGGATTAGGGCATGGTTGACTGACCGAAAGCAGAAGGTAACCATTAGCGGGGAATCATCGGGATGGCAGCCAGTGACAAGCGGGGTCCCCCAGGGCTCTGTCCTGGGACCGATCCTGTTTAATCTTTTCATTAACGACATGGAAGAAGGGGTGAACAGTCTGCTGATCAAATTCGCAGACGACACTAAAACTAGAGCAGTGGCCACAACTGAGGAGCAGGTACTCCAGATCCAAAAGGATCTGGACAGACTATGGAAGTGGGCAGGAGACAACAGGATGGCGTTCAATGTGGATAAGTGCAAGGTCTTGCACTTGGGGCATAGGAATAGCTGTCATAAGTACAGGTTAGGTGATAAGTGGCTGGAGAGCAGCACTTGTGAAAGGGACCTTGGGGTACTGGTTGACTGCAGGCTAAACATGAGTCAGCAGTGTGATGCGGTGGTCAAGAGGGCGAACGCCACCCTTGGTTGCATAGCCAGAAGTGTGGCTTGTAGATCAAGAGAGGTATTACTACCACTTTACACGACTCTAGTGCGCCCACAACTGAAGTATTGTGTTCAGTTTTGGGCCCCTCATTACAGAAAGGATATAGCCAGGTTGGAGTCAGTGCAGTGTAGGGCCACAAGGTTGGTAGCCGGTTTGCAGGGGATGCTGTATGAGGCGAGACTGAGGGAACTGGGTCTCTTCAGCCTGGAGAAGAGGAGACTCAGAGGGGATATGTTGGCGACATACAGGTATGTGAGGGGATGTCACATGGAGATGGGTAGAGACCTGTTCTCCCCTGCAGAGGAAGGCAGAGCGCGCTCCAATGGAGCAAAGCTCAGGGAGCCAAGGTTCCATTTGGATGCCAGGAAGCACTTCCTGACAGTCAGGACCCCGAAGGTGTGGAATGGGCTTCCACGAGAGGTCGTTGAGGCCCCATCGGTGCGGGTGTTCAAGGATAGGCTGGACGTCCACATGGTGGGCATGTTGTGAGCAGAGCCGGCTGGTGCCGGAGGTCAGACTAGATGGCCCGGGAGACCCCTCCTGACTCGCTCTGTTTTCTACGTTTCTATGTTTTGTTTCAAGATGGTGGCCTGGTCCTTTTAGCATGCATAGATTTATTTACTGTGCAAGAAGAAATGCAAGTTATCAGCCAACGATATATATAGGTGGTCCTTAAGTTCAGTCCCAGCCTGTATTAATGTTATGAGTTGTGTCTCAAAGCAAATTTCTCTTTGCAAGTATTAAATGGGGCTGTGAAAGAACATGAGCCTAGCACCTTTATTTCCTCAGAATTAAGCTATTGCTGTTTGAGGAAGGATCACATGTTCTCAGAATGGGAACAACTGTAAAACTGCCTGTAGTCTGTACTATATTATGAAACAAAGCTACACTTCATAACCATTTTACCACATTTTAAAAGGACATTAAAACATAGTTATCAGCAGTCAGTTTTCCTCCTGCTCTGTATTATCCCCATTAAAGGAGAGGGCAGAGAACAATTTACCCAATGTGCTTAGAGCCAGAACTAAAACCCAAGCATTTCTTGTTTCTAGTCCTAGACTGAATCTTTTAGATCAGACTGCTATGAGCATAGTTATTATTATTAATTACATCACAGCCAAAGCTGTCTGGGTGGTTCACAACATTATGTCACCCATCCTGATTTCAACCAGGCCCGACCCTGCTTAGCTTCCAGGACTAAGCAGGATGAGATGCTTCAGGCTACACAGAAGCTAGTTACATCTCTGGGATCCAGCAGAGCATGCCAATGATCTTATCCAAGAACATTGTCTTCAATAACATTCAAAAGGAGCACACAAGCGGAGAGGCCAAAGAACGTGAAACTTTATTTTTACAGAGACATCATACCAAAAGGTCTTCCTGAGTTTTTACTCCTAAAGATGAATTCTTCCAGCTCCCTGGGGCTCAGGATCTTGACTTGCTGACTAAAGGATTTTGGGCTATATTAGTTTGTGAGTTCGCTTCCTGGACTGACATTTCTTTTACATGATCTTGTTATATTCCCCACACTAAAAAAAATCTTGCTGTTTATTAAATAACATTATTACCCTATAAAGAATAGCAAGATTTAAACAGGCCAGAAAAAATAACCTATAGTGAAGAACTGTTAAAGCCATTTTCAGGTAATATGCTAGAAAGACAGACAATTTTCTGTGAAGCTGCTGCTTTCAAGAAGGGCTCTAGAGGATGGGAATCTCCTGGGTTCAACCCTTGACTTACAAGGATCAGACATGGAAAAGACCTCTGCAAGAGACCCTGGAGAGCCATCCCAGTAACATAATACTGGGTTAGGTGGAGCAGTGGTTTAAAAGCACCAGTTGGAACAGCTCAATAACTCAGGATTTTTAAACATGCCAAGTTCTTGCAAACAAGGTAGCAGGCTGGAGTATACTGCCCAAATGCTCACCCACCCACCCCCATCCCTAAAGAATATGCAAATCTGCACATACTTCTGACTGATCTGGGGCTTAAATTCATACCTCCCAGCTTCAGGCTGCAATCCTGTGTGCAGTTCAAACTGTACTACACAGGTATATTTCCCAAGGATGCTAAATGTGACCCTCCCATGAGACTTGCACAATAATGAATGAAAAGTTATCTTGACTCAGAAAGGAAAGTGCAGTCATAACACAGGGGTTGAGTGGGGGGCTCAGCTTATTGCTGCCTGAACATCACTTTTTCTCCAAACAGAACCCTCTAGGGCCATTGGCCCAGTAGCCTTCACTTGAATTCACTAAAATTAAGTTTGTGAGTTTCTTTGGAGGCTAGCATGGGAATCTGGTGAAATCAAGCTGAGGTGCTGAACTGGTCTGGGGATGGAGCTATAGTTCACTTGGAGTGTATTTGCAGCCCAGTGGGACTTGATAAATCTCCTTTTTAGCCAGCCCTCATCCATGCTTTCCACGGCAAAGAACATACACAAGGAGACCCTTTCATCTTGGCATATCCCCCTGCTGATTAATGTGATGCAGTGTTCCCACGTAGGCAGAGGCAACAGTATGCCGGCCATGTAATTAGGAGCCAGATAATGAATGCTTAGAGGCTATTCAGTCAGCGCTCCCACCTCCCTGCCGACCAAGACTGTTTCTCAGCAGTGAAGCCAAGTGGAAGAAAGGGTGGCACAAATCCTATTGGCCCATTGCTTAATTGTGTTGGAAAGCAGGGCCTCTGACTGCAGGGGGAAAATGGGGCGGGGGCGGGAGAAAAGTGGACAAATGGGTCTCCTTTAATACTGTAGGACCAAACCTTGGGTTGTTGTTTTTTAATGTGTTTGACCTTGTGGCCGCAGAAGCTCTAAACATGCACATCACTATGTGCATTTTTTTGTTTCAGATCATTAGGGAAAGCCATCATAATAAGCACAAGGCTCTGCTTCTCAGTAACCCAGGGGCACCGATGCTGCTGCTTTGTAGCCTTTGAAATGTGGGAAACAAGCCAGAGGTACAATGGTGTTATTCTTTTTATGGGGCTTTACAGTTACACCGCCATTCATTGTCCAATTAATAGTTGTAAAAGAGGCTCTCCCTTTCTCCAGCCCTCTGTGCTCACTCAGGGAAATAATAATCCATTGCTGTAAATGCTGCTCCCCAGGCTCGGCCAGAAGTCTGAGAGAAATAAAGCATGACTCAAAAAGAAATTGCAAGTTTGCCTGTTGCACTTCAGTCCAGCAGAATCTACCACTGGACTTTCCAGCCTCCATAGCCAAAGATGTTTATGAAGCGGGTGAGGGGAGGAACCTACTTGAACATGTAATGAATCTAAAGGATCCTGCCTTGCATGCATTTCATTTGAGTGGACTCTAAGTCAGTCGGTGTCTGGTTGAGCAGGATTGAGCAAAGGGTTTGGAATGTGAACATCAGCTGTGAACTGGTACGTGGTTCTTAAAACATAAAACTCACAGAGATAAGCAAAGGAGAACAACATCTTTTCATAAGGTTTGTTGCAATATCAGCAAGGGTATGGGGTACACAGTAGCCATACCAGAACAACATACACCCTCATTAACAGAGCTCTGTTGAAATCAAGGGAATTTAAGAGCATAAGATGAGCCCTGCTGGATCAGATGAAAAGTCCATCTCATTCAGTGCCTTGTTTCCCACAGCAGCCAACCAGATGCCTGTGGAAATTCTTTAAGTGGGGCATGAAAGCAAAGGCGTTCTCCCATGGTTCCTCCCCAGCTACTGGCATACCGCCTCTGAACTTGGAGACATTATGTTATTTACTTTAAAAAACATATTTATATCCTGCCTTTCTGCTTCAACTAAATGCACTCAAGGAGGCTTGTGCTTTCAGTCAATAAAACAGGATGGGTATAGGTATCAGGATTAATAGCCATTAATAATGCTATTTAGGGCACCAAACACACTCCCATTTCACGGCTTCATGTGTGGTTAATGAAATGGGGGCAGGGGCTTGCTGTCACCCTTCTTTCAAGCTGGGAATCTGTCTGGGAACCATACTCTACAATGGGAGTGCTTTCCTGGGAAAAAAATATGGGGCTACCTTTGCTTTTAGAAACAGGAGTGAAATTGCATGATCACCATATTGAGGAGCAGAGCCTGGTGGTAGAACTCAGTGGAAGAGCACCTGCTTTACCAAAGGTCTGAGGTTCTGTCCCCAGCATCTTTAGTTGGAAATAGTCCTGTCTGAAAACCTGCAGAGTTGCTGCCGGTCAATGCCTTCTGTACTGAGCTAGAGGGTCCCATGGTCCAACTCAGTTTAAGTCAGCTTCCTGTAGTAGTCCTAGATGGATTATTGAGGAAAATGCTGGATTCTCCAGGGAGAACTCTGCTCATTACTGCAAAACTGGTAACAGTAGTAGTGAAAGAGGTTGAAGAAAGAGAAAGGGATATTATTTTGCAGGAAACATTGCCCCTTAACTCCCCCCCCCCAATTTTCAAATTGAAATGACTCTTCCAGGAACATTCTGCTCATCTTTAGACAGCCTCCATAAAAACATAAGGCCAATCTATAGGTTCTTAAATATTATATAGTATGTCATGAAACTCATGGGACTGTATCATTTCAGAATGCAAATGAGGAGCTACAAAATAGAAATACTCTGCTTTGAAAGTCTGCACTTCAGCTTTAAGTTAGACTTCTCTCCATGCTACTTACCTCCATGCAGGCAAAGTGTTTTTTTTAGGAAGGAGACATTCAAAACGAGGTAGCCCCCAGTCTTGATTTTAAAGTGATAGAGTGCCACATGATTTTTCCAAGTATATGCCTTGGTTCCATTGCATTAGTATGTTCCCCCACTGTATAAATAATGAGACTACTTCCTCACAGGAGTGCTGGTGTAGCTCTACCTCAACTTTTCCCACATACATAAATAGGAAGCTTCTAATTTATTTTTTTCTTTTGAATTATTTAATCAGATTTTTAATGTGATCATTCAGATATAAATGCTACTCAGATTCACTTTTAATCATTTATAAGCCAAAGAAAGAGGCATCATCTATAGGCATGTTTGCCATTTTTAAAGTTATTATTGGTGCAAAATAGTATGAAGATGCCACTGTGCCAGAAGTTCTCCCTCCCTTCCTTCTGACAAATCAGCCAAGAGAAGTGTGTCCCAGAAAGAAGCCTCATCGATGTGCTACCCTGTCTGAGCGCATTGTCCTTAGTTCAAGAATAAGTTGTTCATGTTGTTGAATAGAATTGCCACTGAGATGCCACCACAGCATTCCATTTATTTAATGCATTTTGAGAGTTGATTTAGTGCACTTGTAAATACTTCCATCTTCCTTTCAATGCAGTATACATTTACTTTAGTCAGTCAGTTTTAGGTTCTAGACTAGGCTATACCCTACACATGTTTATTTTATTCCGCAGGGTTGCTCCCAGGAAAATATAGCTAAAATGGCAGACATTGAATCAGGTTGTTATTAGCAAGCAAGACAGAGAGAGGGGCCTGTAGTCCTTACTACAGCATCCTTCTGCCTTCTTCTGCTTGCAGTTGGAATCAAACAGGTGAACTTCCATCTCCAGTTTTCCAATGCATATCCATTCTTAGCCGTTTTTTCGTTTCAAAATAGCCTAATTCTCTAATTTTGGGTTCCATTCTAATGGGCGTTTTTGTGACAGATCTATTGCAACATTTGCTCAAGAATTTTTTCCATAGTCATAGTCAATATAGACAAGTTGTCCAGTTTTATAATAGTCAATGTAATTTACATTTGAGTATTTTTACCCCAGATTACCCAGGGTAATGAAAACCTAACTCTAGCAGGGTGTGTGTGTGTGTGTGCATGCACACACACGCTTAATTTCTGTAAAAGAGAAACAATCATGTTTCTTGTTTAGAGATGCCATCCCTAGTTATGCTTGCAGGCAGCAAAGAGGGTTGGAGGCAGAACAGCGTCTAGCATGTCCCTGACCTGTCCAGGGGGACAAAACAGAAGAGCTTTTGTTTCCTGTGTTTATACAGTGACTCACTTTGTAGTAACTGGGTTAAAGTCCACTTAGAAATGAGGAGAACAAAAGGCCTCCTGTTAGTACTGGACATTTGCCTCTTAAGATATCATAGAAAGGATCTTTTTTAATACTGCAGCAGGATGCAGGAAGCCACAAGCTTATGGGAACATAGCAGCACTTTGGAAAGGAAAACAGAACCTCAGACTTTCATCTGCAGATTCCTCCCTTCGTTTTTCCTTAGCATCTTTACCGCCTGCTGGAACTGAAAGCATCAAGAGCCCCAAATTTCCATACATCACAGGCTCCTGAAGAGAAAGGAAAAACATTGGTGGGCTTGGTTCCTTGATCGCTGCAAACCCCAGAGACTAGGGGAGGCCATTGCTTAATGTAGCCTGGTGGTTTTTAGCTGTCCTGCACGGAGAACTGCATTTGCAGTATTGTGCTATATGATCTCTAAATCCCTGAACCCCTTTCCAGACAGAAAATGCATCAGCACTGATCACCTATAGAATATTAAGTGATGGTAGTGCATTCAATATTTACCTGCACAGTTGAAAGGGCTTTTGAAATTTTAAAACTGTAGATGGAAATAGCTCTAGAAACACTGGTATTCTAGCAGTTTAAAAATGTCAGAGTCAGTAATGGTTGTATTTCCTTATTTATTGTCACCCTTCCATTTACAGTGATGCAAAATGTTCAGGGAAATGTGTTTCTCAACAAAGCTTCTTACTCCACCGTTTAACAACTCAAGAAGTGGGAGAACAGTTTCTCTCTCATTCATGTGGGAGGGCATTTTAGAGAAACTTTAAGTAGGCCCACCCCCAGCTCAGTCCCTGAAGTTGGTGGTGTTTTCTTGGATGCCAGAATCACCAAAAGTTGACTTTCATGTAACTCCAAATTTCTGCCGAACAGCTAGTGAGTGCAGGGAGGAAGGCTTGCGGTTTTAAAAAAAAACTGCGCAGAAACTTGTCTTTCACTTTTATTTTCCTTGAGAGGGAAGGAGTAGAATTTAGGGATGCTATGCAAAAAGACCAGAAATTCTGTCTGCCTGGGAAGGGTGGGTTTGGGCTGGCGTTTGAAATTCTTCTCTTTTTGGAAAGCATCCTAGATAAATCTCTGTGTTTTGGATGTGATACCCGATAAGTATAAATACAGCAAAAATATTTTGAGAATTTTTGGGTGCTGGGGGAAATTATTCACATCCGTTCAATGCTGAAGCGGGGCAGCTCTCACTGGTGGAGCCTGTCCAGGGCCAGTGTCTGTCCAGGGCCAGTGGTTTTGCTTGACCCCAGCTTCCCACATGAGCATGCTGTGCCCAGCCTGCTCTTGCCAATGGCAACAGCTGGATCCACACTCCTCTGTAGTATCAAAGCCTCTGTTCTTCCGTACTCCCACTGAAAGTGGAGAGCACATGAAGCTCATCCAAGCAGAGGGCAAGTGGTGAATCGATCTGGCTTTCAAAGCACAATCACCATAGTCTCCCTAAACAGAGAGCAAAAGCTTGTGCAGCGTTTATGTAATTTCTTGTATTTGTCGTCTTAAAATAACTGCCTCTTCATTGGATGGAAGGCGGAAGCTTGCTATCTAAATAAGCCAAAGTAGCCAAGCCATCAATCACATGCCACCCTTCTGAAAATTAGCAGGCACACATATGCAGTCATTATTGACCCCACAATAACAAGCCAAGGCCTATACAGAGAAGGAAAGGTAAATGCACATTCATAGAGGAGAGAAAGTAGCAATCAGAGAAAATGTAGGGGGTAGAAAAGCCAAAGCAAAGAAATAAGAGCAGCACACTGTTCTTTGTTGTGTTTCAGATAGGTCCAGTTAAATTTTTGCTTGGGTTCCTTAATGAAACCATGAATAGTATTTATAAGAACTTCCTGAGTCTGTTCAAATTGTGGCAGAAGTAAAGTGCAAGCTCCCTTGTATTAGCTTGTAATTTTTTGCCAAACATCTGTGTTTAATAACAGCATGATTGAAGTGCCACTGGTGAAAATAAAATGGAAGATGTAGCACAGGCTCACTACACAAAGTTCTCAGCCATAAATACCTTGCTTCGTCACAGTCTCACCAAGATCTAGGTGAATTAGCCATGGCTACTGCAGTGTAAAGGGATTCTAGATAGCAGCTTATGGCACTGAGGGCAGCTTTTTGGATTTATTATCTTTATCTTAATATATATTTATATATCACCTTTTATCTTACAACACTAAGTGATTTATGAAATGCAATTCAATGTTTTAAAAAGTCTAATGACACTGCAACAAAGAAAATAGAAGCACCCAGTGTCGTCAACCAGTTAAAAATGTCAGGGTAAACAAATAGGTTTTAAGCTGGTGCTGAAAAGAATGTAGTATCCGCTTCAGTTACAGCTGTGTGGTTGAAACTGCTTCCATAACCAGGGCACCATAGTTGAGAAGGCTCCTGCCCTTGTTATTACATAATGTGCTGCCATCCTTACAGTTACATAATGTGGAGATGCGTCCCTTGAAGATCTAGAGGCCTGGGCAGGCTGCTAGAGGGAGTGGTCCTCCTTTAGATAATGCTGCCTTGCTTCCTGTAATACACCTAAAGGTATAATCCTATGTGTGTTGAAGAAGAAAAAAGTCTTGATCGGCCAGTTCCAGAAAGTAGTTCTGGGGATTATTGCTCTGTGCCATGGCAGTTACACCACTGGGGTACCAGGGGGTTCTGTCTTATCTCCGGGGCTATTTAACATCTATATTAAGGCGCTGGGGAAGGTTATCCAGAGGTATGGGCTGAGGTACCACCAATATGCAGATGACACTCAGCACTGCCTTCCTCTTTCATCAAATCCAGGGGAGGCAGTGGCCTCTCTGAATCAGTGTCTGAACCTGGTGACGGACTGGATGAGGGCCAGTAAACTGGGACTCCAGACAAGACAGAGGTGTTGTTAGTGGGTGGTTCATCTGTCAGTTTGGACGATATTCAACCTGTTCTAGATGAGGTTGCACTTTCCTTAAAGGACAAAGTTTGTAGGGGGGGCTGCTCTTGGATTCAGAGTTGTCACTGGAGGTACAAGAGGGCTCTGGCTTGAAGCATCTTTTATCACCTTAGATTAACATTCCAATTATGACTCTGTCTGGACAGAGAGAGCCTAACCACCATTATCCATGCTCAGTAACCTCTCGTTTGGATTCCTGCAATACAGTGTACATGGGATTACCTTTGAAAACCATCCAGAAACATCAACTGATCAACTAAAAGTCTGTTAATACCAGCTGCCTCACAAGAACACATTCCAGCTGCCCTGGCTCTAGCTGAAGTACAGGCATGATTCAAAGTGCTAGTGCTAACATTCAAAGCCCTATACTGCTTGGAGCCAAGTTCAGGATCGCTTCCCTCCCTCCATATGTACCTACGCAGACCCTTTGGGGGTGCTTCTCCAGGAAATCCCTTCCAAAGGAAGTGTGATGTGTGACTACCAGGAGGTAAACCTCTTCACTTGTAGCAACCTGGCTGTTCCCCAAAGACGTTGTCAACTGCCCTGAAAGGCTCAGTTATTGAGCAGTGTAAACTGAATAAATAGAATGCGAGAGGAGGGGAATTGTGTATACTGCCTTGATTTCCTTGCAAGGGAAAAAGAGAGCTTGCAAATATAATAAATAAATAATAATTTCTAGAATGAACAAACAAACAAACATTGTCCCGCTGGTACTTTCTCCTCACAGCTCTTCTTGCTCTGTGGCTCTTAAACTGGCAGTGAGAACCAGAGGTGTCGAAAAGGATGTCAGACTTTTCTGAGCGATTGACTACTCCACTGCCACCTTCTTAGGTACAAACTGATCAGAATTTGTATTGTCCAGGTTCAGTTCAACAGTAGCGCTGACACCAAGCTGTGTGGTTTGTGGAGGTCAGGTGAACTCAATGCAGTACACTTGGCACCTGAAGTATCTTCTCTCTTGAAGTATCCCAAACATATCCTGCGTATCTCCTGAATTAAACCAGAAAGCAATGAGCAGAAACCCTCTGCTTCTTTAGGGTAATATTCCATGCGTATGTAATAGATGGGAGCTATCTTGGATCAGATGGATGTTTCTGTCAGTTGGGGGTTTTTTAGTCACTGAGAGGCCTGTGTTTTTTATTAGTTTTTTTAAGGCATTTTTTCAAGTTCTACAGAACAATAAAACATACAGGAGAAAGGGAGAATGCAAGAAGTGGGAGTAAGGTTTACACCAGAGTATGATATGAAGACCCTCAGAGATATTAATTCAAGATGGCCTGCAAATGCATCATTTTGCAAAAATGAAAACTTCTTTACTGTACCGGTCCATTTTGGAAAGCAAAAAGCGAGCAAGCAAGAGAGCAATGAATTCCAGTAGGTATATTTCTCCCCTGTAATACCATTATACCATTTTCTTAACCATTCAATAACAGGGATTGATTAGCTTAGAAAAAAGGCAAGCAAGAGGAAACATGATGGAGATGTTTAAAAATATGCATAGTGTGGAGAAGGCTAGATACTAGAACCTGGACTCACCCATGATGCTGATTGGTGGGAGGTTTAGGACAGCTAAAAGGAAGTACTACTTCACTCAGGTCATAGTTAAGCTATGGAATTCATTGCCACAGGACATAGTAATGGCCCCCAGTTTGGACATTTTTTAAAGTGAACTGAGCAAATGAATGGAAGAAAAGACTATCAGTAGCTGTCAGTCCTGCTGGTTTTATGCTGCCTCCAGAATCAGAGGCAGCATGCCTTGTACACCAGTTGTTGGCAAGCATGGGCAGGTGGAACTCTTGCATCCACCCTGCTTGAGGGGTCTTGTGGGCAGCTGGTTTTGCACCACGTCAACCAAGTGCTGTATTGGGTAGACCACTGGCTTTATCTAGCATGGCTGTTCTTGTGTTCCTATGTAATTTTTTGCTTTTCATTTAAAAATTTTAATTCTACTTTATTTTAGCCTAAACGGCTTTAGGACCGGGATACCTAAAGGAATGCCTTTTTCCCTATTTGCCCTCCTGCCCCCTGAGATCGGCAACAGAAGCCCTCCTCCGGGAACCCTCTGTGAAAGATGTTAGGAGACAGAGTACCCAGAGGAGGGCCGTCTCTGTGGTGGCACCCCAACTATGGAATGTGCTCCCCAGAGAGGTCTGCCTGGCACCGTCATTATATGTTTTTCGGCGCCAGGTAAGACCTTTTTATTTAATCAATATTTTAATAAGTTTTAATATCGAATTGTATTTTTGTATTAATTGCAGCCAGAGTGGGTCGTCAATTTATTTATGCTGTTAGCCATCCAGAGGCATTAGTAATTGGACGGCATACAAATTTAATAAATAAATAAATATATAAATAAATAGTGATGGGGTTGAAAACCAAGCTTCCTTCTCCATCAATCCAGTAACCGTAAGTTGTCTTGGAAACTTTATACAGAAAAATTAAATGCATACATAATACATTGACCCTAGAGACTAACCATAGTAGAGCATCTGTTTTGTACACAGAAGGTCCCAAGTATCTCCAGGTATGGCTGGAAAAAGGTCCTAGAGAGCTCCTGCCAGTTAGTTTTGACAGTAATGAGCTGAGATGGACCAGAGGTCAGAATCAATATACGGTACTTTCCTATGTTCCGATATCAGAAAGCAGTGCTTGGGGCAAATACCATGTGGTAGTTTGGAGAGGCCCTTCAGTTCCACAACTGTGGAAAATCTTGAAGTAACAAGCAAGATATTTAAGTGGTGCCTCTTCTTGGGCAACTCAAACTCACTCATCCTATTGTTGGAATAGAGTAGGATATGATGGAAGGATTTGTTTGCACTAAAACTTTGTTTTCTGCATCAGGCCATGCTATTGTGTGGAAGTTTGGGGAGCATAACAGCCTCTGAGGAATTAAACCAGCTGTTGTTAATGTAGACTTGGTGTGATATTGCTTTAGAAGGAAGGAGTTCAGCAATAGAGCAAGGGAGTAAGCTAGTCTCCAGCTCTTCCCTGGACTGTGAAAAGCTTTGATCAGCTGCTTCTTCTACAGTCTGTAAGCTGAGCCCCTCACACAGGGCTCTTAGAAGCATATGTAGCTTGTTCAAGGCTAAGAGGGCAGGGGGCCAGATACAGATTGGTCTAATGGAGGTGACAGGAGACTGGAGTTTACAGCCAAGGTCAGTGATGCTGGAACACCCTGTCTTCAGTTGGGGCCATTAAATGGCTGATGAGTTCAAATTTACTGTTTCGTTCCCAGTTGAAAAGAATGGTGCCCTGGAAACAAAAACCAATCTCTTTATTTTTCTTTTACTGTTGACTTAAAAGGCTCAGTAACACTCATCTAAGTGGAGCACCAAACCATGAACAGCTCAACCTGCACAATAAACTTTTGGCATCTGGACATTGCATGTGAGGAAATGGGGAGAGCGCTTGCACTGCCATGCAAGTTAGTTAATTAGTTAGAATAGTTAGTTAGAATGGTTAATTTATTTTATTTAGGATTTGAAGTAATGTAAGCTGTCCAGAGACAATTGTGATGGACGGCCTACACATTTTCTAAATAAATAAAAATAAAATGCCAACAGCCTCCACTGCTTTCCTCTCATTTCCGTATAGCCTGTGTCCTGAAGCCGTATGCTATCTTGTTAACCCCACAGGCATAAAAGCTCCCAGATCTGGCAACTAACTTGTGCCTTTCCTTTACACTGTACCTTCTCTTTCAAATAGTGTTCGGGGACATTTGTGTAGGAGTCTGTGCAAGGCAAATCCTTAAATCTACCTGTTCAAAATTATTCCAAAAGCATGTCTCAGGAGGTTAACAAACCAGCAAATCAAACAGCTCCATGGAGACAAGTGTTCCTGGTGCCACAGGACTGGGCAGTGTGAAGGGGGTAGGTTCTGACCTAGCAGAAGAAATATATAACCTTTGTGGAGTCAGGAAGGTAACAGGGCATCTCCTTGCTTCTGTACTCCTACAGAGTGGGGGCTCTTGGCAACTTGCACTGGCACTGGAGGAAATGGCTCAGTGTCCTCCTGGCAGTGCAGAATGCTCCCTCTGTTCTTGTGAAGAAGGAAAAAACCTGCCGAGTGAGCCAGAGTTAGCAGTAGTGTATAACTTTAGCCCCCAGTTCAGAGAATGTGCACACATTTTTAACACTGCACAAATTGACACAGCAAATAGCCTTCAGCATGGAAAAGGTAAAATGCTATGACCCAGTTTCATGAACAGCAGATCTGTCACACAGAGAGATGATTAAAACATGCTTTTCTCCAAAGTAATCCTTTTATTCCACATGTATTTTTATGCAAGAATTGGCTTGCTTGAATGGATACTGGTAGACTGTGGCCCCAGCATACTGCTCGTATCATGAACACTCTTGGATTGTGCATCTCCCGTCAGCATGCACCGTCAGAGAGCCTGCTCTCTCTTCAGCTTGCTTGTTTTATCTCTACAACCTGAAAGCAAGGGCATTTTGCTTTGCTAAAACAGATTTGGCAGAGTGAGAGTTTTGTGTAGTCTGGCTTTTATTGCCCTTAAAAGATTGCTTTCTTTTAACTCCCAAGACAGGTTTGTCTCCTCCATATCAGGAAATTACATGGTTTTTATGTAGGGAAGGTGATCTGAGACTAACAATTACGTCATAAGATGAAAATTAAGTCACTGGCTTGTCTTGTTTTCATTTTCTGCCTTCCTATTCTGTCAGTTTGGCTCCAGTTCATCATCTAAATCCTTAATAAAAGATACCAGGATCTGGGAAAGTAGTAGATCCAAATTTTAAAAAATTGTATCTCATTCTCATGAAATAAGTATAAAACAATTTGATTTTAAACTGAAAATTATTCTAATTCCAGATACCTGAATGTCTAAGGTGCTTTGAGCCTCAATCAGGTCTTCATCCCTGCAATTCTCTCAACCTCTGCAGATGTTTGAGGCTGCCTCTAGCTCTAATCTAGCATGGTAGTTATCTCTCCATAACAAGGGAATGATTTCAGACACCCCAGCCAACCAGTCTCCCTCTTCTCATCCAGAAGGGAAAGTCAACCTAAGAGTTCTACCTGTGTTGGACCAGTTATTTATCTAAGATGCACCATGCTTGGTTGTGGTAACCATGAAATGATTCATTGAAACCAGACAAGTTGGCCTTGGTGTTGTTGTTGAATACCCCCAGAATGATAACTCTGGAGGTCTCAAAACATCATAACCAAGACCACCTCCATCAGATCAGTTGGGAAGCAGAGTTGTTGGTAAATCCCTGACTGATCAAACTTAAGTGCCAGCACTCAGAATCAGCAGATTGCTGGACAACGGGGACTGGGTCAGGGTGATCAACAACTGAAAGATGGGAGTGAACCCATCTCTGGTGGAGTAGAACTAGTTGGCAGGAGAGATAAAGTTTTTGTTCCTACCTTGTTTCCCTCTCTGCAGATCACAGAGCTAGGAGTCTTATAAAGCTGAATTTTTCACAGCCTAAGCACAGCATGCTGTGATGATATTAGCACTGACCCTGGCTGCTTCCTGACCATTTTCCCCTTTGGCTTGTTTATGAAACAGAACAGTCAGCATTTTCCATACAGCAGGTCCACATTCCTCTTCTTCAACAGGTTGGAGATTACAGAGCAGGGGGGTTGCCTTGTTGCTATATTCGACATTGAGATAGATAAACTATTGCTTAATGTGGCATGCCACATCCAGGGATCCCATAGATATTCTTTCTCTTTTAGTGGTTTTTCCAGACATTTCTTCTCTGTCTTGTTAATAATCCTCTTATTTTGTGGGAATATAGTTGCTAATAGAGGATAGGACAACAAATCTTGAAAGCCTTCAGGAGTTGTATGAAATTGATTGCCAATGCTGTGTACCTTATTTATGCGTGTGGTTAAGAAAATTGGAGACCTGATAATAAAAGTGACCAATTGTTATTGGTAATGAAAGTCTAGTTCAAATACCATTGGCAAGCAATCAGTCCCATCTCATATGCTCTGTGAATTATTATGTGAAAGGATTTCAGAGAGAGATAATTCATATACTGGATTGTCTGAAGTATAGCTGATGAAAATACTAACTAGGAATACTGCTCCGTGTATCCCATCACCAAGCAGTAGAAGTACAAGGCACCTTTACAGGATAAATTTCCTTCAGAGGAAAAAACTGGAGACTGCCAGTACTTTAAATGTCCTTGTCACTGGAAATCTGGCTACTGTCATGACCGAATCTCTACTCAGCCATAAATCTCCTTGTGTAAGCTGCTGCCACGCTGTCTAACCTATCTCACAACCGAATCCGAGTTTCATATTCTGGTTAGTGAACAGAAATTAAGGAGAGTGTCGCATGGATCATAAGGTTTCTCAGATTCCCCCTCCAGAGGTGGTAGCTGCTCATGCCACTGCAGGAGCAAGCCTCTGAATTCTAATACCTCTCCCCACATCCTGCTTTCTTGCAACAGTAATGAAAGAAACTTTGGTGGCAATGTGACTTCAGGGAGAAGGAAAAGAGGCCATTCCAGTGAGCAAGGAAGAAAGAGGGGAGGAGAGGCCAGATTTCTCAGCATCCTATGACCTCACCAGCCTTCGTCCTGCCCCTGGCAGTGTGACATCTTCTGATGCGCTCAGATGCCCGTCTGGAGGAAATGGCAACAATCAGGACAGAGAAGTGAAAATTGCCTCTGTAGCACCTTCTGCTCTTCTGGGTTTCTGACAGGCATAGAATTGTACCCTAAATCATGTTTTCCTGATGTGGATACTAGGGGGAAGTATGATTTCATTTCCACTGCACGCGAAAGATAAGGGGAAGCTACCAGGCTTATCACTAGTTTTTATATTTAGTTTTTGTCTCAACAAACCTTGGTGAATTAAACTGTGATCATCACATCTGAACCAGGCCCAAACCATAGAATCATAGAGTTGGAAGGGATTCCATAAATCAGCAAGCCCAACTACTACAGATTAGCTGGCTGTCCTGCCTCCTCTTAAAAGCCTTAATGAAAGCCTTCCTTCCGAGGCAGTCTGATCTGATATTGAACAGCTCATGCTACCTTCCAATGGTTAATCTAAATACTTGTAATTTGTATTCAGTGCCCTTTGAACCAATAGTATTTTATTTTGCTCCATCATCATCTACACATTTCAGGATGGGTATCATAACTATTTGCCAGCCTGGACATACCCAGCTTCTTCAATCTTTCCTCATAGGGCCTCTGGACTCTTTCCAGTTTGTTGATGTCCTCCTTCAGGTCTGGTACCCCGAACCGGATGCAGAACCCCAACTGAGGTCTGACCAAAACAGAACACAGTGGTACTCTTACTCCTCATGATCCAGTGATGCAGCCTAGAGCTGCCTCGGCCTTTTTAACCTTCGCATCGCACTTTTATTCATGTTCAGCATTTTGTGTTATGTATTGGCTACCCTGCCTACTCTGCCCACCCTCATCTGCAAATTGGATAGCGTCCCTTCTCTTTCTTCTTTCAAGTCATTTATAAAGTTTACTAAGATACTAAACAGCACTGGGCCAGAAATGAAACCTGCAGCATCCTAGGTGTCACTGCTGCCCAGATGGACAAAGAGCTGCTGATGTGTCCACGTCACTGTACTGTGACAAAGCAGCAAAATTCAGGGTGAGAGCCTGCAGTTTAACAGATGGTTCGGCAGAGAGAAGCAGGCTTATTTGCACTGGTGGGGCAACTGGTGAAAGCAAGTTAAGCCATCCACTGCAGTTGGAGCACCCTTTCCACTCTGGTGAAAGTGAAAGATTTCCATTCATTCCTGTGGGGACATTGCTGTCGTGGCAGCCAAGTCTGCCCCTCATCCCTATTACTGGGTGATCCTGCCTGCATCAGCAGCCGTTCCATAGGTGGGACTGTACACTAGTGTTTCCATGCAGGATGCAAATAGATTCATGTTATCTCCCCAGGTCCTTGTAATATCTGATCTGATCTGATAAGTAATAATTGTTAGGCAGATGATAAATGATGATGATTAAGAAGGAAACAACAGTCATGTTCTAGGTTGTGTGATCTTCTCGGGGAGCTGAGATATATGGTGTCCCAAAGGGGATGTGTACACTTTTCACACACAGGTCCTCTGTTAATTGTCCTAGAGCCAGAGCTCCAGATTGGCTGGGATTCTGCTTGACAGGACATGTCACATTTCTGCCCCTTTATAGTAAAAAAAGCTCATTCCTGTAAAATAAAGCCCAGTGTCCTTAATGATTAAAAAAACAGATTTAATACAGCTGCCATGCACAATACTGGAAACTTTCAGAAGTGTGTATTTTTTCTGATGTGTTTTATCTCTGTTAATGATCTATGCATATAAAAAACTGCACAATAAAAACAGGACTCAGGTAGGCATGTCATGAGTGGAGCCGGCTGGAGCCGGGGGTCAGACTAGATGGCCCGGAAGACCCTTCTGACTCGCTTTGTTTCTGTGTTTCTAAATGTTGCCTGCATGAGCCCCTGTGCATGCTTTATTGAGAGGAAAATGGGTTGTAAAAAACACTTTTCTAAACAAGATATATTCCTGGTCTTGGGATCCCTGCATATTGGCAACACCCTGTTGTTATTATGACTATATAGGTAGGTTTTAGCACAGAAGAAACTCTGAATGGGGCAGTGGCAGGCAGGCAGGGTGGGGGACACATTGATTGTATGAAGCCAACTTGAGTCAGTGTCATACCCCTGGCTTACAAGGTAAACAGCTTAGTTCTCCTTCTGTATATTTGGCATAAATAAATAGAAACAGAGAAGCTCAAGCAGTCAAAATGCTGCAGATTTCACCATTCTTCTATTTCTGCTGTCTATACTTCTTCTGCATGAAAAACTATGGGACATATGCCATCTCCTGTCCATTATGCCAGGTTATTTTGAGACAACCCCCCGAGTCTCCCAAAGTGCATCTTAAGTTTCCATTGGGATGGCTAGTGTGAAACTGAAATGGACCCTTCACCTGCTCTGCTGGCTTGAAGCTTTGGGTGCCTAGCATTGACCTGTCCTGGCCTCTGGCCTCTGACCCCTCCTTCTGACCCTGCTGGATTATTCCTGCTGTGCCCCCTCCAAGACAAGGCCCCTCAGCACTGGCTTTGGTGTCAGGGGTGATTGCGAGACCGAATAAGAAAATTTCTCCTAATGACTCGCTATTGTTGAGGAGTGTAATCAATACTCTGGGCGCCAAGCCAAAGTGGCAGAGGGGGAGGATCGTTAACCCTGTGTGTGCTGAACTCTTGCCTGCAGAAAGAAGACTCATGTCAGATAAGACTGAAGAGCAGTTCTCCTCCTAAAGCAGTTCCCAGAAGTAGGATTATTCCCACGAGCAACTCCTCCAGTCTGGTTGTTCTTGGAAATATATTGCTTGAATTTGTGTGTCTTACTCTTGGACGAACGTGTGCCCTGCATGACAGATTGGCTTATGATGTAGGCTTATTTATTTATTTATTAGATTTGTTTAAAAGCCGCCCATTGGCATCATGCTCTCTGGACAGCCATTACAATATAAAATCAACAAATAACATTAATAAAATAATACGGTTAAAATATAATAAATAAACAATATGAAACCATAGTAAAATAATTAAATAAAAATAAAATGTACATTAATATAATTAAAAACATGTGCATTGATGTGAATTGTCCAGATGGCACCAAAGGTGGGAAAGGAAAGGATTTGCCAGGTGCCTACCTTTCTGGGTTTCAGGCGCCTGGCAAATCTCCGGCAGTAGAGTGTTCCATAATTGGGGTGCCACCACAGAAAAGGCCCTCCTCCTCGCAGCCTCCCCCTTAACCTCCTTGGGGAGAGGAACTCATAGGAGGGCCCCAGTCAAAGATCTTAACAGGCAGGAATATATGGTGTAAAGCACTCCCTAAGATACTGTGGCCCAAGCTATGTAGGGCTTTGTATGTCATAGTTAAGACCTTGAATTTGGCCCAGACAGGAACAGGTATGATATATGTTCATGAGAAATGGTCCTCATCAGCAACCACACTGCTCTCTTCTGGATTATTTGAAGAGTCTGGACAATCTTCAAGGGAAGCCTTATGTATAGTGCACTACGGTAGTCCAGTTTGGAGGTTACCAGTGCATGAATGACTGTGGCAAGTCTACCCTCATCCAAGTATTCCACCACCTGCACTCGCTTCGGTGCCCTCAACTCTGCAGTATACCAGGGGAGCTAGATGGACTCTGCAAGGAGGGAGACGATGCTTGAGGGTGACTGTGTCAAGCACAGGAGTGATCATGGCAGCCACTCTTAACTGTATGCACAATCTTCATTATATGCATATGTATCAAGGCATAGGGCAATTTCCTTGTCCTGAAGAAGCAGTGAAAACAATTTGTTCTCAGCTGGAAAGAACACTGTGGGCCTAGTCCTCAAGAATCAGCAGATGAAATGCTAAACCACCTGTGTTTAGGCTTAATTATATTGGGTTGTAGTCCCTTGAATATATACTTCCCTCTTCCTATAAAACAAAAATAGGTACTTGCATATAAAAAGTAAAATAGGATGTATGAGAATTTTGTTTCAGTTTGTATATCACTTGAAAATACCCTGTTTACGATTGCAAACAGGACAGCATTTTCTCTTAAAATGTTTGCAGATTCCCAAACTTGCCTTCACAAAATGTGTACTTCAAAATGCCCAGGTTTCTCAACATTTGCATATTTTAAATCACCAATGCTTTAGTCTTTGGAGGAAACATGCACAAATATGGGAACTGTATAACTTTCACATTCAATATCTGTTCATTCTGTGCAACATGGGTTTGTGTAAAGTGACCAGCGAGAGCAAGCATAAGCACAAATCAAGATGAAACAAGCAGCAAGCTGATGTTCAGAGAACCTTGGCAAGCTTAAAGAAGCCCTAACCCTGCTCCTTTCCTGACATCCAGTCTTCTGTGTTCATAATGTCTTCTTTTGAATAAGGTGCTTTTGATTGCGTGAACCCCCAGGTTTATCAGCTTGCCAAAAATTAAACTGCAAGTGTTTAACTAGGAAGCGAATATCTCCTGGACTGCATTCAGAGAATAAGCTACCTCTGATTACAGAATGGAGGCATGAGGAGGCAATTTCTACATTCTCAAATATATCCCCTTGCCTCCGCACAAGCAGTTCATTCTAACTTTACTTTACATGCAGGCCAGGCCTGGATTAGTGACTCAGTTTTGCTTGCCTGTCTCCTACTCTTCTTGCTGCCTTGGGCCCACTGCCTCTGCCTCTGTTTTCCTTTTTTCCCATCCACCACCTCCTGCGTCTTGCTTCCCTCTTCCTTAGCTTTCATGTTGCCTGCTGACCATGTGATGCAATGTTTGTTTTGGACTATGCCATGTGCTCTTTTGGCCAGACATACCTCCTGAGGTGCCTTGGCAGGAGTGGCCCTCAGTAATAATGATAAAGCATTCAAGAATGGCATGAACTTTATTATATCACTTTTTTTCACCTCTTCCAGTTCTTGTGTTTTCACCAGACACAGAAAAAACACACAATGCCTATCACAGAACAGTCCATTTCAGAAACGAGAGCCTTGAAGCAGACATCTCTTTAGAGAACTGTTTTTCTCCCAGGTGCTGCTGAGTGCACACTGGATTATAAATAGTTGGCATCTGAGTTATTTTCTCATTATATTTCTGGAGATAGGAACTATCTGCTGAAAATTGAGAACTGGCACCGCTGAAGCAATTGGCTTCAGCTAGTATGGCAAATTCTATTCCTTCCCCTTCTCCCAGTTCCCAACTAGCTTCCGATGCAGCACTCCCTGAGTCTGCCATCTGGAGGAGTGAGAGGTTTGGCCCAAGGACTGAGTATGTATACTCACTTATGGATGTATGTTGGAATCTAGCCCTGTTGAATTCTATCATATTGGATTGTCATGTTGCCTGAACCCAACAGAATGGCTTATCAGCAGTCCAGCTGAATTCAGATGACACAGCAAGCCGCCTTTGGCTTATAATCCACCATGGCTGATCACGTTGTGTGCACCAGGTTTGACACACTTTGCTGTGTCATCTGTGCAAGTTCCAATAGTTAATTAGACCAGCAACCATCAGCAAGGGGGCCCACTAAGGCTCCTCATGGCCTTTGCGGCAATGATTCACTGCTTCTGGTGCTTGGAAACATGTCTCTCAGGAAACCCGTTTAGAGTGCATTCACATACACTTTTTAATAAAGTACAAATACAAATTTAAATTGATTTGATCAATAGATTAATCTACTAAGTAGAATTAATCTATTTTCATCAAGCAGTGGATGGAGGAGCCTGTGTTTAATGGTAAATCTGTGAGATGAAAGTCACATTCATCAGTTGACCTTATTTTGCTTCTGAAACAAAGAATGGAAAAAAAGATACTGACCTGGTTCGTAGAGCATGGCTGTCCAAGATTTAAACAAATCCTGGGTAGCCCTCACGGAGTGAGAACAAATTATGGTGTCATGTGCCTGTCCCTGCTACATTAGCTGACCCAGGGACACTATTTCTTTGGGTCATTTATCATGGCATCCAAACTCAGAACTAAAGGCTGCTGGAAGAAGAAACTAGATTTGGAAAGCATTCTTGAATCAACAAATTACAGGGTGTCTGTGATGTGTAAATTGAATCTTTGTAAATTAATCTCATACAAAAGGCATCTGTATTTATTTGTAGTGATAAAAACCTTTTAATGGTTAAGAGTGCGATCCTATGGGCCCGTGACATCATCTAGGGAGGCACAGGATGATTTGGTATCCCAGCCCCAAGGTCCTGCTGCTTTGGTGTTGGGACTCCAAAAGCCAAGCTTCTGTCTGGCTGCCTTACAGATGGTGCTGAAAACAGCTGTGCTGGCTGCCTCTCTGAGGTTGCAGATTGGCCTCGGAGAAAAGGAAAAATGGCAGTGGGGAGGCTGCAGGCAGAGAGAGGAGGAAGCTGGGCCATATCTTTTTCTTCCCTCCATGCCACTTCAGCTACAAGGCTGCAAGTGGTGGCATAGATCGCCAGTGTGCCTTGCTCAGTGCAGTGCACCTAAGTCTCCAGGTTTGGAGGCTTTTGTGCATCAAATATGTCCTTAAAAAAGGAAAATTAGAAAAACCACTGAAGGATTAGCTGCTGCTCTCTTGTAAGAAACTGAAATAAAAACTGAACATGCAGCAACACTAAAGCAGTCCAGGAATCATATTCCCAGTCCTCTCCCTCTTTGCTTCAAAGTTGCTAATAGGCAGATCTGTTAGGAGGTACACAGAGCAAACTGCCCTATAAAGAGAAAAAAATGTCTTTTTGAAGTGTGCTCTGTTTTATTAAATTGACTACAACAGCATGTGCTCAGAAGGGGGTGTTCTTGGAATTTAATCTGAGCTGGTAGCAAAGCTGCACCAGTCAGTGCATTTACTGATGAATGGATGTGCTAGCAGGTCAGAGCTTGTCTTACTCATGGTTCTGTAGTAAAGTTTACTCACGATGCTGCAATATTTAATTAAATAATCTATGAGCAGATCATGGAGTGCAATAAGTTCAGGAAAAATTGATGGATTTGACTTGGTGCATATCATTCCAACTAAACCTTGCCTGATTAAAATTATAGACTAGTAGGCTGAGTCATGCTTTGAGATCCCAGTGCTAGCTTCTTCCTTTTTTGAAATGTCTTTAAAACATGTATGTAAATGCACTGCAGACAGTCCCTCCCTCCCTCCCTCCCTCTCTCTCATGCACACACACTCACACTCAGTCTCTTTCTCAAGGCTGGTGACAGTTCATACAGTGCTCTTCTCATACGGCTACCACTGGCATGTGTTCTACCATCTTGCCACTTATAGTTCTCCATTAAATACATTCCAAAATATTTTTGGAACAAAAGTGTTGGGCTCCAGGGAAATTTTCTTCATGGCTTCTCAATGCCTTCTCATTTCTTATTTTGTTCTAAACATGGGCTATTGCAGCTCTCTAACTCTGTTACGGTCTCTCCTGAAGAGGACAGTCAGAGGGGCTTTCTGCTTATTGGTTGAATCTGTCTCCTGTAGGGGGAAGTAGTATTAATGCATTTAAATTCTATTTTTATCAAAGCACAGTTGGGACTTTTTTTAACAGAAGCCATAACAAACTCCAGAAAAGTATACTAAAACAACAAAAAGAATAAATACGTAATAGTCCACAGTTTACTTTTAGAGAGCATAGAAATTTAATATATATCAAATCTTATTTTCTCCTTTGGTCTGGGATGCCACAAAACTTTAAAACCCATCTCTGAATGCACCCTCAGTAAATTCGCCAGCATGAGGACTGGGGACCAGTTCAGCTGCAGAAAATCCTCTCTGCTTTTCCTGTTGAACTCTGTGCCCAGCAGTGAAGTAGTCCTTGTGTGGAGCCTGTGACAAGGCTCCCTGGAGAGGTGGGTGGCTAGAATTCCCCTTTGCTTGCTCACTGGATGGTAACACTCACACTTCCTTCCCTACTCTCAACTTTCCTGTGTTGGATGCCTCTCTCAGATGTGGCATCGGGAGTCAGAATTGCTCCAGGCAATCTGGTGGGAATGGGGTAAGGGAGAAAGCACTCTTCTCCATCTTGTCCAAATTAGAACAGGAGCAGCTCCCTCACAAGAAGAAATGTAACCCCCAAGGCAGCGGCAGCAGCTCATATACAGCAGCCGGGAAGTGTGATGCATCATACCACTGAGCATATCCAGAACTCCTACCTTGAATATGATGGAACAGGGACAGTGCTCCATTTTTCTGGGTTGTGGAGCTGGCATTCCACACTTACAGAAAAGATAAACCTGTGTGGTCAGTGTACACATCATAATGTACATATTTATTCTCTGTAGAGATTAATGTCACACAGTACAAAATGTCATCTGTAAAGTACCTCTGAAACAGTGGTGTTCCTTACTGACAGTAAGATTTCTCACAAAAGCAGAAGTGAGTACGTTAATGAAAATAAGGTCATGTCCTAGGTCATTGCTCTTAGCTTTTGGAAACATATGTCAAATGTTCCTGACTTTCTATCAGCTTTAACTATTGATGTGTGGACAAATGCTTTGTTTTATTTTGCTTTTGCTACTGTAGTTTGAAATCCAGATCCCTTCATTACATTTACCCAGTTTTGTTTGAAGCAGTAAGAAGGGAAAATTCCATTCTGCCTATGTGGGTATTTTGCAAGCCCTCATTGCCACAGGACCTGTTATCTCTTCAGTTTTTAAAAATAGAATTATCAGTCAGAATCTTTTTTTTTTCTTCCTTCCCCTGCAGAGGGCCAGTTCAAAGGCTTCTTTTCCTCCTCTGGATTCTGAAGGAAAGCTGTGATTGGGTGTAATTTGTGTCTAGTAAATTGCACTGCTCATCAGAAAATGAGGGGCAGTGTGGTCTAATCGGCTATTATTATGTTTTTTCATAGACACAAGTGACAGTATTTTGTGCTCCCTCTGCTGGCTCTGCTGGAACCTTTTAAGTAACAAACCCCTTTCTCATAGCTAGGCATGCTACTGCTTTGTTGATGAGCAAAGCAGAAATGTTTGGGCAAGATCAGGTGTTACATAAGCTGTTACGTTCAAAAGAAAACAGCTATGTATGTTAATTGCTGTTCAAATAGAAACATGGGGTGGAGGATGAAAACTAGTTTAGAAAACGTTTGCCAGGTGGAAAGTGATTTAGAAAATGTACTAATTCGCATGATGAAGCAGCCACAAATTCAGTAAATAGGAGAAAAATTAGTGATGGCTTTCTT
The DNA here is from genome assembly GCF_004798865.1 of Varanus komodoensis. Taxonomy (NCBI): domain Eukaryota; kingdom Metazoa; phylum Chordata; class Lepidosauria; order Squamata; family Varanidae; genus Varanus; species Varanus komodoensis. The sequence continues at coordinate 14,992,982 of NW_025335761.1, forward strand.
GTATGTGCATGTGCTATTTTGTATACCTTGGTATCTGGAATGCAAAAGTTAGGCTTCAACAGTCCCTTCTTTCAACTTTTCTATCAGACTAGCATTGTTTGACACTTCCCTTTAAGTGTTACCCTTTACTCTTCAGTATGGTTACTCTCTTTTCCTGAAACATGTCTTTCCTTTAGTGGAATTAATCTATGTTTCTTAGAGCAGCTCCAACCACACGAAAGATGTGGCGAGAAAACAAAGTGTACATTCCCATTCTGTCTTCTCCCTCATGATTCAAGGTAGAAGTTCTGGATATGCTCAATGGTAAGATGCATGAACTGCCCAACTAAGAACTGTACTTCTCCTGTATGTGAGAAGGATGCAACATGCGATTATCCTTTGGTTGTTGTGTTGCTGATGTAGCCTGCTGATGTGTAGAGAAATGAAGTGAAGGGTGGTTGATTTTCTCTTTATTGCTATGACACCTGTACCGTTCATGAACTTTTCCCTTTGGGTGTTAATGGCTATGGAAGGACCAGTGTGGAAACAGCAGTAGGTTTGTTTGGATAGCTTTAGATCAGCCTTCTCTAAACTGGTGCCTTCAGCTGCCATTTCCAGTCATCCCCAGTCAGCATGACCATTGGCAGTTGTAGTCTAACACACCTACAGGGTACCAGGTTGGAGAAGACTGCTCCAGATTCTATCTGCATTTGTAAATGCCATCTAACAACTTTGTGTTTGTGAAGTCAACAGCAGAAGAGCAGAATTCATTCCATTCCCACCAGTGAAGCAGTGATATCTCTTGGCAGACTCATGGCTGCAGTACACCAGGAGCAATTTCATATACTATTGGTGGAAAGTAGGGGTAGGACATGAGTCAACACTTGTATGTGTGACATCTTGCTGCTGCTTTTCTTAGGGTACGGATGACACAGTAGTTACAGTACAGCAGAGTCTCTGCAAATGTTTCAGATTAGATAGACTAGCTGAGATGTGTAAAGTCAGCTTTCTGGAATTCCATTTGTACCTCACACCTACTATGTTAATAGCTCTGGTGCATGCTATGGGCACAGTTGTTTCATGTGTGTGTGTGTGTGTGAGAGAGAGAGAGAGAGAGAGCACCACTTCACAAATCACTTAATAAGGTCTGGTTCACAGTCCTAAATGCAAACAGGACTGCATGTTCTCCATAAAGATCCCAACTTTTTGTTCTCATGTGCAAAATATGTACTTGAATAAATGCACAACTTTCTTAAAAGGCACAGCATTTCCCATTTGAATGAACTGGGGAAAAACAGGACACAAATGAGAATGGGAGAGCCCTAAACTGAGATTTGAAGTAAAGCTCTGAGAATTTCAGAGCGCTTGAGTATCCCAGGTTCCCCAACCCATATCTCAATCCCTGTCTGTTTCTCCCTCTCTCTCTCCCTCTCTCTGTTTATCTGCATCTCTTCTGTTTACCAAAAAAAAGTTCTCAACATAACATGGATGTGTTTTACTGAAAAAGTAACAGTGTTAGTGTTCAGAATTAGTTGTATGTCTGTATGAAGTCAGGCTGCTCCATTCATATTGATAAAGCTTGATAAACAGAAAGGATGTTTCATGAAGATCCAGATGACGCCTCTTCCAGTGTCCTGCTCTTTCCAATCAGAATGCAGTTGCAGAGCAACAGATGGGGAAGAAATTAAGAGGTACAAGCAAGGGCAAAAGGAGGAGGGGGGTGTTTCATACATGCAAAGTTTTATGAAGTATATTATTTTTCCATATGGATGCTAATGCTTTTTTCCCAAAGAAATTGACCCTTGTAGCTTAAAAAGCAAATGTTCCTTTCTGATGTCCCTCTAAGGATCTCACAGCTAATATAGTTTTATAAACGGTTAGTAATGTCATGTAGAAACCTCTAAAAGCACTCTCTTTAGAAACAATGCTTGTGTCTCACATTTCCTGGCCTTTTCCTCTGCAATACTTGAAGCATTAGTCTTCAAAACAGGATCTCTGTTGTGATGGATTCATCTGCTGCTTTCAGTTGCTCTCACATGATCATGGCCACTGTCCGAATAGATCAGTTACATGTGACTTAAAGGCTTCTGTTTGCTTACTGAGACTTTTATTTTTCTTTGAGAAGCAGCCACAATTCCAGAAATTGGTTTTGAAATTCTCCTAATTTCCAAGGTGATTTACCTGAATAGTGCAATGCACTTGTGGTTAAAGAGAAGGGTGGGGGTGGAGAAGTAATAAGCCCCACCAGGCGCATGTAGGCCTGTGGATCATGGCTTTTGACACTGCTTATGTATAATGGGTCATTTGTTTGCAGTGAGTTCTTTATGTCCCTATTATACCTTTACAAAGAAGTCCAAGATGGGTATATTAATTAATACAAGTTAGCCAGGTACCACTGAGATTGCTGGTTTAACTTGTGCAGACTTAAAGTTCAAAAAGAAGTCCCAGAATTAAAAAATGAATTCCCATGAATAAGCCTCACTCATAAGCATAGATTATCTTACTAGTACCACCCAAAGTATCCACCAGCTGCTGGGCCACAACATTTGGAACCCTGGTGCACGAAGCTGGCTAGAAATCCACCTCATCCAATTAGATTTGTCTATCCCTAAAACCTCACATGCTTCAGAAAAGTTTAATTTTACCATTAAAGATGAAACTATTCACTTCCAAGAATACTTGTTCATTTCCTCAAAGGCCATTCAAAGAGGACACAAGGAAAATCATTTTAACCAATGTTTTAACATAATTTTGTATGCCAGTTTCTATTGTCACTGTAGCCAGTTCAGCTCTACATAAAAGAGGAGGAACTGAAGAGGGACTTCTACTGAGGATAGCAAGAAAACACTTTTTTTCAGACTAAGTATCTGTATCTAAATACCTGATTAAAATCAAAACTATATCGAGCATAGTACTTTAAGGTTTTTCCCTGGACTTCCCTATGCCACACAGGCTGGGTCTCTATCCTTTCTATTCTGGGGTGACAAGGCTCACTGCTCCACAGGGCTAATAGGGTGAGAGCCAGCACACGTGCATCTCCCAGCAAGTTCAGTGGAATAATCCAGACCTTGCCCTCTGCACAGCTGTGGCTCTTTGGCTTCTCACAACTGCAGGCATCCAACCAGATCCACTCTTAAGTTAGCTGCTTTTGTTCAGCAGCTTCTCACCCATGACTAGTAGCCTCAGGTTGAAAGCTCTTTGGCTCTCACCCTTTGCCTCAACCTTCCAGCAAGCAGAAGTTTCAAATGCCTCTGTGGAAGGTGGGGCAGACAAACATATCCAGAGCCTATCAATAATACCACTCCTTTCTGCTACAACCATCCTACTCTTCTTTGAACAAGCTAGAGACAAATATCTGTGTCGAAGGTACAGTAGGCAAACATATTCAAGGCTCAGCCAATAATACTTGTTTCTGCTACAACGCTTCCAGTGAAATCCACCATAATTGCTCCCTGATTTAGTAACAATTACCTTTCAGTTTTCAGTTCACATGAGTAAAGTCTGTGCTACAATGGAAGTGGGAAATTCTGTTGGCTATAATTAATATTCTCATGCATAACCTTAGAGCACAAACCTTTTTATGTTGCAATTTATTGCAGTATCCAAAGCTTGCTATCTGGGATGCAAGATTTAATCATTCTAAAAGGTTGAACAGAGATCAAGAAATCTTAGCATGTACCTAGAGCTCTCTTACCAGCTTGTTTTCCCATGAAGCAAAGCTATGCTAATACTTATTCTTAGAAAACAGTTAGCTTCACTGTCAGGGGGCATCTTCAGGAATCATGGGTATTTTTACTAAGGCAAAGAATTATGTGTTCAGTATACAGTGGCTTATTAGTTTCTCAAATAAAAATATAGATCTAAGTGAAAATTAAGAGAAAGCAGGGGGAAGTTACAAATATAAGGTAAGAAAAGGCCCTGCAGCAGATTTACACAGGTAATCACAGGCTACCTCTCAGCCTCAGGCCTCCTGACAGGTACTTCTTTAAAGTGATTAAAAGCCTTTATTGTAATAATTTGAGCATCTTGGAATCCTCAAGGGAACAAGCTAAATGAAAACCATGTCTGTAAACATTTTCTAAGAACTGGGAATGAAGCCTTTCATATGAAAGCCATCTCTTCTGTGTTTCTTCTTAGAGGAAGAATAGCCATTGTGTTACAGCCTTTTGGAATGTAGGCCATTTGTTGATACCAAGTCAGCCCATCAGATCCAACCTCCTGCTCCTTGCGGGACTCCAAGTCTAACCATCCCTCTCAGATGTTGGTCCAGTTGCATCTTGAATGCCTCTACTGTGGGAGAGCTCGTGACCTCCCTTGGTAATTGGTTCCATTGTTGTACTGCTCTAACAGTCAAGAATTTTTCCCTGATATCTAGCCAGAATCTGGCTTCCTGTAACTTAAGCTTGTTATTCTACATCCTGTACTCTGGGATGATCAAGAAGAGATCCTGTTCTTCCGCTTTGTGACAGCTTTTCAAGTATTTGTAGAATGCTATAATGTCTCTCCTTAGTCTTCTCTTCTCCATGCTAAACATGCCCAGTTCTTTCAATCTCTCCTCATAGGGCTTTGTTTCCAGTCCCTGGATCATCCTTCTTGCCCTCCTCTGAACTCTCTCCAGCTTGTTTCCATCTTTCTTAAACTGCCCAGAACTGAATACAGTACTCCAGATGAAGCCTATGCAGTGCTGAGGAAAGGGGAACTAGTACCTCATGGAATTTGGAAGTGATACTTCTATTAATGCAGGCACAATAGCATTTGCCCTTTTTGCAGCCACATAACATTGTTGACATATTCAGCTTTTGAGCTAACACAATTCCAAGATCATTTTCACTTGCAGTATTGTTGAGTCAAATATTCCCCATTTTGTAACAATACATTTGGTTTCTTTTTCTAGGTGCCGATCTTGGCATTTGTCCCTATTGACTTTCATTTTGTTGTTTTCAGCCCAAAGTTCCAACCTATCAAAATCACCTTCAATCATCTTTCTGTCTTCCAGGGTATTAGCTATTCCACCAACTTTGTGTCATCTACAAATTTGGTAAGCATCCCCTGAACTTTCTTATCCAAATTATTAATAAAAATGTTGAAGAGTACTGGACTGAACCCTGTGGCACCCCACTTGTTACCTCTTCTCAGTTTGCTAATGAGACTTTCATGGGGCACTTTGTCAAAGGCCTTGCTGAAGTCTAGATAGATTAAGTCCACAGCATTCCCTCAGTCCATCAGAGAGGTCACCCAATCAAAAAATGAAATCAGATTAGTCTGGCAGGATTTGTTCTTGAGAAATCTATGTTGGCTTCTAGTAATCACTGCATTGTTTTCAAAGTGTTTGCAGACTGACTGCTTTATAATCCCCTCCAGAATTTTCCCAGGGATAGATGTTAGACTGACTAGTTTGTAGTTCCCAGGTTCTTTTTTTCCTGGGACTACATAAGTCCTTCTCCAGTCATCTTGCACTTCCCCTGTCCTCCATGATTTCTCAAAGATAATAGGGAAATATGAAGTAGAGCACCTAATTTCAGAAAATGCAAAAGGCTGTTAGAGGAAGAGGAGAAAGAAATAAAAACACTTGGTGCTGTAATGTGCTGTCAAGTCATCTCCAATTTATGGCAGTCCTTGAATGAGTGCCTGCCAAAATATCCTGTCCTTGACAGTCCTGTTCAGCTCTTGTACATGCAAGGCTGTGGTGTCCTTTATGGAATCTTATAGCTGGTCCTCATCTTCTTCTGCCTTCAACTTCAGCTTTACTGTCAGATTTAGTGCATTTCCTAGTATGATTTTAAGCTTTCCTGTTTGGAACCTCCACATTCTGGATTTCACTTATTCACTCGTCAGATCACTTAATGAAGGTTAGAGTCCATTTGCTGGATTTGGTCCATAGTCACTACACCAGCATTCTGCCTTTGATGATTCTCATAACTAGATGCAGAGTGCAGAAATTTTAACTGTACAGAGTTCTTTATTACCAGCCTCTTGTACATCGAACTATGAATCCATGGAATGAGCATCCTAATTATTTTCTATGGATAAATCCCACTCCCCATAAACTTCCCTGACTTTGTTTTACAAAATAATTCAATTATTAATGCTTAATTTGTGAAATCATATGCAGCATTGCACACTCCTTCTCAAATTCTAGTGGATTTTGATTATCTGGTAAAATTTGCACTTTCAACCCTATTTTTAAATAGATTAGTAGGGCTTCATGTGAAAAAAGTTTGGGTTTGTTTGGGTTTGTGTGTGAAAATAGCTGCTTTTTGAAGCTGCTTCACAAGGGAGCTGTGCTGTCCACAAATGCCTCCTGTGTAAATATAGTGACAAGTGCTGAAAGCAGAGATTAATACTAATTTAATAAAAAAATACTGGAAGTCTATCCAGTAATCAATAAAACTGAATGTGTATGAAGAAAAAACTGTTGAGTAGTTTCAGCCCAGCCCTAAATTATGATCACAGTCTTAGCTCTCTTTTCCCATATAAAAATGCAAAATCTCTCCCATTCACACAGCCCTCTCCCATCTGTACTCTCTACTTGCATTGCACAGTTCAGCCACTCCCTATCTCTCACAAAGGGAGAGTTTAAAAGGTATGAGGTATAAAAGGCTGGTCTGCTTCTCTAAAGGAGGATCTATCTATCTATCTATCTATCTATCTATCTATCTATCTTATGATTTATATATCTAAAACTTTTGTATCCCATCCTATACATAAAAGTCTCAGGACTCAGGTTCATGGCACAGTGGCAAGTTTTGAAGGGAAGGTGCTCATCATGACAGTCTCCATAGTCATGCCTCAGAGAAAGGCCAAAAACTGGTTCTAGCAGTTTTAGTTTCACAAGGAACAGTTCTTTTATAAATTTAATAGGTCTTAATTGCTCATCAAGACCAGACCACCCCAAAGTACCTTTCATTACAATGAGATAGTTTACCACAATATACTGTTGCTGGGGAAATGCATTTCACCCCCACCTACTGTGAAGATTGCAGTTAAATTCAAGAGCACAGGAAATCTAAGGACCAGTGGCAGATTATGTCATCCCTGCTAATCAGAAAGGGCCCGAGCTTTGACCCTGCAAGCCCTGACCCAAGAAGACTGCTGCTCAGCCATTCTGTGTGAAATTTAGGCCCTCCCAATGGGTCTAATGCTGCCCTGCTTCTGCAGTGCATGGATTTTTGCCTCAGCCTACCAGTCATATAACCACATGTTTCCATGGCAACACAATTTCCATGCTCCCTGTTCCATTCTCCTGTTTTTGCTATGCATCCCAGCCACCCTTCTCCATTGCATTGTGCCCTGTGATTCTTGATTGATCTGCTGAGATTTTGAGTGGGCATTCTTTCTCTCCTCCCTCCCAAGCGTACCTACATCTCTGTAACATTTCCTAGCCATCCAACCCCCAAAGGGTTTTTATTAAAATAGAGCAAACACTTTTGCTGCAGTTTCCTCTTTCTCCCTCAGTGCATTCACCTGCTTTCTTCTTGTTTTGGGGAGTAAACAGGGTGTCTGGTAATAGGCAGTAGGAACAGGAGAAGTGAATCGTACAGATTAAATGCCTTGAGCAACCCCTTCTGCTGCTCCTCCTCTTTCCACAGAACTTGATTATGTTTCCTCACCACCAATGGTAAAATGATGCTCCCGAGTCTAGATATCCAAAGCCACGGTGAAGCATGGACCTTAGAACTAACTGATGGATCTCTCCATGGTTTCAGGAAACCAAAAATATGCTGAAACACCAATGACACCACTCACCCACAGTAGTGAAAAAAATCAACATGGCTTCTCCTGATATATGAACCCAACCCCTTCTGCTCTTGGGTTTTCTATTCCACATTGTTCCCTCACCACACATGCATGTGCACTCAGAGAGAGAGATTTCAGCACATCACCACCAACATGCACATTCACAATCTCCCATCAGTTCATGCTTCTGTTGCCTTAAGTGTTTAAAGAGAAGAGCTTGGGGAGAAAGCTTGGCCTGATAAGGTTAGGTTAGGGTGTGATAAGAGATAGCTAAGGATGGGAAAGTTCATGTTTAAACAGGCAGTGCCACTTTCTACCTGCCCTCGTCCCTCACAGGCTCTGCCTGCTACTGACCCGTTTCCTGCTTTGCCTCTCTTGTCATGAATAAAGACAGAATTAAGCTCACACCTGTTCATCAGTTTGTTCATAGTCCGATTCTGCCAACTCAGCTCATCTAGCCACACTGAATTACAGCTGAAGGATGGACCCGTACCAAACCAGTTACCTCAGAGAATGGTGCAGTCTTTCTTTCTCTGTACTGGGCAGTTTGACAACATCATGAGGGGAGGAGGGGCAGTCCCTTGTGGTTTGTCTGTGGCTTTATTGCTCTGATTTTGTTCACACAGCAGGCTGTGGTGATTGCTTTTAAAGAACTTGGCAGCAAAACGCAGAACAGACCAAGAACGAATAGTGCTTACTTTAATAATGTGCCCCTTGCAATATATAGTGCTCCTTGCTCTGGGTTTGCACAACATGACAAACAATCTTGAGTGGTCACCACATCAGATGATCTACCTGATGGATGATAAAGTTGTTTCTACATTATTATGGTTGCTAACTCCTTGCTCAATCATCCCACTGTTGACATGTTATCACATCAGCCACCGTGCCTGAAATTTCATCCAAAGCTGTGCCACTCCCTAAATTGCCTTCCTTTTGCTCATTGATTCACATGTTTGTGACCACCTCAACAAGGATAGTAGAGTCTAGATTGATGGACTGCCTCCTAGAGTGGTAGCTCTTTTCAGAGGACTTTGTGGTAGCTGCATACAATGGAAACCACAATCCTATGTTCAGACAACACAACAAGCCAAAGTGCTACAGAACAAACTGTTGTCTCGTACCACGGTTTCTAAAGGCCAAACTTACCATGGTGAACTACCATGACTAGGTTTGAATAACATGACAGACTAACAGTGGTACACAACCAAAGCTGCTTGTGTTCTTGGCACTTAGCCTCTGACTTTCCAGGAAGCATCTTAATTTTCCAGTTGAGGTGTTTTCCTGCCCGAGTAGATCAAACACATGAATGTGGAGAGCACGCCACCCCACCTTCTTCTCATATGGTGTCATTGCCTCCTACTCACAGTAGCTGATGTTTGAAGATGATAGACCCTTGTGTGCTTGCCTTGTCTCGTGTTCTGTCCCATATGAGAGCCTTCATGGGTACAAGAAGTTCTCCTCATCCATTGTTACCTTCCATGAACACAGGGCGACAGATTGGGTGAAGGGCCAGGTGGAGCTAGAATGCTCTCTCTCCTCATAGTTTTGATCTACCCATGTAAGAGAATACCTGAATAGGGCTACAGTCTTAAAAGCACTTCAGTCTCCTGTGCAAGACAGATACACTTGGGTTATTTTGCCTTCTTTATGAAGATTGATTATATTCGGCACACAGTGTGAGTGTGAGCTGCTGCATCAGGAGCTGCCTCAGTTTCTCTGTTCCTAAAGCAGCCAGGTAGCATCATAGGGGATTACAGAGAAATAAAATGATGGCAAAAACAATAATTAAACCTGGCTGAGAAGCAAAGGATCGGGAGATACCCACATGCCAGCAGCATTTCCCCATCCAGATTCTGCCCACAATGTCCCATTGTACAGAATCTACAGCAAAGCAGGGGAATGTGGCATTGACATGATTCAAAATAATCATCATATATTTAAACTAGAGCTGGAATAACAAAGGAGGTCTTTGTAGTGTGAAAGCCCTGACTCTTCCCTCTCACCAGCTGGTCTGCATGGAGCAGTGCACCGGCTAATATACACACTGGAGCACATACATTATGTTATGCAGTGCACCGTTTCAACATTAAAACTTTGTCCTCCAGGGTGTGTGTGTGAGAGAGAGAGACAGACAGACAGACAGAGGGGGAGAGGGAGGGAAGGAATTGGCGGGGATATGTAGCCTTTTCTATGATGATTTGAGAATTGCAGGCATGACCTGGATGTATCTATTTTTACTGTGTAGTTATTTTTACTGTGTAGTTCCAGTAGCAAGTGAGACAGCTGAAGAAATGTAAAACATTTATTTTTCATCATTTAGATTTCTTGCTGCAGCTCCTTTGACTTGGCAAAATGAGTTGTTTTTTTTTTTTTTTTTTAACAAAGTTGCCCATCACTTTTCTTTGCATGCTCACCAGTACGTCAGAATATACTTTCTGGGTATCTGCTGCACCTGCGTAGATGCAATGAAAAGAAGCAAGACACAAATGACTGATCAGGTAGTACATTAAAAGCTCTACTTTTGCAAGGAGTAATGAGCGTTAAATTATGATTTACCTCTTATGTACACATTTTTTCTCTTCTACATATTTTTTGGCATTTTGGAGACTTGCTCAAACAAATTGGAAAAATACAACTAAGAATTGTTAAGTGCATGCCCAAATCCACACAGTTAGGAAATGCTGAGCTTATTTCCATATTCTCAATCCATATACTGTTTTATGATGTGTCAGGAGCTTCTCATTCACAGATGTGTTAAATTTTGACACATTGCTAGAAACATCAATTTACATGTGCGGTGCTGAGAATGATGTGTACAAAAATAAGAGTTGGCTTCTGACATGTGAGAGGCAAGTCCAGTGCAGCTAATAGTCTAGTTTTTTCTTAGATGAACAATTTGATATTTCAGAACTGTATTGTTTTCTGAGTGGTTACATGCTTGTAATATTGTTGCATAGGAGTTTACTGTAATTGTATTTTTAAGGCAAACTGCAGGAGCTGCGAGGCAACTAACGTGCAAACAATGTGTTTGATACATTTATATCCCACCTTTCCTCTATGGAGCCCAAGATGGCATATACGATTTCATTTTATTAATATTAAACATGAAAACCAGTCAAAGAGGTCTAAGTGCCAAAGTAGAAGATGCACATGCCAGAGACATCTGGCAAGGGACACTACCCGTAGGGGTGTTTCTATGGAAATGGTAGAAGCCTCCAAGGCGGAATAGGAAAGCTGGAGTGCCTGGTTTTAAAGGAGAACCTAAATACTGGGGCCATTACGGATGCCTGGTGTAATGGAAAGAACCAGTGTGATACAATCTGTGTAAGAAGAACAGAGAAGGGCATACTGGATGAGGTGTCAGTTGATACACCTAAGGTGGTATGGATGACAATACCTGGCTTCAAAACTGATTTAGTCCAGGGAACATGCAGTTGTCCTCCAGACCAGAACACTAAGAGTGTTCTTGAGATGGAAAATGAAATCAGGGAAACCTCAGAAAAAGGAAGTGTTGTAAAATAGGTAATTTTAAGTAACTCCACATTGACAAGATTAATGCATATTCCTGTTCTGACAATGAGCTTAGATATATCATTTAGTTTAATCATCCTAAACAACTATGCCCTAGAACAGTTGATAATGGAACTAAACAGAGAGGTGGCAATCCTGAATTTACTCATAGATGGGGTTGCCCAAGACCTAGTAAGAGATGTAAATATTGTTGAACCAATTATCAGATTGAATATACATTTAAGTGTATATTAAATGGAAGATTGCCAAAAAAAGTCCAACAAAACATTTAACTTCAAAAGTGGAAACTTAGATGAGCGGACTGGTAAAAAGGAAATTGAAAGAGTTGAGGCCATTCAAAATGCTTGGCAATTACTCAGAACCATAATAATAAAAATAATATTATGTATACCACAGGTTAGGAAAGGTAGCACAAAGTCCAAGATGTCAATAGCTTGTGATTAATCATAAATGTCAATGAAACTATTAGAGAAAAGAAGTCTGCCTTCAGAAAATGGAAGTCTTGCCCAAATAAGGAAAACAAAGGGAGCTTGCCCAACAAGAATACAAGCAGATGACAAGAGTTAAAAAAAGTTTTTTGAGGTGCATATTGCGAACAACATCAGCAAAGATGATGCTGATGTTGTTACATGTATCGGATGCAGGAAATCAACTACAGAGGATCATTGGATGATAATGGAGCTAAAGGAATACTAAAGGAGAATAATGAAATTGCGTAGAAGCAGAAAGAATTCATTTTATCTGTCTTCACTGCATAAGTTACAGGAAAAATACCTGTGTGCCTGAACTGATGTTTCCAGGAGTCTGAGAAACTAGGTCAGATAGTGATGATGAAGGATGATATTCTTAACCTTATTGACAAATAAGCTGGGAGATTAGCAAGACTGCTGGCTTAAAATCTGTTCCAGGGAAATTAGTTGAAACCATTACTAAAGATATCATTAATACACATATGGAAAAACAAAGAATCAGCATGGCTTCTGCAAATTCTTACCGCATTAACCATTTAGAGTTCATTGAATATGTTAGTAAACGTGTAGACAGTAGTGAACCATTACACATTGTTTATCTGAACTTTCAAAAGGCTTTTGACAATGTTCCTTTCCAAATACTTCTGAACAAACTTAGTTGTTACAAAATAAGAGGGCATGCTCTCTTATGGATCAGTAACTGGTTAAAGAATGGAAAGCAGAGGGTGGAAATAAATGGTAAGATCTTCCAATAGAGGAATGTAAATGGTGGGATCTCACAGTGATCTATATTAAGACCAATGCCTTTCAATTCATTTATAAATTATCTGAAATTAGGAGTGAGCAGTGATGTGGCCAACTTTAATGATGACACTAAACTATTTAAGATGGTTAAAACCAAAAGAGTTTGTGAGAAGCTCAGAAAAGTGCCAGTATCATCCTTCTCTTATACAAATCTGTAGTTTGATCACACTTAGAATATTGCATGCAGTTCTAGTAACTAGATCTTAAAAATGATGATTTGGTTTTCTGTTGCTTGCAGCAGAACTACTAATTTAATGTTATTTCTTAAGTAAAATGCCATACTATTGTTTATATTGGTTTAAAATGAAGGGTAACATTATTAATCCATGAATCAATATAAACAGCTCTGGTCTAGGCATCACGGTTTGTTAGCCAAAACTTGTCCACTTAAGTCAGTAATATACTGGGATGGTTTCAAGCAAATATTGCGCCAGGATGTGAGTTCAACAAATCAAACATTGTGATTCCATAGGGAACTGTTATAAAATATCTTGCCAATGTCTTTTCTGTCAACAAGTTAGGCATACAGTTCTATCCTAAGTGATAAGGGCAGGGTCCTGTACTTCATTCAGATCCATTTTGAAGGAGGTAAAGATAGGGGCTTACATATGGAAGTCTGCAAGATAAGATTGTTTTATTTGAAATTGCTTGCAGCTGGATCCTATGGTCACAGCTGTTGCATAAGAAAAAGCTTGTGCTGCTGAAACAAAAAAACCCACTTTTGGAGAAATTCAAAACAAAGCCATACAATTATTACCCCAGCAGTGCAAGTTTGCCTGCTCGCTGTGCCTCAGCTCCTGGGTCGTGCCTGGCCCTTGCTGCAACTGGTTCCTGTTGTCTCATGTATCTTGCCTTACTGTGTATCTCCTGCCATACAGTGTCTCCTGCCCTGTTATCCTGTTCTTGACCCTTGGCTTGTTCCTGATCATGTCCTTGTTCTGCCCTCCTGGGTTCTTTTGGTTCCTAACCTTGGCCTGTGCCATGTCTATGATCTGGACTTTCCATTAAACCCTGCTTTTGGACTCTGCTTTTCCTGAAATTCTGGTGAAGGTTCTGGTGCTTCTGTTGCTATTGTCTTGTTTCTGGCCGCCCATGTCCTGACCCTGGACCCTGACAGAAATCAAGTCTCCAGTGCCATTACTAAGCCACTGTGCTGGATCCTATGCATCACTGCTTCAGCACACTGGATCACATTATATAAAACTACAGTTCTATAAATTATTGCAGCTCCCTTCTTGCTCAACCCACTTTAACAAAGACATTGACTGGCTTCACACATCATGGCAAACAACCCAGCACAGCTTCCACGACATGGAGATTTTCACCTGAACTGTTTGGTCAGGTGACTGGGTGGTTTCCTGGGCAACACAGTTTCCATGTTCTCTGCTTCATAGTCTCTCATTCTTACCACTCATCCCAGCAGCCTCCACAAGCAAAATCTTCCTTATTCTATGGCTCCCCATGGACTGTAGCAGCCTTGTCTTGATTGGTCCACTGAGGCTTTGAGGTACATTTTATCTCCTCCCCTCCCAAGTGTACCTGCATCTCTGCAATTCTTCCTAGCGACTCTTAGTCCACAAAGGAATCATTACATCATAATAATTACTTTAGCTGTGATCCCTTGCACTTTTTCCACTATGCACTTACCCACTTTCCCCCTTTTTCCAAATGAAAACAGGGAGATAGGCACATCACTTGGCTAAAAGGAATAAAGTGACTGGTGATGCATGTCTTGCTAGGGAACCGGGGGTGGGGGGGGCGGTATTTTTATTTATTGTATTTATATTCCACCTTTTCTCCATCAAAGAAGGCAGGTACCATAATTCTCCTCTTTATCGATAATCCTTACATAATCATAATCCAGCAAGGTAGATTAGGCTGAGAGTCTATGAATGGCCCAAAATCACCAAGTGAACTTTGTCACCGAGTGGAGACTAGAACCCAGATTTTCTGGGTCCCAGTCCAGCATTCTGACTGCCACACTACACTGGATCTCTGTCACTACTAGTAGAGAACAATGGCAAGTGGCCCCTTCCATGGCCACTTTTGGTGTTTCTATACCAGTAATGATAAAATTGGCTCCGGATGACTGGAAAAACTCTGGTAAACCACAGAAACCTCTTAGAACAGACTGTTGATTCTCTCTGTGGTTTGGGAAACCAAAGTTACCTTGTGGAAGCACCATGACTGGGTCAGGATGACATGACAGACCAACAACAGTAAAACATCACCACAAGTTCATATTCTTATTTTTACATTACATTTGCAGTACATTTATATACTCCCCATAACTGAAGCTCTTTGGGCAATTCACAATATTTAAGTCACTCATCCAGATTTCAACCAGGTCTGACTCTGCTTAACTTCCAAAATTAGGTAGGATCAGACACTTCAGGCTATACAGAAGCTTCTATGATTTCTTATGTTGTACAAACTTCACCATTGGCTATTTTTTAGCTAGAGTACAAACTAATATTTTAACATTTTACTTATTATGTTTTAACAATGACCAATAGCGAAAGCTGCCTAGGTGGTTCATAAAACAAGACTTTGTTATTTGTTTTATGGTTGTCAAACAAATATAAAATGTATATAAACATTGCAACATTTTAAACAGAATAAAACTATTCTGAAAACCAAAATAAAAGCAGGCAACAGTGCAAAGCTCATAAAACAATGAAGAGAATAATGTTATGGTCCCTAGACATTGTCTGGATGGGGCCATAGGACAGCTTGGATTCCCAAATCCAAAGTCAGTGACAGTGCTTTGAACTCAGAACTGAAATTGGAGCCTTTCCCCTCCCTTCACCTTCTCAGAGCCAGCATACAAAGAACTGCACTGGCTCCACTCTGAGCCTTTCCCCTCCCTTCACCTTCTCAGAGCCAGCATACAAAGAACTGCACTGAGCTCCACTCAACCTCGCAGAGCTGTTGAAAGGAGCATCTCAGTACAGGAGGACACTGAGGTGGCCCACATACAAGGTATTTTGAAGCTGCGCTAGCCACCTTCTCCCCCCCCCCCCCCCATGCCACCTTTGAAACTAGATGATTTAAAAATGGCTATCTAGCAAAGTGCAGAGAGGAAGGACTAGGGAAGCAAGGATTGCCTTCAGCAATCTTTTTACTCTGCACTGGTTCAGGGTGTGCCTCCAAGTCTGAAGGCTTATGCTTTTAAAAAAGAAAAAGCTCTTCCTTGGTGCCAGAAAGCCCGCAATATAGGCACCAGGTGAGTATCTCTGGAGAGGTCAATCCAGAACTAGGATATGATGAGATTGACTGGCACTGTAGGGTGTATGGGGTGATCAGGGAGGGGTAGCACCTCTGGTGTAGGGGCATGTCGTGTCCTCTTAGGGCAGCTCACCCACCATTGGTCCCCACTTGTCACCCAGCTCTCACCTGTGGCTCCTAGAAGCTGTAGCATGCACAGCGGCCACACCCCGGGCAACAGCTTTGACAGGCTCGCCAAACCAGGTAGAGGGTAGCCGTTGGGTCAAGACCTTCGGTGAGATAGGGATTTGTCTGTCCTGAGCATGTGAAGACAGACTCCGGTGGATTGAGTGGGTGAGACCTACTAGAATAGGACCAACAGTCATGAAGGCGGTTTCTGCAAGCGTTGTGGTACACTAAGAGCACGGCAAGATGTGAAGACGCCCTGGTCAACCACTGCGCCCAGCCCATCTCCAACTGTCTCAACTCTTGTCCTGCCATTGGAGCAAGATGGATTCTGGGAAGAGAGAGTAAGGCTGACTATGCGCACCTCTCCCTCACTTTAATCCAATCCACGCGCAAGCCTTGACATCCTCAGTTCAACTTCAAAGTCCTGTGGCAATGGGTGAGCGACGAAGCAGCCGGTGTGGATACACTGGGAGTGGTAGCCGCGGACCTGCACACAGGCAGCTCAGGTCTAATGGTCATCTTCTTGCTGACCGAAGCAACAGCTGGATTCAGCGTCTACCTGAGTGACTGAGCAGCCCTCTTTAGGACCACACTGCTCATCTCTGTAGCAAGAGGAAGGGGCTAGAAAAGGTGCCCTAAACATTGTTGCTTCACAGAACCCTGGCCAGCTTACTGCGGCTGGAGGGGATCCCATCTTATGTGGTCGAACAACAAAACTGCATACAAAACAAAAACGCAAGGTCACACCACTGACTATTGGCACGTGGAATGCACGCACGCTTCAAGACAACCCCTCAGCAGATCGACCAGAAAGAAGAACAGCCCTGGTCACCAGAGAGCTCGCAAGATTTAACATCGATATAGTGGCCCTGTGTGAAACTCGCCTAGCCAACGAAGGTCAGCTCACAGAAACAGGAGGCGGTTACACATTCTTCTGGTGTGGACGTAGCAGTGATGAATGTCATGAATCTGGAGTTGGCTTTGCGGGTAAGAATCATCTTGTCCCCAAACTTGCCAATCTTCCCAAGGGTGTGAACGACCGACTCATGACAATGCATCTCCCACTACCGAGAGGAAAGCAAGCCACACTGATCAGCACCTATGCACCCACAATGACGAATCCGGATGAAGTAAAGGACAAGCTGTATGAAGATCTCAATGCCCTACTCTCATCTGTGAAGCGCGCCGACAGGCTGATTCTACTTGGCGATTTCAACGCGAGAGTAGGATCTGATCACTCTGCCTGGGATGGTGTCATTGGAAAAAATGGAATTGCCAAATGTAACAGCAATGGGCTGCTACTACTGAAAACATGTGCAGCTCATGTTCTGATCATCACTAAAAGACGTCCTGGATGCACCCAAGCTCCAAGCACTGGCATCTCATTGATTATGTCATCGTGCGGAGGAAAGACAGGATGTAAGGGTGACCAAGGCCATGCCGAGTGCTGACTGTTGGACTGACCACAGAGTCATCATCTCCAAATTAAGCCTTCACATCAAGCCTAAGAGACGTCTGCAGGGAAACAAAACTGTGATGAAAAAGATCAGTGTCAGTAAACTGAGGAACCCCAACACAGCAGCTTCACTTAGCAGAAGATCTTGACAACCAACTCTCAGAGCTGCAATTAGAGGAAAATGCTGAGAAGGACTGGGAATGCTTCTGGGATATTGTGCACTCTTCTGCGCTAAAGGTTCTTGGACCCTCACACAGGAAACAGCAGGACTGGTTTGATGAAAATGATGAAGAGATCAAGGCCTTACTTGCCGAAAAGCATCGCCTTCACCGTGCTCATCAGAAAGACCCATTGTCAACAGTGAAGAAAAACGCCTTCAGCAATGCTCGCAGGACTGTACAGAGCAAGCTTCGCAAGATGCAGGACTCCTGGTTGAGTGCCAAAGCAGATGAAATCCAGAAGTTTGCTGATAGAAACGATGCCAAATGGTTCTACGAAGCCCTCAGATCCTTGTACGGACCTCAGCCTTCAGGGAGCTCCCCTCTACTGGACTCAGATGGTGCAACTCTCATTACTGAGAAGACTCTGATTCTACAGCGTTGAGCTGAGCACTTCCAATCCGTACTGAACCGCCCATCCTCCATCAATAACAAGGCGATTGACAGAATGCCCCAGGCGGATATCAACCACAGCCTGGATGCCCCACCATCAAAGCCTGAAACCCTACGGGCCATCAGCCAGCTGTCCAGTGGCAAGGCCCCAGGATCTGATGCGATCCCAGTGGAAGTCTATAAGGAAGGTGGTGCAGTGCTTGTTGACAAACTCACTCAGCTGTTCCAGTCCTTCTGGAATCAAGGATCCATTCCTCAGGAACTGAAAGACGCATCCATCATGCACCTCTACAAGAGGAAAGGAAATCAACAAGTCTGTGATAATCATAGAGGAATATCACTGCTCTCCATAGCAGGCAAGATCCTTGCATGTGTGTTGCTGAATTGCCTGACTGACCACCTGGAACAGGGTCTACTACCCGAGACACAGTGTGGCTTCCACAAAGAGCGTGGCACTGTGGACATGATCTTCGCAGCCCGACAGCTCCAAGAGAAGTGTCAAGAGCAGAATTGTGAACTGTACACCATCTTTGTGGACCTCACCAAGGCTTTTGACACTGTGAGTCGCAAAGGTCTGTGGCGCATCATGTCGAAGTTTGGGTGCCCTGACAGATTCATCCTGATGGTACGTCAGTTCCACGACGGCATGACAGCTCATGTTTTGGATGATGGAGAAGCTTCAGAGGCCTTTCCCGTCACAAATGGCATCAAGCAAGGGTGCGTGCTGGCACCGACCCTGTTCAGCATAATGTTCTCAGCCATGCCGACAGACACCTTTCAGAACAACTCCTTGGGAGTCAGCCTGAAATACAGGACCGATGGGAAACTGTTCAACCTGCAAAGACTCCAGGCTGTCACCAAGATAAAGGAGACTGTGCTACGAGACCTCCTTTTTGCTGACGACTGTGCCCTGAATGCTGGATCAGAGCAGGAAATGCAAGCCAGCATGGACAAATTTGCAGTAGCATGCGACAACTTCGGCCTCCTCATCAACACAGAGAAAACCAAAGTGATGCATCAGCCAGCTCCGAAAGCCCAATACCAAGAGCCCACCATCACAGTAAAGGGACAAAAGCTGCAAGCAGTGGACCAATTTACATACCTTGG
The DNA here is from genome assembly GCF_004798865.1 of Varanus komodoensis. Lineage (NCBI taxonomy): Eukaryota > Metazoa > Chordata > Lepidosauria > Squamata > Varanidae > Varanus > Varanus komodoensis. The sequence goes on from NW_025335761.1 coordinate 15,012,076, forward strand.
CAGCACCCTTTCCCGCACAGTGACAATTGACATCGAGGTCAACTGCAGAATCGCCAAGGCAAGCTCTGCATTCAGCAGACTGCAGACCAAAGTGTGGGACCGCCGTGGAATAAGCCTTGCTACAAAGCTTAAAGTCTGCCGAGCAGTAGTGCTAACTACCCTGATGTATGCCAGTGAGACTTGGACAGTATACAGGAGGCACGCTAGGCAACTGAACCACTCCCACACGACTTGTCTCCCCAGACTTTTGAGGATCCAGTGGCAGGACAAGGTGCCAGACACAGAGGTCCTCTTCAGAGCAGGCCTGCTATCAGTTCACACCCTGCTGATAAAAGTCCAGACATGATGGGCAGGCCATGTTGCAAGGATGCCAGACCACTGCATCCCCAAACAACTCTTCTATGGTGAGCTGTCTCAAGGAAAGCGATCGCACGGGGGACAAAAGAAGCAATACAAAGACACACTGAAAGCCTCTCTCAAGTCCCTGGTTATCAACACCACCTCCTGGGAGACCCTGGCACAAGACCGATTGACATGGCGCACGATGATCCACCAAGGCTGCCAAACTTCTGAAGCCAGAAGGACAACAATAGCACAAGAGAAACGAGCACTCTGTAAAGCCAGAGTTGTAAATGTTGCAACAGTGGTGCCCACACGTCTGCCTGACCTGTGGCAGAACACTCCGTGCCTGTATCGGCCTTATCAGCCACCTGCGGACACACCGTGGACAACTCACAACCCGTTAGATGTCAAGGTCCTCATTGAAAATGATGGACGAACATCATCATTCACAGATGCCCTTTTCTGCTAGAGTCATACTGGAAAAACCATTATACTTGTAGAGTTTGCACATCTGTGTGGTTATTTGCAAAATTACCTTCCAAAGGACTGAGCAAGAAGAACTGCCATTCCAGTCAAAACTTGCAGCGTAAAATGCAATGTCATGTTGTGACATTGAAGGTTACCGATGCGATCCAGCCTGCCTTAACTTAGAAGTAAGTCCCACTATGTCCAATGGGGTTGACTCCCAGGTAAGTATACATTTTATTTCAACCTAAATTTGGTCTCCTCATTTTTCTAAAAAGAAATAATCCCATCATACATTTCTAGCATCAATAGTTATTGAGCAACGCAGCCATTTTAGAGCTCTGGTTACTTAGACTGCTTGAGCTGTGCCGAATGATTCAAATGCTGTTTAATTGTATGAACTTGGCTCTTCCAGTGCTGTCTGTTTGAGGAAGAGAATTATTTGTCAAGAATAACTCTCCACTTGAGAATATTTGGCCTTGATTCCTTTATCTGTGGTCAGCCATGTCTTCTCAGTTGATATATACACAGTCTTCAGAATCTAGGTGCTTTTCCTTATAGTAAGTAGCACTTTCTGTAGAAATGCTTATAGTCTTTTTAACATTTGAATCTGACAAAATGATTTTTTGGAATACAGTTCTTCTCAAGTGTTAAAATGGGTGTCCTGGTTGCCATTAAACGTGAACAGTTTCTGGAAGCAATTCATGATACATACAGATCTTCTGACCTCAAAATTTTGTCTTGGTAACACATTACTTGCCTTCTTACTTGCCTGAAAATAGTAAGCAATAAACAAAAAATCCTTTCAGATTAACATATTGGATAAATGTGCACAGATTATTTAACTCATGATGAGCTGTGTATGGTTTGTACAGCTGCCCAGTTTAAGGGGTTGCAGCTTGTCACATGAACCCGGCCGTCATAGGTTAATCAAGAGTCAAACAGCCCCACTCATAACCTTACTGCTAATCAAGGGTTAAATAAATACCCCGCGATGACCTGGCTATATCATGCAGGCCCTGCTAAGCATCTGTTTTGATCAGAGGGCCACTTTTGGCAAATGAGCGGGGCATGATGGGACCCATAATGGCCTGATGTAGTCCATTCTCCCATATGCTACTTCTCCACATTCCCCAACTGCCTCTGGAGAAGGAAATTGAGGGCCCATGTGGCATCACTCAGGCAATCAGATTTGACCCAGGACCCACTTGTTGCTGAAAAATAGTTTTACATGCATCATGGTATTATGGCACAGAACCACAGACATGCTGATTTATTTTGACCATTTTACTCCACTTTGTACTGATATATCTGTGGTGGCTTTCAACAGAAGTAACCAGCCAATGGTTGAACCTGTTCTTAAATTCTGACCTTCTTGGGAAGTTGCTTTCAGTTAATTTTATCTCATTTTGGAATATATTAAGATATATAAACATAACATGGCTTAATTTGCATTGATGACAGTGAGTCACCCCTCAAAATTTGGCCTGAGGGGATCTCAGTGTGCTGCTGAGATACTTTCCTTATTGGAATTAGGATTAAAGCAATTATTAATTTATTCCTGGTCTTTTCAGATTATCATGATAATAATGTATTGACCATAAATTCTGTAAAATCATAGGGTGTTCCCACCCCCCCAAATATGGAAAATAATCCATTGGACGTTAAGGGAGAATGCATTGGAACATGTCAAAAGATGAAAGCATTTATGACCCAGTTTCAGTACAATTCTAAACAGACCTTACAGTAAAATGTGAGATCTGCAGTAATCTGCAAGATTGTAGTACTCTTCTGCTGACTGCTGTCCCCTCTCGACCTCCTCAGAACTTTCCACATATTTTCAGAGCTCTCAGAAAAAAACCATCTGTGCAGTGGCTCAATGGGGCCAAAAAAGTTTGAGATAACTGCCATTCCACCACAGATCGGCTGTCACACTCCGTTCTACTCCACATCCTTTGCTGCTCAGCTGAGTTTATCATAGGGTGAAAAAATGTGCTTTTTCAAATCTACTTCTTCTAGGGCAAAAACACAAGCTATGCCTATTACTTGAACTAAAATGACAAACTGTTTTCCAAAAGACACTGTATAAACGGAGAAATATTACTGCAGCGTGAACCCCGTATGAGTCTACAGGTAGAAAAACAGACAATGCTTGTCAGACTGCTAATATGCACTCATAAAAATTTAAACTATAAATAAGCCATTTGGTGCCTTTCTACCTCAACACCGGCTTGGACCATTCTTAATTTCAGGTTAATCTGTTGCACTGTTTTCTCACTATAAGCCGTAGAAGCTGCTGTCACACAATGTATGATTATAACAGCACAGTCCAATTCAGCAGGCTCACCCTTAACAAAGTGACACTACAATGGCCCTTTAATATGGAATGCAGAATATGGGATATGGAAATATCTTTTTGTGGTGATGTGAAACTTCTTAACCGGATGAAGTATATTTTTCCCCATGATGACAGATTCATTCAGTTTGTCACTGTCTATAAAGATGTTTTTCCATGTATTCATAAGATCTCAGTGGGATTATGGTGTTATGTCAGGAGGTTGGTTGAGCAATCCTTCTTAATTATGACATGTCCTGTCCTTTTTCATTTTCTAAAACAAAGAGTTATCTGGAGTTCTCTGGGATATTTGCTTGCTTAAAATTTAGGATCATATCTCTTGTATTTATAGGGCTACTTCTTTGAAACCTTCAATTTTTTCTCACTCTTTTAATAGCTTCATTCTAGTCCATATGCCTACAGCTAAGTTATGTAGTTATCCTTGCATGGTTATATAACAAAATATCTTATTTTCATAATTTCCTTCACTAGGCTTCGCTAGCTGGGCAAAGACCTCAGATCCTGGGATATTTCCATTTGTAATACCCTTGCTGGCACAATTCTTTCCTCTTATGAGCCTTCTTGGCAAGGCAATAGCAATCAACCCTTGCTTTCCATTCTGGCCTGGAAGCAAGGTTATTAAAACTGTGCAGGAAATTGTGCCATTTTCTTTGTCCTCAGCAGAGTTATTGCTTGATGTCTGGCAGTCTGTCATGGAACTCTCAGAATTGGTACCATATTTATTATCGTCAGGGAGACAGGAAACAGTGAGCAATAACGCATATAGGACAGTTGCAACATTTTTTTTCTTAGCATCAAGTGTGATTTGGAATGAAAAGAAGTAGCAATAGAATTGTGTGCCCTGCAATACTGTAGAAGTCATTAACATGAGAAAAGAACTGGGAATGGAAGTGGTACGGATAAACTGAATCCCTGAAATATATTTGTTTCTCCCATGCCTGGATTGAGAAGAAGCCCCCAGAATGATGGTGTATGTTAAATCCACCTATGCTAACAATGAAATAGGGTGGATAATTGGATCACCTGTGGGGTTTTGTTTTTGTTGTTTACTTCTAATCCTTTAAACAGAAAAATGAAATATTTAACGTTTATACCCCGTCATTGAGGATATGATCCACCAGTCTCAAACAGTCACAAATAATGGTTTGCACACAGCTATTACATGTTAGCCTGTCAGTACTATCTCATGAATACAAGGCTCAGGCAATTTCCAGAAAAAGAGCTATATGTCACTTCATTGTGCAGAGAATATGCAGTAGAAGAGCAGCATGCATCATGAGAGAGGCAGTGTTCCTTTACGTCAACCAAATTGCTTTTCCATACAAAGGAGTCACCCACTGGCAAAGTTCTATGAAGCTGTGCTTTATATAATCTGTGTTCCTTTAAGAAATGTAGAGAAGTACTCAAGATATAATAATTTTGATGGAAAGGTGAAGTTGAAGGCCCAAAGAGGGAAGCTGCAGGTGTCTTCCTTCAGGGAATTTTTAATACCTGCTATCTGATGCACTCTGGCCCACTGTAAAGACAATCCTCCCTTCCCCCAAATTTCCACTTCTGAAGAATGTGTAAGAGCCTGGAGGATGTGATCTCTGGCAGAGTTATTAGCAGTATGGAAGAGGGTTGGGTGTGCCCACAGGGAAAAGATCTTCCCTTCCCACATTTTCATTTATAAGATTTGAGGAAGAAACTTTAAAACAATTAACAAATGCCTCTATGGTTTAAGTAATAAAGCAATATAATATATTTATATAGGAGACATATAATCCATGTTGGCGATTCTCTGAGTAGAGTTCTGGTAACAGTTCTGGATGACAGAAGCGTGATGGCATTTTGCCTTTTTCCTCTTTTCCATTATGCAGCCCATTATGCCCCTGAAAAGCTGCTCTGGAGGGTTTAAGGGCCCTCTGAAACAGCAAGAGAAGTGAATGGGGGAAGGGTTGCTAAGAGAAGAGGGAATCCACAAAATTTGTCGCCTTGCCTTTTTTGCTGGGGGAGAGCCCACTGGATCCAAGGACTTCTGCAGATGGAAGGAGTCCCTCTATTCATGCAAGGGATACTTTGGACCCAGGCCAGTGTTTCATTTCAGAGGTCCTTCTTGCTGTACAATCTGTTCCGACTGTTTTGCGTACCAAAAAGGCTGCTTTAGCTTGTATTGCCCGCACCTTTACAGGTCTCGTGCATGTTGACTTCACTGAATCAGCAGTGCTTCTGTTTATGCCAGTGCAGCTGAATGGCCAGACTTCAGGGTTCAATTTAAAAGTTACACTGCCTTGTTTTCCATCTCAAGCGCCAGGAGGTCTGGTCCCATTATGGTACAGGCCCAGCTTGTCCCAAAACATCCCCAAGTTTTCCGATGCCTCACAAACAGCTTGTTAAATAGCCTTCAACAACTTGCTTCACTTTTTCTATATTAATATGAGCCAATTAACAAGGATTCTGTAGATTTAGTTTGCAAGGACAGCTGTAGCAGTTCTTTTATAGAGATTTTAGATCTGTGAAAAAGCAAAAATTTTGACAGCATGTTGCTACCAGGCTCTCACAGAGATTGCCCACTTGTACAGTGATACAAACAGGAATTTTTTAGGAGGTTGTGTCATTTTTCCAAAAGATTTTAAAGTAACCCCAAGTGAAACCTTTAAAAAAATCAAACCTGGTTGCTTTTCTTTTAAATATTCATAGTACAAAAGCCTGTGGCAACATACTGATGTTATAAGGGACAAAAGATTGGAGTATCAACATTTTGCTCAGTGGTAACATCTCTAGAGCCTCTAGTCTGTGCAGGCATGTATGGGATGGCAGCCCTACAGCTGCTTTTCCAAGCTGGTAACAATATCTGAAGATACAGAGAGAGATGAAATAAGCTGTCTCTGCTGGGAAATACTGCCCATAATTCCAGGCTGTACAATCTGACTGACTGCTAGCACAAAAAGGGTTAAAGGGGTTATAATTACAATTTACGTTACATGGCTGAAACTGGTATAACTTGATAGAAATCACCTTCCTGTATGTTAATAAGATACCCAGACTAGCTGCTTTATCTCAATACTGGAATAGATAAAGTTCATTATCACCATTGTCCCTTTTCTTCTTGGCAATCCTAACACTTACTCTAAGAGTACAGAAAACCTGTACATTGAGGTTAATTTATTAATTTTGAATTATTTATTTTAAATTATGTCTCAGCTTTCTGGCATTTTGTTTTACTATCAAGTTTGTAGTCCTAATGATTGTGAAAATATGAATAGTATGGGCATGTTACCTGTTGTGGTCTCTTCCAGTTCTGTGAACAATTTTCATCCTAATCCAACAAATGGGAAGGGGAATTCTTGGTGCCACCATTTTCCCAAGCCCCAAAAACTCGCAGCTGGTTCAGGACTGGACCCAACTCTGAGACGTAAGGATCCAGCTCAGGCTTCTCTTATCCCTTTCCAGAACAGAGACTGAAATCTCAGCAGTCATGTAATACCCCAGAACCCAGATCAAGCAACAAAAGGGTTCAGTCTTCCCAGTCAGTTCCAGGTGGAGTAAGTGAGCCTGGCACAGTGGTCTTAGCATCTCCATTTCTGTAATTCTTACTTTTCTCCACTGCTGGTAGAAAGGCAAACTGGCTCTGAAGTTTCTCTCTCCACCTTGATAAGAAAATGAGGCACTCTCTGGGGAGATGGTGCAACTAAAAAACTGGGCCAGCGTAGTCTGCATGCCATTGAATACTGTGCTAACTTCCTAACCAAAAGAAGCAAAAGTTATTAAATTAGTCTCCCAACCACCAACAATCCCAAGCCCCTTCCAGAAGCTTGAGCTTAAAAAATAAGCTGTGCTCCCTGATATAGTTCCTGTTTTACAACAGTTTAAATTATACCTGAAATGTATTTCTTTTCCGGGTTTTGCTTTCTACCCACTCTTGTGGTTCCAAACATCTGTTTTTGGTTTAGAGTAGATGTCTTTTAATGTTTAAAACTTTGTTTTTTTAAAAAGTTCTATTTAGTTCTATTGTAAGCTGCCTTGAGCAACAAGCTGTTTGGAAAGGCAGTTGATATGTTTTAGAAATAATACTAGTAAAGGAATGATAAGGCTTGTGCTTGAAAGGGAGCCAACTGAAGCTGATGCAATAAAAGGATCATCCTACCCATGTGCCAATGCAGCAACTGTTCAATGAGTCAAAAACAACTGGACAACCTTACTTCTGCTTCAACCATGGGAACAAGCCCTTTGTCCTTGTTGTGGCTACCCAGAGCATTCTGTTTAGTAGTATTACTTGCTTATTCACACCTTGGTGTAATACACCAGACAAAACACCATTAATTGTTGCTGCAACAATGCAGAGAACTGTTTACACTAAATTTCCTTTTCTAATTTGCTTCTTTTTACTAAGTATTCTAAGAGACAGGTCTGACCTTTGCCAGAACTACAAAGAGCACCCAGCTGGGTCTGTACACATTTCTTAGGAAACATAGTGAGGACAAATTTGACTCACTACTGAGCGCTCCAGAAGCAATTACAGTAAATCCTCCTTTTCTGCTGAGTTCAGCAGTACAGTTTCAAACCTGCATCCTAGTTTAGGATGCGACAACATAGGACTTCAGAGGGCAGAGGAGTATTTATTTTTTAGGCTGAAAGAGAGAAAAGAGCAACCCACTGCCTTGCAACCTTCAGTTATTGTTTATGATGAATTTTCTCTGGAAGTGAACCAGAGACAGCTTGATGTCTCAGCACAACTAGAAGTGTTCTTGAAAGCAGGAGAGAGGCGACACACTCAGATTTTAATAGAGGAAACAACACAGGAGTCAAAGAAGCATTTCTACAATTTCAATGTGTGGCTAAACCTGGAGTGGGCAACCTTTTTAACTCTAAGTACCATGTTCTATAGTGGAAATCTATAGGGGACCACATTCTGACATGGGTCAGAGCAAGTGTGGAGGAGTCCAAAGAGGGTGGGGCAGACCCACCCATCCATCCATCTCAAGGTGCCTCAGATGCTATTTAACTATGCTGGTCCAGCCAGAGTTGTGTTTTCAAGGGCTCTTTTCTCCTTGTGTTGGTGGGAGTGAGGCATCCCTCTGCCTTGGGAAGGCAGGGATGCCTTTTGAAAGAGCAGATCCAGCAGGATACATTCTTCCAAAGGGCTCTTCTCTAGGAATGGGTAAATTTTTCAAGCTCAGTTTCACTCAGATTTCCACAACTGCATTTGTTCTCTTTTATTTCTGCATCTTTTGATTTGTTTTAATATTTTTTTTGTTTTAATACATGCAAAAATCTTTTTATATTTGTGCACATTTTTCAAAATATACATGCATTTTTGATATCAGTTTCCCCACTGAAAAATCAATTTTGTGATATTTTTCAAACAAGAGTCAGTTCTGTATGACTGCTTCAAATGTACACATTTTGTGCAACGGTGTGCATTTTTGTGAACTGCATTGTAATCTCCAGTAAAGTACAAATTTCAACATCTATCTGTTCTGCTTTGTGTTTATGTTCAAGAATCTGGTTAAGTTCACATTGAAATGTTATGAAGAAATGTCTTACTCATCCCTATGTGGGCATGGGGGAGGCTGCTCTCCCCCCACTTTCCCCTGGCAGGAATGTCTTCTGAAAGTGCTCTTTGTATCAGGCACACACTTGGAGGCCAAAGCCTCACACCGCATAGTTCTGAAGGATGATACTTCACCCTTAACTGGCATGCTCTGTTGCTTGGCTTGCAAGCTCACACCTGACCCAGAGGGCACTTTCAAAGGGAGTGTTTCCACACATGTACCATTGCCTTCCCACCCATCTCCTTTTGACCAGCAGCAGTGGCAAACTCCAGGAGAAGCATCACAGTTCGCTCTTGGGAGGAGCAGGGAAACACACCTGACCCACAGCCTCTAGGCTAATTGTTCGCCTGTGGCTATACAGCAGAGGTAACCGCTTTAGGAACATTGGAAGCTGCCTTAAATTGAACCAGACAATTGGCTCATGTAGTCAACGCTGAGCAGTAATGTCATTCTATGGTTTGAGCCTGGGTTTCTTCCAGCTCAACCAGCAGTGCAAGGAACTTTCTACATGTAGCCCCTGCATTATGGAGTTTTGACTGCCAGTTTACGAATCTAAATTACTTCACAGTGCTCATTATTCAAACAAAAAAGAATGTTCCTATTTTAGAATATGTCCTATTCCAAATTATATGTAACTGGATACCACTATATCTAATTCCATTCCTGTGAAGAACCTCTACAGCTGGAGATATTATAAAAAGGGTTACCTATGAGGAACGTGTGGGTGTGAAGATGATATTGTCTTTTTACCTATACTCCTTCCACGCACCCCTGCCCCAGGAAAAGTTGAATTCTGTAATGTAAATACATGCCAATTAAGTACATATATGTGTGCATTTTGATTTTTTTTTTTTTTTTTGGCCCTGATAATTGGGGCAATGTGTACAGAGCTGTGATGGGCCATGATACCTTGCCCTCCTTGAACATTGGAAATCCTAATTTATTATGTACTGTTTATTTATTTATTAGAACATTTCTATGCCGCCCCTTGCCGAAGCCTCGGGGTGGCTTACAACACAAAGTATGTTATGTACTGTTCTGGCTACTGAGATTTCATCAGGCATTGTCCATTTATTTAAAGCCTGTTTTTGCAATCAGTAATGCTGTCAGCCTAGTCCTTAAAATTAAGATCTAAAATTCCCAAGACAATCAATTGTGCGGCCAATATGAAGTTTTGGCTTCTTTTAGACTTGTATGGAATGAACCACAAGATACACACAGTTGTTTATATGCTCTTCATATAACTGTCGTACGTGTGATATTGTGAATGTTCTAAGTGTTCTATGCTGGAAATACTCTTACTTTCCTTCAAACTTAAACATTCATACAGTTATACATCATCTGCACATATTGTTTATCAATACATCTGCTAACTCTATGTGGCAATTTTTCCTCCAGCAGCCTTTATAAGTCACTTAAATGCTTCCAACAACTTTACTAAGTTGATGTTCTTTTTCCATTACATCTCATTCATTTTCCTAGTGATTCCAAATTCTTGGATTTCTTTTTCCTTTTTTTAACATTTTACATAAATTATTGCAAGTCATTGTGTACTATATATAGCCCTCTTGTCTGTTTTCCATAAGCTGAGATCTTGGCAGGCTTTTTAAAAAACTGCATTCCAGACTAATTCATGCTTCACTCTTAGCTCTCTTCCCAGTACACAGACAGTCACATTTTAAAAGAAAATGTGTTGTACTGAGTATAGCAAAAGTAGTGGTAACTGAAGTAAGAAGGCTGTTTGAGTACTTATTCATTCTTTGAGGATGTTGTGGCTTAGAGCGCTTTGTTGTAATACATACTTGCTGTGAGATAGTAAAGATGATCAGGGCCTAAGCGTGGGAGTGCTAGGAAGATGTATTTTACTGGGGCCTAACACAAGCTGCAACCCTATTATCATGAGGAGGAAACATGGAACAAGCTTGCTGATCATGCTTGAGGATACTTATGGAAATGTATCCTTGCAAGTATTGAGTTAAGCCAGTGCTGCTCAAAATGTAGGTTAGTATATGGTCTGGGGTGAGTAGCACAAAAAAGAGCTTTTTGATTTTTATTTCCAGAGGCTTTGATCTTTCCTTCATGAGAGGTAAAAGCACACCACTGTATAGTGTCTGTAAAATTAGACAGCCTCCCTCCTTCCCTTCAATTTATGCTTGTACTAACATTAAGATGATGAATAAAATCTAGACCTGTTCAATGTTGGTTAGATGAGATATCCTTGTATTTTCTCTTATAGGAGGGCAAAGCAGGGTTCACAAGTAAAATTAGATTTAAATGGATCCTAAAATGTTGAATAACCTAACAGATGAATCGGTTTCAAAACATTTGAGAAGCACTGAACTGTAATAGTATGCACTTTCCTGGGAATATGTCTCACTCAACTTACCGGGACTTACATCCAAGTAAACATGCACAGGAGTGCAATGTTCTTGCAGCATTTGTGTCTGATGCTTATAGTGAAAAGACTATAGAAACATTAGAAACATTAAAAAAAAAACCCTGATGGTCAGGATAGCAGAAGGACTACAGTTTGTTTGTAGTAATAAATTTGGCACATAGTGTATATAGTGTCTGCACTCATATAATGTTTGGTTGCTAAGACATCACAACCTTTTCTTGCAACTATACTGCAAAGACTAAAACCAACATTCTGAGACTTTTTATCCTTGTTGTTTTAGAGACTGAAAAACAAAGTAAACAAAAAACCTCCCATGTTTTGCTGACAACATCCTCAACTTCTAAATAGAAGTAATTAGTGCTTTGCCAATCACTTATTTCAGAAGACCTATAATAGCTCCCACCCCATATGTTGCCTAATCCAAGGAGCCTCTCCTTGAGAGCAGGACAGAGGACACTTCAGTCCGGGAAGGAGCACTCCGGACATATTGCATAACCCTCTCAGAGCCCTGCTTTCTGCAGGATGCTTTGATGGTGAGTAGGGCATAGACTGCGAAGATCACTTCCAGGCTAGAACAATGAGCCCCATTGTCTGCCTGCCTCTGCGCTGGCTTTTGGTTTTCTCTCATTCATTACAGCATGACGAGTTCACAGCTGGCCTAAGGATATGCTTTCCAGTATGTTTAAGATTTGGAACAGTCCCAGGTTTCAGGAACACATGGCAAGGGAGAGGGGGCATCTGTGACACTGAGTGGAAAGCTAATTTTTACATTTCTCCAGCCTGCATTCTCCTTTCATAGTTCAATATCTTTTAAGAAATGTTGGGTGAATTGTTTTTAAAGGTCTAACAGACAGGAAAAATGGATGGAAAGCTGACTTTGTTTCAGAGAGGGTCCCCAGTAGGTTTATTGCTGTGAATCCCATTCTGTACTGCGACTCTTCAGTGCTGCTGTCAGTGCCAGAGACGTGTTGCTTTTATGTGCCAGGACACAGGCACACCTTTGTGTGAAGCAGTGACGAGACAAAGCTCCCCTAGGTGAGATTTAATTTGGTTTGCAAAGCTTTCTTGGAGAGAAAGCCTTCTTGGAGAGAAAGCCTTCTTGGAGAGAAAGCCTTGAGAAAAGCCTTTGGTCTTTCCAGAGCTTTTCCAAGAAAGCAAGAAAACCTGAATGCAGAGGACACCAACCCCTGCAAGCCTCCCCATCTCAAAGCAAGCCAACTCTTCCCAATGAGATGGGGAAAGCAGCAGGGGGGAGTCATTATAGGCTTCTGCTAAGTGGATTGAGCTGGGATATAGGGAGGGCTAGTAATCCTACGAACTCTGGGACAGGAAGTAATATTTCCAAACATGCTCTCTTGCAAGGCTACTTCCATGGCTCTGCCAATGAACCTCTTTGAAGAATTGGCAGGCAGAAAAAATGAGTGGTGCAGAAAAGCCAGTTACCAATCAGGTCTGAATCTGGAGAGACTTGAGTCCCATTTCTAATGGGGAGTAGTTTTTTTTACAAGTGGGAGTTAAAAATTCCAAATTTTACACTGTCATTACCCTGTGACATCTTAGAAAGACAGACACAGGGGGGAAAGGGTGGGAGAGAAGAGTGTTGAATGTCTTTTTGTGAGAAGCTTTAGGGATTGCTCCATGCTTGCATGTTTGTGCATGCTTGCATGCACGTGCACGCACACGCACACACACACTTTCACACTTCTGACAAGTACAGATGGCAAATATTCTGTTTCCAATTCCTGTCATTTTCACATGTGTTTTACTTGATTTCTTATTTTAAAAAAAACTGTAAGAAAATTCACATTTCCAAATGTATCTTTCAGTGTATTTTCCCTAAACATATTTTGTATTGTAAAATATATTTTCTTGCTTTGATCCTAGAACTGTGTTAGAGCATTAGGGAAGTGCTAAAAGTAAAGATTTCCAACCACGTATTACTCCTAGAGCTATGAGTCATGTCAGTTAATATAGAAATTTGCAAAGACTGAATACTTCAGTCATCTTTAACTGCAAGTTTCAGTGTGAATGACGTGTAACTTAATGCACAAGAATGTTGTCTCAGTGCAAGGTGTTGATCTGTAATCTCCCAGACTGTGTTACAGAGTTCTTTATTACTTCCTCTCTCTCTCTCCCCCCCACACACCCCCCAGGTTCCACAGCACAGCAACTCATCCTGGGTAACTAGCCACAGGGGGTTGTCACATTACGTGAGCCCAGACCACTTCCTGCAGGGTGACTTTTGCGGGGCAACAAGAGACCCTGACAACCCATGGCATATTCCAAGTTTTGTTAGGTCCACAATGGATTGGGATGTCATCCAAATACAGGACACTGATTCCGCTGTTGGTTCATGGAAAAGGCAAATGAGCAACTTAGGGAAAAACTACCCTCGCTACCCTTGCCAGGTTGGCCATGCCACCACCAGTGACAGTGACTTTACAAATGCCCAGGCCACACTTTGGAGTAAGTGACACTGGCTCACTCTCCCTGCCCCACTTGCAGCCCCTTTTCAGATGCCAGTTCTCCCCGCTCTCATATTTTCCCTTTCAGGGTCCTTTTGTGAGGTCTCTGGAAGTTTCCTCTTGAACTTTGACAGGAGACATTTGCAAAGAGATTGGCCAGGCATTTGACATTTTACTTAACTGTGCAGTTGGAAGAGCAACTAAAAGTAACAGTCATAAAAAGTACAAAAATATTTATGCCATTTTAAATTTTATTTATTTATTTATTTATTTAAAACATGTCTATGCCGCCCCCATTGCAACAAAGCCTCGGGGCGGCTCCCAACATCCATAAAATAAACATAAAAATACATTCAATAATTTAAAAACTGGTACCATCTTGGCTATATATATTAAAATCTATAAATACAATAATAATAAATTAACAGTTAAAATAACTTTTAAATAAAAAGGTCTTCGCCTGGTGCCAAAAAGCAAATAATGACGGCGCCAGGCAGACCTCTCTGGGGAGCGCATTCCATAGGTAGGGCGCCACCGCAGAAAAGGCCCTTCTCCAGGTACTCACCCTCCTAATATCCTTCACGGAGTGTTCCCGGAGAAGGGCATCCGCTGCCGATCATAGGGGGCGGGCGGGCATACGCAGACGTTCCTTTAGATAACCAGGTCCCAAGCCGTTAAGGGCTTTATCGGTCATAACCAACACCTTGAATTGGGCCCGGACTTCAATAGGGAGCCAGTGAAGCTAAATAGTGGGGGACCAGTGACAACTGCTCCAATGAATTATTTCAGCATTTGGGGAGGGGGACCTGTCAGTAGCTATCAGATTCAGCTGCCAAGTCCACTGGGATATTACCAGGAGAACCTAGAGAGAAGGAGGGAGGTACACCGAGGGTTGTTCCTTGAATCACCTGCACTGCATAAGTTATTTGCAAAGTGGGGTGAGATATCATGCAAATTCAGCCACCATTTTCTCTTGGAAACTTTACATATCCTTCCCATATCCTCATGCATACATATTCAGGGCATGGTTGCCATTTTATGCGGGCTGCAACTTTTGCTTTGGACCAGTTTCAGCCTTATAGTACAGAACTTCATTGTGAAAGGCTTGAAAAGACTTTAGAGTGAAGAGTTCCCAGTGAAGACACATCTGGCCAATGTGCTTGAGAAAAGTAAATAATGTCCTTCTTTCCAAGATCTCCAGTCCCCTATAGTTTAATAAAAGTTAAACATGGAAAAGAAATAGCTAGCCGTTCCCTTTAGTTTTGCCTGAACCTATTTACCACTGAAAGGGAACTCCTCTAGAAGACCAGAGCAATTACTTTTGTTACAGTTGGGAGAATATTTCCTCCCATCAAATATCACGTGTTGGCAGATTTTTAATTCTTGATGTTTAGCTAAAATATCCATTAAATATAATTCTGTGACCTTTATTTTACATCTCTGCTGTTCCTCTGAGGTAGTTATTCAGCTCACAAAACAATCTCCTTCTCACATGATAGGGCCAGTGGGACAACAGCCTCACATTTAGCCTTTCTGCATTTAGATCTGATCTCCTACTTGCATTGGTGTCAAGGATAGGAATGAGGAATGTGGAAATCTTCTTCTTTAGTTGAGAAATGCTTCCCATTAGAACAAAAGCTCATTTTCTTCCTCATATGGATTTTGAAATATAAACAAGAGAGAGAAAATGCCGAGACGAGTAGGGTGTAGAGGCAGAAAGGGTTAGTGCAGACAAAATGCAACTTAGCAGTTTTTTGCTTGGTAAGGTTTATATCTACAGCTGGAAAATCACAAGCTGCTTAAAAATGAGAAGTGATGATCGTATCCTTTGTTGTGCAAACTCTGATTGCTTAAATAAAACCAAGTGGGCTTTCAAACTTCAGACCGTCTTCAACTAGGAAGAATTGTCACAGAAAAACTAAATTCCGTGGCTGAGTTTGGAAAAGCCAGAATCACAGGGGTCACTTGAGGGTTCTGAGGATGTCCACTGGACTGACATAATGCCCATCACTCCCTCTAAGAGCCAATGTATGCAAGGAGGGCAGCCAGAGATGGAATCAGAATGGGATCCCTGAGAAAGAGGGAGCTGTCTGTCAGCATAAGCACAAGATTTAAACAAGCTGGAAAAGCTAAGGGGGCAACCCATCCTCCAGACAGCCGGTGAAGACCAAGCATGCTCAGCAATCACAGAACGCTGCGTGCCCATTGAGAAACAGAAATGGAAATGGAAAACTGGGGAAGAGGCATAGAATGCCCTGCTTGAGAGGCGGAGAGCGTCCTGCAGGTGGATGTAGCTCACTCGCTGGCCCTCCTGCAACAGCACGAGGACACACTTCAGCCTTTTGTTGCAGGCCCCGCTTTTTATACGATGTCAGTAGTGTGCATCTAAGGGCATCCTCATTTGCAAACTATGTTCTCTCACAATATATTTATGAGCATTTCACAGTACATTAATATGGTCTGTGGAACCCATGGTTTTCTATTTATTGTCATAATTCTCTTTCCCCTGATGCCTCTTCCTCCCCTTGCAGGAAGTTTTAAACTCTCAGACATGCTCTGGAGCTATTACGTGCTGCTTAACAGCTTGTGTCTAGAAAAATGGAGCGGAGGGTACAAAACATCAGCATTTTTACCAGTTTTGTTTTTCAGCATGTCAATACATTTTTAAAATAGACACAGATGGGGGAAAAAAACCACACAGAGAGAGAAGGTGGAATGTTCCTTTTAGTATACATTAATTCCCCTTTCTCCTTATAGCATGGAGAAACATTTCTGAACATTTCTGAATCTTGAAGCATCAATTATTTTTATTTTTGCTTAGAAACAATAAAAACAATGTTTTGAATGAAAGAGGCAGAACACCCACACAAACAGGTGTGAACTGGAAGCAAAACATGCATAATTCTGAATACTAGCATTGTTTGTGTTGGGGTCTTTTTTTGTGCTATACACAAAACTGTCTCTGGTGAGACAAATGGCTCTATAAAAGGAATCTTCCTTGCAGCATCTTATAATCAGTGTAACTATGTATTTCAGAATTCAGATAGTGTAGGTCACTTGAGATTAAATCTTTCCACCATCAGCTTACAATGAGCATAAAGATGGATTTCAGGTGTCAGAAGGATTCATGTTTTCAGATTCTGGGGAAGAGAGGGGTTTGGTCCTCTTCCAGTCAATAAGATAATCTACAATAACTTCAAAAGGGCATGGACACACAATATCCCAATATGTTTGTATTGTGTGGGGTAACAAAAGTCCCAGTGACAAGATTCAATAGATTCCTGAAATATATCTCAAAAATGTTTTGGTTTGTAAAGAGAAAATTCTAATGCAACTTGATGAAATTTGGAGATACTGTTTACTGCCATGAGCTGACAGTAAGATCAGGGGTCGGCAACCTTTAACACTCAAAGAGCCATTTGGACCTGTTGCCCACACAAAAGAAAACACTGGGAGCCGCAAAACCCTTTTGACATCTAAAATGAAGATAACACTGCATATATCATTCTTTACCTTAATGCTATGTATATGTTCATTATGATTTAGCTGCAACTCTTGTTCAGTCACTAAAAACTGTTATTTTTAATCTTACATTATAAACTAGTAGGGCTCCTTTCATGTATTTTGAATAGGAGAACAGCTTCCTGAAGAGTCAAAGTCAGTGCTAAAGGGCTGCATGCATTAAACAGCAAACCCCATAAGTTCATCAGCAGTAAAAGCAAATTAATGTACCCACGTATCACTAAATGTCTGGTTTTCTTCAGAAACTTTTCTTTTCTTTGATTTATCCATGGTTGGCCTATGAGGGGGTGGGGAGCTCAGTAAATCGGAGCAGGTCCGCAGATAGCAGATCAGTAGCGTGGCTGTGCCAGAGATATAGCTGTGTTTAGTGACTGATTAGCAGATAAAGAGTCAAGTGCTGTGAATTGTGACAGGTCCCAAGCTCAGCTTTTAACATTCGGTTGAAGGAGATTACATTGGGACAAAGAGAATCCTTGCAGCAGCGTTTCGTGTAACATGAGAGCCTGCAGGAAGCTTGTTGAGCAGAGGAATGTAGCGATTTACTTAACTAGCTAGCCCTGCACTGTGTTCCCGAGTGACAGAGCTGCAGCAGGGGGGTTCAGGAGCCACATGCAGCTCCGAAGCTGCAGGTTGCCGACCCCTGTTTTAGATGGACTAGATTGTAGGACTACTTACCTTTAAATTTGTTTATTTAATTTATATACTGCCCAATAGTCAAGGCTCTTTGGGTAGTTAACAAAAATTAAAATTAGACATCAGTTAAAACACACACACACACATTAATTTAAAAGAACAAAAAACAAAATGTCAACCTGGGGAAGAAAGAGATGCTTGACAATACACGATGCATGTTCATAAAGCCTCAAATTGCCAAAGTTTTTATTCCATCAGTGAGTTGCTGTCTATCCCAAGAGAGTATTGAAACATTAGGGTTTCCATTAATTGAACATTTTCATCTTCAAAAAGCAATATTCCCATCTAGCTGTTAGGAATTGTGAATGATTACAAAAACTCTTTACTTTAAAAGGTGGGGATTGAAGGGGGGAGTGTCCAAAACAGAGTTTTTTGTACTTCTGTAACCTTGGGGTTCCCTCTACCCTCCATCAGGCCACTGTGTTTATGCAACTAACACAGTGCCAGAGCAAGCAACCTCAAGTGCAACACCAGTGCAATCTCCAGGAAACAGACTGTGCCATCTTAACACCAGCAGAGTTGTGCCAGAGGTTGTTTAGTGCTACATCAGTTGCTAAAGTGCAGCCTGCCCTGTTGGATACTGCCCTTTGACTGGATGTTGTTTTGGTTTCAGAAGGAGTTATGTTCCCCCTTTCTAAACTTGAGAAACTGAGAGAAAGATAGAAGTGGTGAACTGCGGAGAGCCAAATCACCTTCCCTCAAATGTATTGTGGATGGAATATTGCAGGTGGCTTCAGTTTAGGTAGACCAAAGGAAGACTCAGAAGTCAACATGCAGAAAGTCTGTGAGCCTCATTCTGGTAACTTTTAAGAATTTGCGTCAGAGCTGCTTGAGGCAAGTCCAGAAAAAGGACAGCAGCATCCAGGCCTGGTATTCTACAGCACTAAATGCAGTTGAAGTTCAAATAAGAGGTTGCTCTGGCCAAAAAGCCTTCAGGTTTCAAAAGGAAACTCAGTTGCTTATTAGCTCTTTGAAATGTAACATTTGTTCAACATGAAAAGTTCGCAAGACTGTTTCTAAGACCCATAAACCTGAACAGTATATTTATACCTCTGGAAACAGTGGTCTTGTTTATGTCAAAAAGTCCAAGGTTATCCTGATTTTACTATTTTTAATTTAGCTGGGAGTAAGCAGAGCAGGAGGACTTAATTACAAACAGACTGAACTTTATATAGGAAATGTGCATGTCCCTTGGGGGCAGCTAGAAAGTGAAGGTCTGAAATTAAAACCATGTCCCTTTCTCCCTCAGTCCCTAAAGCATCCATTGAATGGAATAATGGGTTGCTGTTTGCTATGTATTGTGTCCTGGTGGTTCTTCCTGCCCACTGTAACATTTAGAGCTGGGTTAGCAGATGTTAAGAACCTAAACATGCTCCCAAGCATTATAGTAAGTGCATTTTAAATCCCAAACACCAATTGAAAACTGAAGCACAAGCACGCCATCTTACTTACATCCACAGATTTAGCTGTTATCTGAGTTTTGATATATGAAATTCAGTCCCCTGGTACACTGACTTGGTGCCTTACCAGCTCCTTTGCTTCTCCAGTTCATTCCGTATGTACAGAGCCTTTTTAGATGCTGGGTCCTGGAAGGGACTCTCTCTTCCCCTTTACCTAACTCGCTGCTCCTTGCCTGATTTTCACTCTCCTTTGCCTTGTTGTACCTGGATGGCTGATTCCCTTACCTCAGTCTTACTTGCCTCCTTGCATTCCTTCTGTTCCCTCATCTCCCCAGGCCTTTTCATTTCTCCAGTTCTCCATGAACAGTGCATAACTTCCAGCTGTTCGGAAAACAATTCAATATTCAGTAGCAGATTGCACTTTTCTTCACCAGCTTTTGGCAATATCCCTTTTGTACCCAGTTTGCCCACTGTCTATAATATGGGGAACTTTAGTAAACAAAGACTCTTGCCTCACGTTTCTAGTGTCCTGGACAATGAAACCATAAGAGCTACCAGAATGTAGCAGGGTCAGTTTGTAGTTGTGTGAACCAAGTAAGGAAAGGAAAAATCATAACATGCTTCCTATTTGCAGGGGGAATAATCTTGAAATCTGCACGTGAACATTTTAATGCAGGTACTTAAGGTTTTCTTTGTCAGTTCCTGGTGTCAAAAAAAGAAACTGCACTTTTCATATTCTGGCTGGGACTAGACTAGGATTTTCATTTCTTTGAAGAATTTATATCCTACCCTTCAAAATTCCCAGGACAGGCAACAACATTGCTAAAAAATACAATTTAAAAATATATTAAATACATTCAAATCACATTCAGCAGCATTAGAACAAATAGGATAAAAATGCAAGTTAAAATAAAAGGGTATTTATCTGGAACCAAAATAACATCAGGATCTGGATCAGGGGAGTCTCTCTGGAGAGAGCATTCCACAGTCAGGGTGCACCACTGAGAAGGGTCTCTCCTTGTTCAAGGATAGGCTAGACATGCACATGGTAGGCATGACATGAATGGCGCCGGCTGGAACCAGGGGTTAGACTAGATGACCTGGGAGACCCCTTCTGACTTGCTCAGTTACTATGTTTCTATGTTTAATAGCTACCGCTGTACCTCAGATACATCTCATGAGGAACTTACTGGATGTAGAGGTATATCTGGGGAGAAGCAAAGGGCAAAGCTATAAAATTACATTTTCTGTTTTCTCTGCCTAGGTTAGCCTTCAGAGATGCATGCTGCTTTCCCTGTCCACATTCCACTGTGGAGATGGAAAGGTATTGTAGATGTTGTCCCCAGGACTATTCCAGAACTATCTACAGAGGTTCCCTGCTTCCCAACTCTGTCTCCACTTCTGGGCACATCCATATATGCTTGTTTACAATGTAATCTTTCAGGATGGCCAAGCCTCTGCTGTCTCCAACAGCAGCTGCATTCCTTCCTTCTTCCTTCTCCCTTTTTCAGGATCTTTCTATGCCTTGTGCCATGAGGATGTGTGCCCCACTTTGTAAAACTTTTGATCAGCTATGCCACCATGTATTTTTGTTCAGTTTGTTGCCTTGGGCATCTTTTAACTCCTGAAATGTGTGCAAACTCCTGGAGGGTGCAAGGGGCCCCAACCATCAGGCACAACCCTAGAGTGACTGTAGCACTTTCACCCTCTATGGCACTTCAAAATGAGGAGTCAGCTTCCAAAGACCACTTCCTCTGCTATTTGCCAAATTTTGTCTTGCTCCCATATCCCCTTTTTTATTTCAGTGTTTTGGTTTTGTCTGTTAGTTTCTGAATTCTGAAGAGTAGACACAGAACACCAGAGACTCTTTGATTTATGGCTTGTACACAAAAAGTACATTTTTGAAAAGATAAAGATAGATGGGGAGTCTAGGGAGAAGAGAGGCAGCCAAGGAAGATTAGATTCAGTGTTGCTTGGCATGTCCAACATATTTTATAGTTGTAATAAACATTGTTTCATTTACGTGCAGCAAGACATTTGCTTCATACTGAAGTTTCAGCACATCACAGTGCTACATATTCCATGTCTGTAGGGCTGCTAAACAATTTGTACTTTTCATATGATTTAAAATGGGGCAGGAGGAAGAGATGAGTTCAAAATAGTAGATAAAAGCCAGTTAAAATTTGAGGGCACTCCCCTGCCTTGTCAATCCAATAATTCAAATAGTACAAAACCAAGTGTATTATGTTGCATGACAGGATCTGGGAATCCTAAACCAATTTATTTGGGAGTAGACATCCTGTATGCTAACATAACACAATCTGCATTTACCACTTAATATGGTAAGATAGTGCCCAAGGTGTCAGATATGTCTTCAGCTGCTGTTTTATAAAGCTGCCTTCAGAATCATGTAACATTCTGTGGAAACTGCTTTCCTGTGATGAGTCCCCATATGGTTTGGGTAGGCATGTGATCAAAAGCAGGTAGATTGAGCTAGTTATATGTGTCTTTGCCAACTGATCTGTGGAATGGCAGCTGGTTCGGAAAGACCAATGTGATCAGCTCCACCTATGTGGTTGCAGTTACGTATGGGATTGCATCTCAGGGAAGTGGCTTCTGAGGAACTAGCTGCAGCAGATAACCAGTCACTCGTATGGCAGCTTTATTTACCACAGGTAAGATGTGAGTCTGCATATTGGTCCTTTGTTCTGAGCATGTGCAGAACTTGGTGAATAGATGGTTGAAGGAGCAGCCTGCCTAGCATGTTCTAAGGTGGAACATGTCTGCCATCTTTATGAAAGCGCAGAGAACATTTTGAAGAACATGAATTACAGGTATCCTCCATTTGACAGTATAGTGTCAAGGTGAGTCACCTCTGAAATTAAACCTATGAACAAGAGTGAAGTGGATGGGGAGATTTCGTATCCTTGCAAACTGGAGGCTTTTTCTAACCTAAAAACAGATAACAGAAGTTTTTATCAACAAGGATGAGCAGAATGTTCTTCTCTAAATATTTTGACTTATTTATTACTGGTATGGCAATTTATGTAATAAAGTTCCCAGATGGAACTTGAAAGTGGGGCTGGGAAAGCTTTATGAAACTGGTCCATGTAGCAGTGCATTCCCATGAGTCCAAGCTGCTGACAGGCACCATCTTCCAGTTTATGGTGCCTCCAGAGTGAGAAATTTGGCATCAAGTTATTGTGTGAGGTCTGAGGGCAATGCTTTCTACTTTCACGCTGACTTGTGAGGAAGAGATTATCACCACCAAATCCATCCCATAATTTACTCATGTTCTGATATTGCCCCTAAAGTTGCTGAAATGCCTCCCTAAATTCACATCCTACAAAAATATGGGTGAGGCAGTAATATTGACTAAAGAGTGGCATAAGCTTCCCTTCAGTTATGCAGCCAAGTATGCAGACCTGAGCAAAAAGAAGCCTTGGTTGGCTTGTGCATAACAGACCAGATGCCAGCAGCCTTAGTAGGAGGGGGAAAACGAGTTGATTAGTCTGACTGTTTGCTTTTCTATATAAAACTGACCTTTCTAAAGAACTTTCAGTCTTGGCCTCGGTGATGTTTGAGTACGTGCAGGAGAAACTTGCTTCTCCAAGTCTTAAAATGGCAGGACTGCTACCAATTCTGATGGTAGCAAAAAGCAGAGTGGGGGAAGGTAAATTGAAGGAAAGAAGAATGGAAATACTGGAAAGATCTGCAGCTTGGGAAAAATGTGCTCCTTTGGAGGGAAATCAAAATGGTATCCAAGGATGGCAATAGAGAGACTTAAGCATGTGATCAGGTGTATATTCATATGCAATATGAATTATATAAAATACAAAATTACAAATTAAAAACTAAAACCTCTATCTGTTGCAACAAATGCATGTGAATCCCAGTGCAGCAAGGCTTTAGCAAAGATAGAGACTCTGAACAGATACCAGCTTCACATGCTATCTTTGCACTTAATTTATGCTAAGACTTGGCCTCAGATCTTCTTGTGAACCCAGGCCTGTAACATGCGCCATACTGAAAAGCTTCCAGGCAAGGGCAGGGTGCTTTCCCTCCCCAGTGGGTGATCACCACCAACTCCCACATGTCTGAAATTCTACAGCACTGGGTTCAAAGGAAATGACTTCCAAGCAGGCTTCAGCCCTGGTATCCCTACATTCTTAATTAACTGCTAAGCAGTTTGTTATCGATGATTTAAAAAATGGAGCAAGCAGCTGTAATGAGTATTCAGAAGAAAAACAAGAAGTACATGGTATGGAAAGAAGCATATGGCCATTAATCCTGAAGTGTTTTGACCATAACTTTCTTGCAAGATAAGATTTAGAAATCTAACACCCACTCCATGATGATGACTGAGAACAGTCTGAGTCTCAAACAGCCAGACAGTCATTCAGAAATTTGCTTAATCTAAAGCCATACAATTTGCTATCTGTGAAGGCTACTCAAAAAAAGACAGACAGACAGACAGACAGACAGACAGACAGACGTGACTATTTCAGGTTGGACCATTATGTAGCTTGACAGCTAATGTCATTAGAAACCTGGACTACAGGGAAAAAATTCAGATGTTCTGGTTCAAAATTCAACTGCCCTTGCAGGAGGTGCGGAGAGAACCATACAGCTGCTCTCTGAAAGCAGAAAAGCAACTTGAAGATGGGGTAAAGAGGATGTTTCCTGGGCAAGGAGGAATGGATACTGGAACCGCCAGGATATGAGATATCCTAAAGCTACTCCAGCTTCCTTCCATCATTCTCTAAAACATTCAGAAAAGTTCATCTAGCAAAAAATGCAGAGTGGGAGCAGCAGGGAGGTGAAGATCGCCTGCATCATGGCACCTGCTCATACTGAAAGCCTATAAACGTCCAAGATCAGGGCCTTAGTGGAAATCCCAAAAGGAATGCACAGCTAATGAACAAAGTTAATATCCAATTTGCTGGATTCTATAGGCAGCCAGTGGTCAAGTGCTGTTTGCTACTATGTTTGTTGTCAAAAATATTGATTTCCACATGCCTGATACTGTCAAGTCAGTTGTGAAATGCTGGTTGCTAAACATTAGCCATATAGTCTATGAATAGTTATTATATGATGTAGGAGGCTGCCTCATGCCAAACCAGGAGTTGGATCACCTAGCTCATTATTAACTGCATGGCCCTTTTCATTACATCTGACACTGTGGAATACTGAATGTCACTGCTTATCTGACTGTTAAATACTGACCACTAATGGAAAATGCTTGGATATAAGTTCTTGGAAACTGAAGAGCAGCCCTCCCCAATCTTGTGGCTTCCAGGCATGTTTGGACTGCAACACCCAGAATTCCCAGTCAATGGCCCTGCTAGGTGGGAATTCTGGGAGTTGTGGACCAAATGCCTCTGAAGGCCACCAGGTTGGGGAAGGCTGCTGAAGAACAAATATTTGCTGACTATCTTCATAGCTGGAGAATACTCACCATCAAAAGTTAGAGGTGATCCTTGAAAGAGGTTTTTGGACATGTTATTCTAGGTCCTTTCCCCCTTCAAATGTACTGTTAGTTTCCAGAATCTGCAGCATCCACCTGACCCATACAAATGTGGAAATGGCTGGCTGGGAGTGCTTGGACTTCTTGGGCTTTGAATCAAGTTACTTAAAGATTGTGTTCTGCAAGCCTTCAGACTACAGTAGCATTTCTATCAGGCACAGGTATTCAAAGCACAGATAAACAAAACAGCTGTGAATTTAAATAACCACATTTGGTGGTTTGCCATATGATTGCTCACAGCTCTGCCATCAGAATCTGTAATGTGGCAGCTGAAATGCACAAAGAATCCAGCCATGGCACAATTACACTGGATCACCATGCCAGTTTATGAACTGAACTGTTATGGCTCTAGTACACCCGGTCAGTGATGATGTTTCATGGGTCCGGACGTTTTGATCCTTTTTACTTTTACCAGATCAATAAGGCAGGATTTAAGCAATTATGGAAAGCAATGCTTTCAGAGAGAAGCAGAGCAAGGGAGGGAGGGAAGGCAGGAGAGATGATCCTAAAAAATTTCTGAATCAACAGAGAGGGGAAACTTTTCAGAAAAAGGAGTGCATGTATGTAATAAATGAAAGCTCATTGGGGTTAAACCTCCAGAAGCTCCATTTTAACTCCTGTGCTAGAATGCATGGGAAGGCTACACTCAACCCACTGCTAGCATACCTCAAATGCTGGCAGCCCGTAGGTTAACCACCCTGTGAGAAATGAAATGTTAGCAGTCTCCAAGAATGGGCATATTGGAGTGTGTAGACCATGACTGTATGCATATCCCAAACTATTTACTCTGTTGAAATAGCAACCCTGTCATGCTCCAAACCAGCCTGAAGGAAAACAAAACATCTGTGATTGAAGACCAATTGTGGAACCAAAACTGAAAAGAGATTAAAGGCAATGTGAGCTTCTGTACACTTCAGGTAGAATGTATTAAGTCTGTCTTTTATATACCAAGCTTATCTGAAGAATCCCCTGGATTGTACCACTATGCTCCTGGATTGTACCACTACTGCTCTCAACTGCAATATCTTGCCATTGCTTTGAATGAAAACAATAAAAAGAACAACTTTTCAAGCTGAAAAAACAGAGCCATTGGTAACTGCCAAGCATAATTATGCTTGCATCTGGGCTTGAAGTCCTCCTTATGTCTCATGCTCCATTCTACTACGTCACTCAGTGGGACATTTGGCTACTTTAATGCTGTGAATTTCTATAGGTGGCTTCTGTCCAAGTGCTCTGTAAACATGCATCAATTTCATCTCACAGCAATAGTTGCTGTGAAATGGTGCATAAAGCATACATGCTGGGCTAATTTAAAAATAAAGACATTCCTGCCTTGTTCATTGTGTTTGTGTCTAAAGGATATACAAAACAGAAAGAATATAACTCTTCAGACTTCCTTGATGTTCTACCAAGGCCAGATTTTCCATTATTTCTGTTTATTCTTAAAAATCCATACTTGATGAAATCCATGACTATTCATATGCTTCCTCTTGCTAACATAATGTGTTAGGTAGCCAGCACTATGGAAATAGTGCAAGAGACAAATAAGCTGCAGGTCTTATTCTTTCTTGGATACAGCAACACGAAATATCTCTCTCGTAAGTGGCTAGATGGGTCCAACATGAGCTTTTTTTTTTTTTGGTCCACTTGAACAAACTTTATTGACTCAGAACTCCACAACTGTTTTTCATTCCATCTTTGTGTTCCTTTTATAGCAAAATTTTGCAGTGGTTGTTCAGCCTCTCATTTAGCAGGATCTACGGCAAGAGCCTTTCTGGATACATGGATCAAGGTTTTCCTTATTCTTGTTCCCAAATATACTGCATCAGAATTCAGTTTAGGGTACATTCACTAAATAGCAGAGCAGGGAAGAGACCAAGCAGCTCTTTGAACTGCCAGTATGCAAATGAATGCTTTATTAAACATGCCTTATTCATTGTGTTTGTGCCTGAAGAATAAACAACATGGAAAAAATATAGCTCTTCTGAACTTCTTCATGTGTGTTATTCTAATAGTGATGAGTTTGGCTTCTCAATATCAACATATATTTGTCAGTTAACACTTCTGATAGATCCAGGATGCCTGTGAAGGATGTTGAGATCTATGTTTTATTTTGTGCAGGCTAATTACACAGTTTTTATATCGTTCCAAATGCATTTTCAGTTGCTGTTATGTGCCATCAAGGTACCTTCAACTTATGATTAACCTATGGATGATTTGCCATCTTCAGTAAATTTACCAAAATTTACCAGATGCATTTTCATTCTCTATTGACTAAGTGCTCAACAATGCAGAATTCATGATGCAGACCCAATATAAGGCATAGTGAACATCTCTGTGAACAGGCATATATATGTATAAAGTCTCATTAACCTCAGACTGCAGCATGTTGTGATTTCGGGCCCAGCGGTAAGGACACCAAGACAATGTGCACTATACCCTTCTCCTACTAAGAACCTACTGCAACAATAGTCTGTACTGGCTACTAAATAGCCAGCTACCTACCTACCTTTCACTGATGGACCCCTCCGAGGTTACATGAAATTCTGACCACATTTGGCTGAGTATCCAGAAGGCCATGACTGTACAGCACATATTGACAATGACTGGCAGTACATTCACCAGATAAAAAAGTTATTTTAAACAAAACACATATGACATGATCTGGTACTGGCAGTGGCATGACTGACTTTAAAAGGAAATAGGCAGGTTTCTGGGGGTTAGGTCTATTGGCCATAATACTTCAAAGGGATCTTCATGTGGGTGGCATGTTGCCTCTGAAATTCAGCTGCTGGAGGGAAGGGGTATTACATTTGGCTGGCCACTGTAGGACTACAAGATGGATCAAATAATACCTAACCACATCATATATCACCTTTCAAAACCTGACCTGTAGTTACTGGACTATGCCCTTTTAGCTGCTCCTAGCATTGCCTTTTGGGGTCTGCTTCTTCTCACCCCATTTCTGGTCATCCGTAGCTTTGGTTCTTGCTCTGTTATTCCATGCTCTGCCTTGGTATAGCTCTACCACTTTGTTTTCACTAGGTAAGTATACTCAGTGGCAAGTGCGGATTAAGTTTTGCCATTGTTTTAGGCTCCAAACCATATCAAGATCAAAGAATGCCACCATTTTGACTGTGTGCAGATTATATTCATAAAATAAGTATTAGGAACCAACAATCGCGCTGAATAAAGTACAAAATGTAAGTGATCCCTTAGTTTCTTTGATGGAATTAGTTTTCCTGTCAGGAATTCCAGAGTTAAAATGTTCAAAATACGATTCATATGCTTCCCCTCCTCTCAAGAGAAAGAGGGATCTGCTAGACATGTGTTTTGAGCAAAGCAAGGGGAGATAGAACACTAGAAAGAAGCCTGGAAGGAATATTTGGAGGAGTATTCTGTAGGCTTGATTCTTCCTAAGATTTACTGCCTTTTCTTATTGCACAGACTTTTTTCCTCTGGAAAATGGCTCATTTTACCATTTTTAAAAAAGATACTAAGCAGTAAACAAGAACATTGAAGGAGGAAGGAAGCCAAGAGAAAGTCAGGCATGTTAGTCACACAGCCATATTTCCTGTCACAAAGATCATGTTGAGTAATCAGTTCAAACAGGCCCATTTTTGCATTACTTTATTTTTTGAATTACTAATAGCTGTGAGGATGGAATAAAGGAAGAATGGTTTTTCTAGGCATTTATTTATTTTTACTCCTTTAACCTTTGCAGGAAGATGCATAGTACAAATTAGACATTAGCTGATTCATTTTTCAAGGGCTTCAAAATTACCTTCCTGCCAATTGAGAATACTCCCATACCTCACTTTCCACTTTGCAATGTGTGGGAGATAGACCATCTGCATTCAAGAAGTTTGTGATGTACTCCATGTTTGTTTGTTTGTTTGTTGCAGATGCTATCTCAAGTCTCCCTACACAGTACATTTCAGAGGCATTTTAGACACAGCATTGGTACTGTAGGGTATTTTCATATCACAGAAGCATAATATGAAAATAGCTCTAATATTTTTACAAAATTTCTTAGAGAAGAGGCTTAAGAATCAAGGATGTAGGATTCCATTTTCACCTCTTCTTGTTGTCAGAGTCCTGATGGTGCAGTCTGTTTAAGGGCACAATCCTATGTATGTTTAGACAGAAATAGTCCTACAATTCCCAGCATTCCCCACCCAGCATGGATTGTGAGCTAAGTTTCCTAAATATGACCTTTCAGCTGCAAAAAAATGGCAACAGAACCTGTATAAAGAATCCTAGTGTCTTTGTACTGCCCCCAATTCCCTCTTCTCTTCTGTCACTGGAAAGCCCCGGATTGGAGTGTGTGTGCATGTGAGGGTGGAGATAAACAGGGAGGCTTCATCCTGTAGCTGTCAGCCATGCATAGTAATGGTCTAATGTCACCCCGTCTTTAACGGGTTTGAGTTCCAAGCCAGGTGTTGGAACAGGTAATAATGCTTATTTTCCCACCTTACCAATCACGTCACCAGATTTGTTGAACATGTTTTGCATGTACGTGTAATATATGGCTGTAATTGTTAAAGAGCTCCACATTTTAGAGTGTGTACAGACAGGCATTTTTATGCAATTTGATGTTGATGTTTGCATGGAGAAGTGGTGCATCTGACAATCTGTACTGTTTTGAACTCCACTTCCTCATGTTTTTGCATGAAAGCTTAACCTCATTAAAAGGAATAAGCTTTTGAGGGTCTGGTCTGGTCTGGTCTGGTCTGGTCTGGTCTGGATTACCATGTCCCTCCTCCTCCTCTTGTCCATTGCCAGAGCCATTTTTCAGTTTCATCTTAACAAACAAAATAGGGCCATTGAACCCATTTAGCCAGCGATCATGTAGTTTTTGTGTACTGGTTTCTTTGTCAGAAGCTTGACTTGGCGATTTAATTAATTTCTTTTAAGATGTGCCTTCATCTTTTTCATCTGGCTGCATCAACATTGGTTACGTATGATTCTGAAAACTCAGAATTTTAAAGAAATCTCCCCCCACCACACATGCACACACACAGACCCAAGTTACAGTTCTGTTAGTAGGGTGCATGTACATGAAACAGATATAACAGAAATTAGGGCGGTCACATATGTTTGGTTTTCAAATTACCTTCCGTAGCTGATAACTTGCTGACATTTTCCTCAAATCCTGTACAATGCACTTGAGAGTTCATAACTACATCTTGCAAATGCAATGTATATAAAAATAGTAAAAATACTATAGAATGAAACAAATTAACACAAGAGGCTTATTTCCACAGCTAGATTTGGGAGCTAGAGGACACCATCTCTAGCCAGAGTAATTTCAATAGAGAGAAAAGCCATGTTCTGAGATGGGGGGGAAAGAATCTCTAAGTTCCAACATATTTCTATAGGCTTTTGCAAAAAGAAAAGAAGGCCACATGGCTCAACAAACCACAAGATCAGAAATGGCAAACCCTACATTACTTTTGAGTCATAATCCAGGTGGCCAGGCCACCTATGAAGAGTGATTGTGAGCCCATTCTGGAACATATGTCAGCCACTGGCATTTATACCCCTTGCTGTGCTACCCAACTGGGTGAGAGTGGAAGAAAATGCCCTGTTTGGGTGGCTGTATAAATAACAGTCAAATCATTGCAGTTTACTCTCCATAATAACAAGGCTCTGGATGCTTCATGAGTAGGTATGTTTACATCTGTATGTAAATTAGTGGTGATGCCATGTGATTTCCTCAATTTGCGCACATTCTGCAGCTCTGATACATAATGGTTCTAAACCACCGTTTACAAGCAAATACAAATTACAGCTCTGACAAGAGGAGAAGTTCTGTAAGTGCAAGTCAGGTTTATACACAATTACACTGGAGTACTTTGAAAGATGGCTTAGGTGTATTGCACAATGTGTTTCCAATTTTCAGGTACACCTGTGTATTGTTGATGTAGTTAGTTGCAAAGTTGTGCCCAACCCATCACAACCCCATGGACAACATTCCTCCAGGCTCTCCTGCCCTCCACCATCCCTCGATGTCCACCCAAGCTCACACCCACTGCCCCAGTGACTCCATCTAGCCACCTCATCCTCTGCCGTCCCCTTCTTCTTTCAGTGTCAATCATTCCCAGCATTAGGGACTTCTCCAGTGAGTTGTTCCTTCTCATTAGTTGGCCAAAGTATTTGAGTTTCATCTTCAGTATCTGGCCTTCTAAAGAGCAGCCAGGGTGTGTATTTGTTGTTGTTGTTGTTGTTGTTGTTAGTTGCGAAGTCGTGTCTGACCCATCGCAACCCATGGACAACATTCCTCCAGGCCTTCCTGTCCTCCACCATCTCCTGGAGTCCACCCAAGCTCACACCAACTGCTTCAGTGACTCCATCTAGCCACCTCATCCTCTGCCGTCCCCTTCTTTTGCCATCTATTGTTCCCAGCATTAGGCTCTTCTCCAGGGAGTCCTTCCTTCTCATTAGGTGGCCAAAGTATTTGAGTTTCATCTTCAGGATCTGGCCTTCTAAAGAGCAGTCAGGGTTGATCTCCTATAGATAGCTTTAAAAGAAGGCACTTCCGCTTCAAGAACTGAAACTGCTTTCTAAGCTCTGCTACCTTCAAGGATATGATCATTTCCTATCTGGTAAATCCATTCAAAGCTGGTTTTACTGATTTTGCTGTGTACTGTCCTTTTTGTGTGTGCTTCACAATGTCAGACAGTGAGCATTTTGGCAGGACTTTATTTTAGCCATGTGCTTCACTTATTTTTGTAAAGCCAGTCAAAAATGCCCTAAATAAATCACAGAAGGCAAGATCTAAAAAATTACTTTGGAGCATGGACACCCCAGGTGGGATTTTGTCTTTTATGCCTTGCTACAGCAGGCAGTTTCCACAGCCAGATCCCAAGCTGCTTTGGGAACCTCATGCAGGTTCGAAATCGGCTTTACTGGTGGAGTGACAGACTGCTGCTTAAGAATTCAAAATTCCACTGGACATATGGGACCACTCATGTAATGTTTTCAATTCTGGACAAAATAATTATTGTTCCCCCCCCCTTTTTTTTCTTCTTTTATTTGGAGGCAGGCCTTGATGTACATGTTCCTACATTTTTCATTATTATTTGTTACAGAAAAGAACAAGTTCTGTCAACCAAATATCTTTATTTTTGTATCTTATAATTGCATGGCAATTTAAATTGCTTTTATTTAGTGCTTGCTGACTTACAAATTCCACAGTTATGGTCTGCATGGATATTCTATTTTTCAGTCCATGTACATTGGACCATTCTGGGACAACTAGTTTGCTCTTGGCTGCTTTATAGCCATGATTCTGGTCTCAGGTATCATCCTAGCTCCTTCCACCAGCCACTGATTATATTCTTGATTATTGGCATTAACAAAATTTATTAATTTATTAATCAGATTGATATCCTGTTTTTTTCCCCAGTGAATTCAAAGTGGCTCACATCATTCTCTTCTTCCTGCTCTTAATCTTATCTCCACAACAGCTCTGTGAGGTAGGTTGGGCTGGGAGTTTGTGACTGGCCTAAAGTCACCCATTTGGCTCCATGGCTGAGCAGGGACGAGAACCCAGGTTGCCTGAGTTCCAGACCCACACTCTTAACCACTACACCACACTGGCTCTCTTGCCCATTTATGATAGCGCTTTCATATTTTCCATATTTCCCCCCATCAGTATTAGTGAGAGTAAGTTTCCACAAAACCACGAAGGAGGATAAAAAGAATAGCCGCAACTTCTTG
The DNA here is from genome assembly GCF_004798865.1 of Varanus komodoensis. Taxonomy (NCBI): domain Eukaryota; kingdom Metazoa; phylum Chordata; class Lepidosauria; order Squamata; family Varanidae; genus Varanus; species Varanus komodoensis. The sequence continues at coordinate 15,044,503 of NW_025335761.1, forward strand.
CTTAGCTCTGAGGCACTAGCAGGCAGCGGGGGAGAATCCTCAAGTGGGCTGTCCAAGAAGCTCAAGTGGCAGGAGAGGCCACAGGCACAGAGGAGGTCACAGCAAGAGCCTCTCTGCCCACTACCTCCTTATGGTACGGTAATTGTTGAAGCCAGGCACTCTGAGAAATTTCTCTGACTCTCTCGACATCCCAAGGAAAGGGGCTGTCGGAAGATAAGTTTCCCCTTATTTGCTTCAAGAGTTCAAAACCACATACAGTTGCTTTGCAAAATAACCTTTGTTGTCAAAGTTACAGCAACTGAAAGACTAGTCTGTCCATGAACAAAGTAGTAAGTTGACCTTAAACTAAAAATTACTTCCAAAAACTATCCTTTTAAGTAACTTGTAAATAATGCTGCGCTCCGCCCCTCTCGCCAGCCTTTGAGGTCTACACAGGCCCTGTAACTGGGTAGCTCTTCTATCCCAGCACTGTGTCATGGGCTCAGGGACTGGGCAGGACACCGACTCACCTGCCCCCTCTCCTTTGTCCCCTCCTTTCTCTTCCAAGCCCTGCCTGTTCCCATAGTCTGGCCTTGAGACGGTCTCACCCTCCTCTGCCCCCTCGATTTGCACACCCCCATCACCCAGTCTTTGTCATCCTCATCTAGTGATTCGGTGCCACCCTGTCCTTGGAAAGCTTGCCAAGAGTTCCTATCTGTTCATTCTCAACAGGGGCATAACAACAACTGCTCCTTTTGCGGGGAAACAAAGAAGTTGCAAAAGGCAGGTAGGCTTCTGCACAGTATGCCTTCAGATTTACAGTACCTATGTATACAAAGTTGGAAGGCACATCCTAACACTGAGCTCTGTACAAGTTAACATAAATCATCAAGTTTATAATGCCATAGTAAATTTCCTTTTTTGTAGAATGCCTGGAGAGAGAAGAATGTTGCCTACAAACTTGTAAGAGGTAGTTATTTATTCCTAGAATATCACAAATACCATAATCGGTGCTCGTTAGCCTGAAGGCAACAGTTGAGTGGGAGGTATAGCGAACAGCTGCCAACAGTGAGGCCAACAGTACCCTATCATTCTGATACAACTGAGAATAAAACTAATGAAACAGTCAAACCTCTAAGATTTTTACTGTCTTTTAATGTTTTCAGCATCCATTAAGCTGTCAAGAAAAAGGTACTGAAAGGTTTTCCATTAGTTCACTTGTACTGGCTTTTTATGCTTTTGAGTCTTGAACACATCATTTCTTGAGGGATATTTCGTTTGCCAACATGCCTACAGTCCAGCACAAAAGATGTCCCTGCACAGGATTTTTTCCTGCTTCTGTTTACTCCTTTAGGGGGAGCATTTTGTATGTGGCAGGACAGAACTCTGTACAAATATGGCATGTTGAGTTGTGTAGATTATGGCTCTGCTATATAACTTTCTGTGGCTCAAATGTATGCCACAGTTCTGGATGCCTGTGGATTGGGCACATCTGATGGCATAAGGATCCTCCAAGTCTGCTCCCATTTGACTCTTTCTGAAGAGAGTATAAAGGTGATTGAGGCAAAGGGATCAGTACCAAGTACTTTATCTCTCTCTTACCCAGGGTCCCCACTTTTGTTTTTGGCACCATAGATGAATACACTCAGCTTTTAGGTGGACAAATACCACAATGTAAGGCCTTGTCTCCTAGATGCTTGTAACAAGACTGTCTGCTCTTTCCTGCAATGGCCCATCAGTTATGCTAAGAAATTCCCTTCCTCCTCTTAGCCACTAGCCATGTGGAACCTGTGTCCCTCTCTTCCTCCTCCAACCCCCATAGCCTAACAAACGAAGCAAGCCAGGATAAGAGGAGCCAGTCTTTTTTACCTCTAGACACGTTAATCTACCCCTTTGCTTTGCTTTCCCTCAACATGTGCATCCCTGACGGTCCATTCTTTTTTCTTTCCATTCATGAGAGGCATCAAAAAGCAGACTTCTTAAGGGGTTAATCCAACAGCAGTAAAAATGAGGAGGTGGAACACAATTTCTGAGTCTTAATAAAATACAGGTGTTTTCACTGTAGGACTTTAAAAAAAATCCCAAGCTAGTACTGCAGTAAGCATGTATAAACAAGAGCAGAGTGATGTGGAAAAATGTGCTATTGAATAATGAGAAAGCAGTTTGGAATCGCAGAAGTGGGTTATGTTAGGGGTTTATGAGGAATGCAGCAGTCCCTGGCTGAGGTTTACCTTAAAGTTCACAGGGTGGGGGGAGCCCATAAATCTCGCATGAACTGCTCCTCTGATAGCATGAATTTAGCCTTCAATGTAATATACCAAGGATTAACTCTTGACATTCTTCTCAATATATTCATGCCCTCTCTTATTTTTCTCTTTTGCCTCCCCCTTCCGTGGTATTCCATCTGATGTATATGCAAGAGTCTAGTTGGTTATTGGGTGATATAGTGAAAAAAAAACTCCTTCTTATATATGATTTGGAGCTGGATCCAGATTTCATTATACCTGGAGTAGACCCATTAAATTCAGTGTTGTTACATTAGGCCTAACCATTGGTGTCTTGCTAGGGTGGAGGCATGTTTGAGCGGAAGGAAAGGGAAGGCCTTCTTGGTAGCTGCACCCACTGTGCAGGGGCTCCTTGAGCTAACCAAGGCCCAAGCCATTTAGGGCTTTATATGTCAACACAAGCACCTTTTATTGGGCCTGGGCCACAATTGGTAACTAGTGGAGATCTTTCAGTATAGGTGTTACGTGGGCCATCTAGGGGCTCCCATCAGCAGCTGAGCGGCCCTATTCTGTGCCAATTGTAATTGCCGGACTGACTTCAAGGGCAGCCCCACGTAGAGTGCATTGCAGTAATCTATTTTGGATGTTACCAGTGTATGGGTGAATGTTTTCAGCTTCTGTCTGTCCAGGTAGGGACAAAGCTGGTATATCCTCCATAGATGGAGGAAAGCCCCCCTGGACACAGAGCTCACCTGATACTCCTTGGACAAACCTGGGTCTGGAAGCTCCCCCAGGCTCTGTCCCCAGACCCTGTCCCATCAAGGACAAGCCTGTCAGATGACCCCCTACTAACAGCTCCTCCATCTTGTCCGGATTGAGTCTCAGTTTATTAACCCTCATCCAGTCCATTATTGAGCTCAGGCCCCGGTTCAGAATGGCAACAGCCTCACCTGGGTGAGATGTAAAAGAGAGTTAATGCTGAGTATCATCAATATATTGCTGAGACTTTAGCCCAGACTTCCGGCTGACCTCTCCCAGTGGCTTCACATAGATGTTAAAGAGCATGGGGAACAGCACTGAGCCCTGTGGTACTCCATGACTCAACCGCCATGGCACAGAGCAACTGTCCCCCAGGACTACCTTTCAAATATATTTTAAAAACCAGCATTACCCAATAACAGTATGGGGAAATCAATACCAGTTACCAGCCATTTCTGAACAATGGTCATGCAACGAATATCTTTAAATGGAACAGATGACCAAAAATCAGTGTTCAGAATTTTAATGTATTTAATGTATGTATTTTAATGTAACCAGATAAATTAAGCCACCCTTTTCAGCCATCCAATAATTCCTGGAAGTGTGATGCTGTCAATGTTGTTTAATTTTATTTTTTACCTACAAGTTTACAATGTGTTACTTTGACCTTATTAGGAAAAAGTAGTGGATAATATCCAGCTGATTATTGGGTGTGGACATGTTCAAGGTTTACTAAAGTTATATGTAGGATCGTTCTAATTTCACTCCACCAGCAAAAGGCTTCTGTCAGTGAAATGTGGAGGGGCCTGTTTTTTAGCAATTCCCCTTCCACCTGGCTCCTTGGAGAGAGAAGTTATCACTAATATTGCAACCCTCCCACCCCCCACCACTCCACTGATGGAAGATTTCCATCGACAAACTAGCTGGATTCTGCCCTGTGTGTGAACAATGTCAAAGTCTAGTATGGAATCTTCTTACAGTCATTAAGATAACAGTTACAAAAAAAAACAAAAACTGAGCACATTTTTTTTTTGCTCAACTAAAACCAACTAAAGGCTGGGACATCTGTTTACAAATAGATATCCTATGCCCATATATGAGAAGAAACAATGACATTGTTGCTGCTGGAGGTGCAGCAACCTTTACATTTACTGAAATAATCTGAGCCAAGAAATAGGTATACAAGAACAACCTTTGGGCGGCATTTATGAGAAGGGATAGCTGATGGAATGGACCTCCCCTCCCCACCACGGTCTCCCATGTACCTTCCACTTCATACCCAAGTTACCTTTACCAGCATGCAGCTCTGTCACTTCAGGTAATATTGAACAAGGTGCTTTCTTCTGGCCGTACACCAGGAGCATTCTCATAACCAATTAACCTGCCATTCCTAGAACTAAATGCAGCACTTTTACTGTTTCATGGTTCCTGGAACAGTTTTCTTCTCCACTGCAAATCCTTCCAAAAACAGTTGGAACCTGGGACTGTGGGGTGGGGCAAGACAGGAGGAAGTAGCCAAGCAATTAAAGGCAACCAGTCCCCTCCCCCAATATAGATTTGATACAGATTTATTGTAGAATGGGAAATACTACTTTTTGAACAAATCCTTTTCCCTCCTTCTTCTCCTAGTGCTGGGGTCTGGGTTTGCATCTATTCAAAGAAAACAATTTTTAAAAAATAGTATCTTGAAACTGCACAGCAGTTCTATGAAAGCAGGCTATTTGCATTTTGCCCCCTTTTCTAGAAGACATACAGCTGCATAAGCACTTCCAAACTTATAGAAAAAATAACCATTAATAATTACAAAGCTTTGCTGTTTGTGGCATGTGTTGCTTCTTACATCATGAACAGTATTCAGTTTGTGACTGTACTTGAATGAGAATACACAATTCAGCAGCATTGTTTCAACTTCTGAAGACTCTGAATTTTAACTGGCACTTTCTGAACTGCTCCAAAATCGCAAAAAACTTGATTTTTTTTTTACTGTTGAATGTAAAGAGAAAATATTTAGCATGTGCATTATAGCATAACAAGGATTCTTCAGCATCTCTGAAGACATAAAAATTTTAGCAAGAGCTTTGTGTCTCATGCAAATGCTGTTTCTTAACTATTTCACTGCAGATTTAAAAAAACACTGGAAATGTCCAAATACAAAGTATTTTGCCTTCTTGTTGGTTGAGAAGGGTTAAAGTAACTTAACCAGGATTAATGCAAGATAATCTTTCATTCTGCTAGAGAGCTGCAGGCAAATGGATGAATTGGTCTGAATTACATAAGGGTGTTTCCCCGCCTTTCCTCTGAAAGAACTGTGGGAGACTTCATAAACATTTAATTAAAGATTTTGTTGCAATGCTTAACCCATGTTGCCTGAATGCTGATCCACAAATAGTTGTGTTCTCATAAAGCCACAAGACAGGATCACCAAACAGAAGACAAGGAGATCCCAGGAGAAGACTGCTAAATGCAAACAAGTTTCTGTTTTTAAAAGCACAGCAAAAGAAGAATATATTTCCTGGAATACAGCACTGAGGGGTCACAAGGTCAGCAGTACAGAGCTACTCATGCATCTCTTCCATTCTTTCCTTGTGTATGCCTGTTCAGAAGAGGGCAAAGGAGTAGCTTTCTCACTTCTCACCCTTTCTTGGCCTTTGCATTCAGAAGTCTGGTGAAAGCTTCTTTTAAGTCAAAATAGGCACAAAGCAAACTGACCTAGTGGAAAAGCACAATCTGGGATTTTTTTTATTTTTTTGCAAGTGAGCAGGTTTAAAAGAAAAGCTCTTGGTTAATGCATCTTCTCTGCAATTTGTAAGCAAGTTCTTGTTCTCATGCTGAGTCAGAACTCTGCACTGATTCTGAAATAAGCCAGACCTCATTTCAATTCTTACCTGAAAGCTGGGGCAATGATAGAATCCAAACCACAGGCACAGGTATGGGTCCCTAGAAGTAGATGCAGTGCAGAGAGAAACAAAATCCCAGAAAGGAACAGGAATTTCACAGGTTCCATAACTGACTGTTCCCTGTCACGGGGACATTCATAAAGACACTTCCCAAATTGCCCAGAAGTGAACAAAAATGGCAGAAGTGTCCACTTCCAGAAGCAAAGGCCCCACATGCAAAGAACAGCTGGTACAAGAAGCACAGAGGCAGAACACCGCTGGCAAGGCTTCCTTCCGTGAGTTGCTAGTATGGAAGCCGGCCATGGGAGTACGAAAGAGGACGCAAATGGGTGCAGCATTATTTTCCTGTGCTTGAACCATATTAAACTTCAGTGAATGGTATCCCTGGCTACTTGTGAGGACTGCTGCAGGTGTATCTTACCCTTTCGGAGTGCTCAATAATTATTATTATTTTGTAAAACACTTTGAAAACTTAGGTGATGCACAGTATGAAGCTCATAAAGAGAGAGTCCTTTTAGGGTGTATTTATTAATTAAAATATATATCTGCCTACACTGAAGCTCATCCCAAAGAGTGTTAGTTTTGATTAATTATAAGCACCAAGTGTTATCTTTCCCTTTTTCCACTCCAAGTATTCTTAACTGTTCTCAACACACACAATGCCATTCAGAAGCCAATGGAGTTCTGCTGTAGATGGAGGAGTTGATTCTCTCCCAAAGTAGTTAGTTAAAGTTTTGTTTCTTTCCACAAATCCCTAAGCATTCTGCCTCCTCAGACTGGTCTGCCCATTCCTCTGTGATATCAAAGTACTTAAGCTAAATGGATATCAAAGGAAGAAATTACAAACTCTGGCACAGAAGAAAAAAAAATGTATGCCTGCAGCACCTGAATTCATTACCAGTTGCAAAATCTAACAAGGCAGTGATGTCATAGTCCTGACAGGTACAGTTTGCATGATAATTAATCAGTTCTAGAAACAATCACAACATGTTTACCCCTACCTTCAGAAACTCATTACAGCAAATCAGACAATGACATCAAGAAAGGCAGACAAGAGACAAGACAAAGATTAAAGAGAGATGCAAGAATGAGGGGATAAGATTGGGAGAGAAAAGGAAGATCTCCAGGAAAAGTGACACATTCTGGTGGGATCTTTGCCTGTAACTGATTAAAACCGTGGCCCAGTTTATATGCACAGTAGGCTGGTGCTTTAACTTACATGGTGGATTGCTGCAATGCACTTGGGTTACTGAAGATTACCTAGAGGTGAAGAATGCAACCACCAGAGTTCTGGCTGGCCTGGTCAGGCTTATACATAAAACAATTAATTGATTTCCTGTTTACTGCCAGGCTGAATTCAAGATGAAGGTGCTTACTGCTAAAGTGCGAAATGGTTTGGGAACCCAAAAAGCTGAAGAAACACCACTTCCCATTTGAATGTCTTCCAGCCCAAGGAGGGAAGTTCTTGGGAGCCAGCAAATTTATTGGGAGCCAAATTCCAGTGCTGCGTAGGACTGGAGTAAAAGGGGTAGGCCTAAAACATCAACATCTCTACCTCCTTAAAAATAATGGGTCTCTGGGAGCTAAACTAGACACTACATTAAATGTATACCATTTCTGTCATCCTAATTTTCTAATGCAAGGAGTGTGATCCAGACTGGAAGCAAAGAGATTGCACCTTTCCATGCAGCTGCTTCCTTTACTAAATTTGGATCCTTTTCACAGAGTTTCAAGAAGAGAAAAAAACTCAATTGGTGCTAATCAAGTTTTCTTCTGCTCCTGTGAGGGTGTTTTTAAAGTAAATGGGAGCAGAAGCAACTTGGTGGACAGGTATAACTCCCCATCTCATGGATGACAGATTCAATCCAGATTTGAGTCCCATACAAGAGTAGAAAAAATAGAATCACTGAAAAACTATGCATTGGATGTGGCATCTAAAGAGACTGCACTCTAGCTCTGCATCCTTTTGAATAACATGCTGACATCTCTAGAAGGGAAAGGGGCAGGTACATGTAAGATTTTGGCAAGTGATAAGGCAGATCCTTGTATGGTGCAGCCACTTGGATCCTATGCTGAGTATGGCACCTGTATCAGGTAGAAGACTCTTTTGGTAATGGCAACATTGTCTGCTCATCCCTAGACTGAACTATCATCTTGGCTAATGGGTGGGATAGAAATTAAATTAATGAACAAGTCTTTCAGATACTCATGAGTTTTTTTTATACTAATTTTCCAGGTCTAGGTTTGAGACACTAGTCCACATCTCTCCTCATCTTCTGCTATGGCACTTAGACCTTTTTGACTGGCTGCCATGTCTTGCCATATGCTCATGGCCATTTCCCATCTTCTACAATTGGGCAATCCTCCCTTCCCAAAAGCAGGAAAAAAGCTAGGGAGGCAGCTGGACAGCAATAGATGTCAAAGGAGTACTAAATATCAGAGATTCTCACCCATTCCATAGTCTAACTATATACTGTGTGAAGAAGTACTCCCTCTAATCTGTCCTAAACCTCCCACCAACCAACTTCATAGGATGACCCCAGAATCTATACATTATCCCTACAGAACCTCTTTTTATCTATGTAGTTTGTCCAGCGGATCAAGATGACTGCACACATACCAGCTGGCTTCTGCAATTGAAATCCTTCTCCATTTGATTTTCAGAAGAGACTGTTTTCTTTTGTGAAGAGATTCCTCCTTGGCAGTAAGCTTTACCAAATCCTCCTCTAGAAGCTGTTGGGCCTGATCTCCCATCAGCCCAACCACTATGGCCAAGAGTTGGGAGGATGGCCATTTTAGGCTTACTACATAAGGAGGGCCACAGGTTTCCCTCCTCTGACATAAATGGTTATGGAAACTGGGAGCTTGAAGACCTTGTACATTAACAAACCCATGGATGGCATTCCCATGCAAAGCTATTAAAAGAAAACATTATTTATATTTGCAAAGGGAGAAAATGAAGGTATATTTGGGTAGGTAGAAAAATGCATCTAACGTTCTAAAAAATGCTTCTAAAGATGCCTGAAGTCCAAATCAAAAAGTTATTATAATCCAGTCATTTTTTATTGGATGGATTATACATTTTTGATTCAGCTACAGAAATTCAGCTCTTCACAGAGTAAGCTCTACTTATCTAAACACTCATACTAATAGGACAAATTCTTCATTTTTCAAGGACTAGAGCTTTCAACTGATAACCAAGATGCCTCAAGCTATGGAGGCAGTGCTGCACATGTAACTTCATAACTAGAAAAATGTAAAAGTTACTGGCTGTTTTGTCATTTAAAGCCCTCATTTAAAAAAACACATTTCCAAAACGAAGTTCCTGGTTTCGCTTCAGAGGATATTGAGTGTGTTTGTGGAAAAAAAAGCAACTCCTTAAATTTAATGAACTCAAAGATTAATATGATCCATTCCAAAAAAAGAGGATGTTTTCCCTGGTTTTTCTTCTGGTTTTGGAACCTGAACGTCAGGCAGTTCCGTTCGGATACAGCTTCTTCTAGGGTGTCTCTTACTCACTTATCCTCAATGCAGTGGGTGGGGCTGCTGTTTCTTCTGTCTTCCAGGCAGCTTCCTCCTAATGCTCCCAGGGCCTGGCTCAGAATCGCTGCGGATTACTCAGGCCAGTGGTGTTTGTGGCCTTCAGGGCTGTGTGTCTGCGGGGCTGATAGTGATAAGGGCAGCGGAGGAGGAGTGGGTGGAGAGCTCGTCACTGCAGCTGTCCAAGGGCTGAGGGGGAGAGACAACCAGAACATTCCTTCAGATGCCTTCAGACACTCTGCTATTTCCTGCTTTCCTCTTGCAGTGCTCCACCTGCTTTTACTTAACTGTTTCCTGATTCTGGCTCCCAGAAATCCTCTGCTGGAGTAGCTCGTCTCTCTGAGGAGTCCTGCTTGAGAGTGGTGTTTGTGGAGCTTTTAAAATGAAGAGTATTAGCCAGCAGTTCATCCACCCAGCCGCTCCCCTCGTAAAAGCAAATTCTTCTTTAGTATAACTTTGTTAAGACTGTTTGAAATTAGCAAAAGCCCAATGAAGGGCCTGTACAGGGGATGTCGACAAAAGGCTGTGAAACATCATACCAGAAATGTATGGCTGCTTATGGGTTTTGTGCTCCTTACAGGAGCACTCTCACATTTTGTTTTTCTTCTCATGTTCAAGAACTACACAATTGCACTTATGGCTAACAATTCCCTTCTTATGAATAACTGTGTTTTCTTATTATTTTCTGTGCTTATTTCATATTTTTGAATACTATCTGAGATAAGCTGCTGAGGGGCAGGTAATGGTAGCAAGTAGTTGGGTTACAGAGCTGAGGGTGCCACGAAACCTGCTCTATGCTGCTTAAGCCATCCTGCCTTCATGTCAACACAGGGTGGGCAACATGTCCTGTCACTGGTGCGGAAATTAGATTCAGCTCTCCTGTGGACTGTTCTGTGTGTGGAAGGCGGGGGAGCATGTTTTCCTTTGCCTTCAGCAGCAAAATCTGTGGCGACAGCCTTGGGATGAGCCTCCACTAAAGCAGCAAACCTAAACACACTTACTAGAGAGTATACCCCAAAGGACCTAAGCAGACTTACTATAGGATTAAGCATAGGAATCCACTGTAAAAGGAGATGAAATTAGGTGATGCTATTCAATCATTTTCTCCTTAACAGAAAAGCAATTTTGATGAAAGGTCAGTTCATTTTCTGGTGTTTTTCTGGTGTTTTGCTCATGCATTTCTGAGCAGGGCTGAGTTTACTATACAGATTTAATCCTTGCTGTAAGAGGTACTGGGTAAAACTTGTACCACTGTATAGTTCGCAGCCTAAACCTTGCCAGACTCTTGCATTTTTGTGCAGGTATGTTCAAGATAAGCTAAACCATGTGTACACAAAGCTGATGGAGGTGAGGGAGCCTTTCCAAGCTGGTTTGCAACACTGTATAAAAAACCTCTTTGAATCAGAACAGCCCACTTTCCTTTTGTCTACCTGTGTCACCTTGACCCAAAACCTATTGTCAAAATAAACATCAAAAGACTGCACAGAAGCACTGTGTTTGATTTTCCAAGCCAGTTCCAAAATCACAAACCCCGCTCTGTAGCTCCACCTGGAGCTGAGCCAAAGAAAGAAAAGTTGCCAAGTCATGTAGCATGGACAGTATCTAACACTCCTGAGCGTATCACTCAGCTCCCATATGATTCACCTTACCAGAACTTAAAAATATTATTTCCCAGTTCAGTCATTCCACCTGCATGTATCTTCTATGGTCATTTTCCACTTGGGTCACCTTTAAGTGGTATATCACCAGATTACATGGTTTGATCATCTCTATAAGCTTGTGATGTGTCGCCATTGGGCTTCTGTCACTGCAGGCTTTAGGAATCTATTGAGACTGACTGTTTACTCTGGCCATCCCAGTGTGATCATTTTTTTATTGTACTGGTTTATAGCTGCTGTTGTGCTGTAGGTTTTCTCTTAAAGTTGTATTTGTTGTTTTTAGAAATGTTTGCTGTTTGCATTATTGCATCTGTTTTTAACATTTGGATTTTAGTATTGGGACTGCAGCCAAGAAATTAAAAGACACTTGCTCCTGGGGAGGAAAACTATGGCAAATCTAGACAGCATACTAAAAAGCAGAGACATCACCCTGCCAACAAAAGTGCGTATAGTCAAGACTATGGTTTTCCCAGTTGCAATGTATGGCTGTGAAAGTTGGACCATAACGAAGGCTGAGCGCCGAAGAATTGAGGCCTTTGAATTGTGGTGCTGGAGGAGACTCCTGCAAGTCCCTTGGACCGCAAAGCAATCAAACTGGTCAGTCCTACAGGAGATCAACCCTGACTGCTCTTTAGAAGGCCAGATGCTGAAGATGAAACTCAAATACTTTGGCCACCTAATGAGAAGGAAGGACTTCCTGGAGAAGAGCCTAACGCTGGGAACAATAGATGGCAAAAGAAGAAGGGGACAGCAGAGGATGAGGTGGCTGGATGGAGTCACTGAAGCAGTTGGTGTGAGCTTAGGTGGACTCCGGGGGATGGTGGAAGACAGGAAGGCCTGGAGGAATGTTGTCCATGGGGTCGCAATGGGTCAGACACAACTTCGCAACTAACAACAACAACAGCAACAACAACCATCTAGGAACAGTGTGTGAAAAGCAGTGTAGGAAAAGCTTAAATAAATATTATTTATTTATTTATTATTACATTTCTTTACCACCCATCATTTCAAAGTCTCCCTGGGTGGTTTACAAATCGAAAATACTGCATAAAACACATATAATAAAAACACTGATCAGTCCAATTAAAAATGTTGTTGTTGTTACTCGCGAAGTCATGTCCGACCCATCGCGATCCCATGGACAACATTCCTCCAGGCCTTCCTGTTCTCCACCATCCCCCAGAATCCACTTAAGCTCACACCAACTGCTTCAATGACTCCATCTAGCCACCTCATTCTCTGCCATCCCCTTCTTCTTTTGCCATCTATTGTTCCCAGCATTAGACTCTTCTCCAGGGAGTCCTTCCTTCTCATTAGGTGGCCAAAGTATTTGAGTTTCATCTTCAGCATCTGGCCTTCTAAAGAGCAGTCAGGGTTGATCTCCTCTAGGACTGACCGGTTTGATCGCTTTGCGGTCCAAGGGACTCGCAGGAGTCTCCTCCAGCACCACAATTCAAAGGCCTCAATTCTTCGGCACTCAGCCTTCCTTATGGTCCAACTTTCACAGCTGTACATTGCAACTGGGAAAACCATAGGCTTGACTATACACACTTTTGTTGGCAGCGTGATGTCTCTGCTTTTTAGTATGCTGTCTAGATTTGCCATAGCTTTCCTCCCCAGAAGCAAGCATCTTTTAATTTCTTGGCTGCAGTCCCTGACTGCGGTGATCTTGGAGCCCAGGAAAATAAAATCTGTCACTACCTTCATTTCTTCCCCATCTATTTGCCAGGAAGTGAGAGGACCAGATGCCGTGATCTTAGTTTTCTTAATGTTGAGTTTCAAGCCAATTTTTGCGCTCTCCTCCTTCACCCGTATCAAGAGGCTCTTTAGTTCCTCTTCACTTTCTGCCATGAGAGTGTTATCATCTACATATCTGAGGCTGTTGATATTTCTCAGGGCAATCTTAATTCCAACTTGTGATTCATCTAGCCCTGCCTTTCTAATGATGTACTCTGCATATAAGTTAAATAGGCAGGGTGATAGTATACAGCCTTGCCGAACTCCTTTCTCAATTTTGAACCAATCAGTGGTTCTGTGTCCAGTTCTCACTGTTGCTTTTTGACCCACATATAGTTTTCTCAAGAGACAAATAAAATGGTCTGATACTCCCATCTCTTTAAGGACTTGTCACAATTTGTTGTGATCCACACAATCAAAGGCTTTAGCATAGTCAATGAAGCAGAAGTAGATGTTTTTCTGGAACTCCCTAGCTTTCTCCATGATCCAGCGTATGTTGACAATTTGATCTCTAGTTCCTCTCCTTCTTCGAAATCCTGCCTGTACTTCTGGTAGTTCTCAGTCCACATAGTGCTGGAGCCTAGCTGGAAGGATTTTGAGCATAAGTTTGCTAGCATGTGAAATGAGTGCAACGGTGTGGTAGTTTGAACATTCTTTGGGATTGCCCTTCTTTGGGATGGGAATGTAAACTGACCTTTTCCAATCCTGTGGCCACTGTTGAGTTTTCCAAGTTTGCTGGCATATTGAGTGTAGCACTTTTACTGCATCGTCTTTTAAGATTTTGAATAGCTCAGCTGGAATAGTGTCACCTCCACTAGCTTTGTTGTTGCTCAGACTTCCTAAGACCCATTTGACTTCACATTCCAGGATGTCTGGCTCGAGGTCAGCGACCAACTCATTGTGATTATCAGGGATGTTAAGCTCTTTCTAGTATAGTTCTTCTAATCTTGCCACCTTTTCTTAATCTCTTCTGCCTCTGTTAGGTTGCTGCCATTCTGGTCCTTTATCATGCCCATCTTTGCATGAAATGTTCCCTTCATATCTCCAATTTTCTTGAAGAGATCTCTGGTCCACCCTATTCTATTGTTTTCTTCTATTTCTTTGCACTGTTCATTTAAGAAGGCATTCTTATCTCTTCTAGCTATTCTCTAGAATTCTGCATTCAATTGGGTGTATCTTTCTCTTTCTCCCTTGCCTTTCGCTTCCCTTCTTTCCTCAGCTATTTGTAAAGCTTCCTCAGACAGCCATTTTGCTTTCTTGCATTTCTTTTTCTTTGGGATGGTTTTAGTTGCTACCTCTTGTACAATGTTGCGAACCTCCATCCATAGTTCTTCAGGCACTCTGTCTATCAGCTCTAATTCCTTAAATCTATTTGTGACCTCTACTGTATATTCATCAGGGATATGATTTAGGTCGTATCTGAGTGGCCTATAGGTCATACCTGAGTAGCCAATTAAAAATACCATAATGCAATAGAAGATAATACAACAATCCTTCCCACCACAATCAGTGCTAAATCTCATTCAGAGGTAGAGTAAAATATGTTTAAAATGAGAATAAAATCTAACAGTTAAAATATAGGGTAGATAGAATGGTATTTCCTGGTGCTGTAAGGAACAGAGAGTGAGTGCCAGGCTAATCTCTTTGGAGAGCTGATTCCACAAATGGGGCTACAACTGAGAAGGCTTTTCCACTAGTAGCCACCCTTCCAATTTCCTTTGGAAGGGGCTCTCTGAAAAGGACCTCAGGGCTCGGGCAGGCGCATATGGAGGAGCGCTTGTGTCCATATATGCCCCCCTGCCCCCTGAGATCGACGGGGGAGGCCCTTCTCCGGGAACCCTCTGTGAGGGATATTAGGAGGGTGAGGACCCAGAGGAGGACCTTCTCTGTGGTGGCACCCCACCTGTGGAATGCACTCCCCAGAGAGGTCTGCCTGGCGCTGTCGTTGTTTTTCAACGCCAGGTCAAGACCTTTTTATTTAAACGATATTTTAATTGTTAATCTGTGTTTTATTTAATGGTTTTATATTATTGCTGAGAACTCCAAATTTTTAATATTTTTCTATGCTTTGTTTATTTGTTTTACTTGTGAGCTGCCCCGAGGCTTCAGCGATGGGTGCGGCATAGAAATGTTATAAATGGATAAATAAGGAAGGAGGTGTTCCTTCAAATAAATAACCATTCAATTTTCCTTGGAGGAACATGACCCAATTTTTGTGCACTCCTTTCAGTTATGATACATCTTGATAAAATTTTCCCCATGCCTGGTACTTGGAAACACTGTGTTATGGCTTGTGCCGTCTTATTTTTAATCTGGCACAAGACTAGTCTTTGGACTTCCTTCACAAAAATGGTTAAATAGTCACTAACTTCTCATATCATGTACCATGTATTTCTCCCATGCAAGCCAAGTCACAGGCAAAAGTAGTAGGTGCTCATCATGGCAGTTTCCCTAGCCAAAGCTCCAGGAAGAGTCCAAAAGTCAGGCAGCTATCTTGAGTCATAGCAACAGACCATATCTGGCAGTTCCCGACTCCGTCAGGAACGGGCCTTTTGTCAAGATAAAGAGTCTTTGTGTGCATTCCTATGCATGTATAGACAGAAAAATGTCTCATAACTCCCAGCATTCTCCAGCAGCCATGCCAGTTTTTCATTCTGGACAACCAAGCAACACACCTGCCCCTTGATTCTTTGCATTTTAACAAGGACAGTCCATGGTGGTATGCTGTTGGAAACATTCATTTTCCTTTAGCTTCTTTCAGGATTGCAGCTAAGTTCAGACGGAACCGTAATTTCTCTGGAGAGAACAGGTGTTCCTGTTAATCCAAAAGTGCAGGTACTGCATCCCTGTGAGTCCAGGCTGCACGACCACTGAACAAAGGGCCCTTCAAACAATCACCCCCTCTGTGCAAGCATGAACAGCAACAGAGTTGTCAGATAGTGGCCTGTTCAGGAAAGCAAGACTGAGAAATGTGAGAGAAGAAATCTGAGAGCTTCTCTTTCCATTCATATTGTGGTGCAGGGAGAATTTAAAAGCTCTTTGTCTACACTGTGTAAGTGGCTCCAGAGTGTGACCAAAGCCTGCATTGCGGCTCATACTGGAGAGCACAGGGTTATTCAGTCCTTTGTGCAGGCATGTGGGAATCAAGTCATTCCATGCACACAACTGCTGGCAGTATGCTTGCCCTACCTCTATTACATGGGCGAGCAAAAGCCATGCAGCTCAGCATTATTGACATTTCTGAGCACATCTTTGGCCATGACAAGCTTTTGGGCACCACCGTTTTGCTGTAATGGGAGTGAGCTGTCAGAGGTAAAAGAAATAAACAAACCAGGGCATTGTAAAGTTTAAAAGAAAAAAGTAGTTTAAAGGACTCTAATGGGGGAGGAGGGGAATGCTTGCCACTGGCCTTAACTATCTCGAAGAAAAGGTCTCTGAGTCCATCTTCCTCCAAGATCACATAGCAGCCTTCCCCCCACAGAGAATAAACTGATAAAAAACTCCAGATCCCACAGCACATGTTAATGTCCTGATAGGAATCTTGCTTACAAAAATAATGCACCATTGAGTGACATCTGATAGGTCATGCAGCCCTTCTATTTCTGACTCGCATGTTTCCCCCCCTGCCCCCACCAGTTCATGAATCTTCTCTAGAGAGTGCATTTTTATTATGGCTTCCCTTACAATGTTTATAAACAATATATTTTTCAACTTTCCAGTGAGGAGAATATTAAGCCTATATTTCAAGTTAGTGTTCAGAGTGCCTTGTTGTTCAGAATATCCCATTCCCTGAAGAAACCAGATTTGTTACAAATGCCCATCCATTTTTGACTTTTTTCCGCTTAAATGTGATAATTTTACCCCTGAAACTATACTGTTTCTAAATGATTAAATATTTGGTATAGAACAATCGTGTAAATATATCCATATATCCTCTTTGGGGATAGGAACTAAATGGAACAGTATTTATTATACCACCATCCCTATCCACAATATTTCTACGGGGTTTTATACATTTGTGAAGGCAAATGCAGTGCCTTGTCCTACTTGTAAATTCACACTTTCTGTCATTTCTTCAACACCATGTTAATATCCTTGCAATATGGTTCATAGATTCTTGCCAGTCTACAGTCTTTGCATTGACCAGTTTTGCTTTTCTTAAGGCTCCATAACTCTTTACTCTTATACCACTAGAGTACCCAATTCCAAAAGAGATAGGACTTTTAAGGAGTAAAGAAAATAGTTTTTCAGTGACAGAAAAAAACATCATTTTGGAACCCTTGGATGGCACAAAAGTTCTTTCCTTTTGTTTATAGTAGCCCTTCTGGGTAAAAGTGGAGGACAATCTACTTCACTGTCTTAAGTTGCCATCCTGTGCATGTTTAGAAAAAAAGACTTACAACTATCAGCATTCTCACCCAGCAAGGCCATCTGCTGCATTTTTTCTGTCTAAACATGCACAGGACTGTGCCCATAGCAGCCTTTGTGTGTGGATGAATAGAAGAGACCAGGCTGGGAGCAGCAGTGTGAAATTCTACGTTCTGGGTGCGGGTGGGGGAGTGATGGCCTATTTGTGTCTTTACCAGGTGAATGGAACCAAGCACTAAGCCTGAACTGAGTAGCAAAGTAAATTGGCTGGAAATGTAAATAGGCCTCCAGATTAATCCGTGGAAAGAACACCAATAAAACTAGTGTGGGATGGTGGTTAATGTGTTGGACTGAGGACCTGGGAGTTCTGGCTTTGTCCCCACTTGGCCGTGGAAACTGCTCTGTGTCTTTGGACCAGCCAAGGACTCTCATCCTTATGCTGCAATCAGTGCCTGCATCTTGCACAGTGACTGTCCATAAAATATATCAGGCATTAAAGGAGTGAGAAAGAATAACTCAAAGGCCAGGGTTTGATTGAAGAATGGAAACAGAGTGTGAGTGGAGGAAGAGTGAGTTTTTATTGCATAATTCCTTCAAGAGTGCAATGTACTGCCCACATTTATAAAGATTATTTTATTGCTTTTAATTGTATATATTGTGAGCTGTCCCGAGATGCCAAGGCATGTGGTGATGGCATACAAAAGTTTTAAATAAATAAATAAAATGACCCCACAGACTGTGCATTTATTTGTGAAGATGTTTTGATTCTCAAGTATCACAATTTTTGCTGTACTCTATATTACCAGATATGATGAAAAAGGTAGCCTCTGCTCGGGAAAAGAATATTTTTGTTTCTTAAAATGTAATTTAAGCTTAAATTTAAGAAAAACCTTTTCTTTGTGTTTCTAAGACCAATTGAAAACTATCGTTCTTCCTGTTTTTGAGAGCCAGCATGGTGGACTGGGCTCATGAAGATCTGGGCTCCAGTCCCCACTAGACCACAAGCTCACTGGGTGACTTGGGGCCAGTCACTGATTCTCATCCTAACCTCTACCCCACAGGGTTCTTGTGAGATGACGATTCAACTAAGATTGTACAAATTACCTTGAGTTCCTTGAAGGAAAAAAGGTGGAATATAAATATAATAAATAATATTATACTATTAAATAATAATACAACTATAACAACATTTATTTACATTGAATTAATTAGGGATGAGAACATGGGCTCCTCCAGATCTCATCCTTCCTTACCACTGGCAATGCTGGATAGGGGAAATAAAAGTTGCAGCCCAACAATATCCAGGGGATTGCACATTTCCCATCCCTGTGCCAAATACTAAAAAAACAAAACAGAAAAACCCAACCCTTTAGCTGGGTGATACCTCTCATACTAAATTGTTATACAACTGTACTCACATATTAATCCTTGGATTTAGCTTACCTCTAGCAGTGATTCATTATTACATTGGATCTTTTTAACAGAAAATGTTGTTTAATGTTTTACTATTTTAGGGCACAATCCTATAGCCTCCCAGCATTGAGGGGGAAGGTCTAAAACAGGTCAGAGTCCCAGCTCTGCCCTCAGAAAACCACTCTGAAATGGGAGGTGAGACTCAAACCTTCCCTTCATCGGCATAGCCAGCTTGGCTCACTCAAGATGGAATGCTGCCATTGCAGCATGGGGGGGGGGGGGGGCAAGGGATATTCCCAGGAGTAGGGGAGGAACTAGGCATTGCCATCCTTCAAAAAATCCTGGTGGTACTTAAACATTCCTCACTAGGACAGAAAAACATTTAGACAGCAGAAATTTGCTATCTAAAGGTGCAATCTCATGTAAGTTTGGGCAGAAAAAAGGGCCTACAGCTTCCAGCATAGCTGGCTAGGGCATGCTGGGAGTGGCATCTCTTTTCTCCATCTAAATTTGCATAGGATTGCACTTTAAATGCTTTGGAAGGTGCAGGGAGGCTAGACTTCTCCCACCTTTCATGGATTCTCATAATCCTCTGAGTTTGGAGGCTTGTGGGCAACCATAATCCTTGGTTGTTATGGGCATCCTTAATGGTCTTGTGCACTTATTTGGTGGCTTTTTAGCAAATACGATAGCACCTAAAATAATATAATAATAATAACCTCCATCTAAAGTGTCTTTCTGGGAGTAATGTTACAAGAAAATCAAATTCCAAGCACTCAGGGATGTCTGCTAATAAAAGCCTTACTTTTACCCGGTTATCTCAGAGGAGGAATCTAGTTTCAAGAATCTATATAAAGAGGGCTAGCATTTAGTGGTATGAAAGAAATGCATGCACACTTTAGTCTAGAATACTAACATCCATGCAAGAACATGGTAAACGTTCAGTGTGCAAGGCAATGTTCAGTGTACCTAGAACAGGTAACAACTAATACGCCTTTGGCATACATGAAGTATACATGAAGCTAAGTAGAAATAGAAAAAATTACTTTCTATTCGGCTTTCCACCTGAGCATCTTGTAATGATACCAGTATCTTCGTAAACCCTGCTTGGTAAAATTGTAGAAATTTAAAGCAGGGAATCCAGCATGGCGGAATCTGTTACATATAGGACAAAATCAAATTAGATGGCTAGTTATTTAAGCACAGTCATGGTTAGGATTGTACCATGTCCAGGGCCATCTTGGTCAGAGGCGTCTCATGCCTCAGTTCTGCAGTCACCTAGAACAAGCTGTGTGCAGGATGGATAGATCCCTGCCACAGGGCTTTTCCTTTTTGCTTCCTGGCCATATTAAAGAAACAGTCTGAGAGCCAAAAGCCAATTATATAAGGCCAAGGAAGTATCCCCCTCAACACACACACTATTCAGAAAATCTACTGAAGTCATTTTGCAAGGCTGAGAGCGAGAGCCCTACAAATAGCTACATCAGGGACAAATGACTTCCAGTGCTGGGAGCTCTCTTTCCTGTCTGCAACTTTGTGTGGGAATGCATGAATGTTCCCCTTGTTACAAGTGCTTCCCCCTTTCTCAGAAGTGGCATGCCTGCATACACCAGTTGCTGAGGAGCTTGAACAGGCAGAGGTCTTGCACCCATCCTGCTTGAGGCAACCTGTAGTCAGCTGGTTTGCCACTTACAGAGTGTAGTCAGCTGGTTTGCCACTTACAGAGTGTAGTCAGCTGGTTTGCCACTTACAGAGTGTGTAGAGTGCTGGACTGGATGGACCTTTGGTCTGGTCCAGCATAGCTTTTCTTACGTTCTTTAGAAGTTATACATACAAGCTCACATACAACTAACTTGTGGTGCAGTTAAAACCCTGGTAGTTTCTGATCCATCTGTGTTATGCTGAGCTCAGTGAGCAAAACCTTCCTTCACTCTCAGCCCAAATTCTTCAGAGAGAGGCTCCAAATGGCTTAACCCTACAGTCTTGCTATGATTTAAATCATCCAGCTGTAAAGAGAGAGATTTACCTCTCCATGTACAGTTCTCATAAGGCCCAGATGTCTTCTCACAGAACTTTCAAAAGATATGTCTGAGCATGGCAAATAGGCACGAATGTGAAATGTTAGGGAATGTTAAAAAGATTTGCAAAGACTGGCTAAAAAAAGATTCTGACGAGATTTTGTAAGGCTGCATGCAAGCAGCAGAGCTGTGACGCAGCATCCAGGTTTAGAGCCCTGCATGAGACAGCCCTTGCCTTCTTCCCCTCAACTCACAAGCCATCCTGGCATCAGCAGGATCAATGGGCAGTTGACAATGACCAGAAGTGCCAACTTTTGGTTGGTATCATCCTCCCTCCCTCCGTGGTCAGTGCAGCTGCAGTGTTCCTTGGGATGCTGCAGTGAGACTGAGGCAGGTAGAAGCAGGACAGAAGCCCTCTCTCTCCCTGATCCTCTGTCAAGCACAGCAGGTAAAATTCCTGGGGGGAGGGGGTTAACGTGCCCCGAAAAGCCACCTGCTTGTACTTAATCTGAGTTAGAGGCATTTCAAGGTTATCAAGAGACCCTAACAGCTCAGTGCAGTCTCATTCACATTATTCTGGTGATGCTTCTTTTGTGCAGACATTTTGTGTGAGCAGAAAGGCATTTTTGTTTGCATAAGGCAGCCCTGCCGAATCCTCCCAGTTTCCCCACCACAGGAGTTGGATGTCTGCTAATCTATCTCTGGATCAAATTTGATGTCTGAAGGAGAATGTACACATCTTGCCCTCTCATCAGACATGCAAGCTGATTCTGCATTAGGGATTGGGGTACTCTGAAGCTGTCCAGAATTTGCTGAGATTTGCAACATATTCTCCTCTAGGGCTTGAACGTGTCAAATATCAGATCAGATTCTGAACTAAGACAAGAAATGCAGGCTAGACTCTGGTACTTTTGCATTTTGCAAAGAACTAGTTAATCTGGTATGGTGATCTCATAGCCTACCTTTATCTCCTTGGAGATCAAGCTGATAGTGCTACAGAGGAGAGCAAAGAAGCGAGGTACTTCTGTTTGTCCTTTCTTTTCTTAAAATCACCCATCCTTGCTCCCTTTCTTCTTCCAGAGCTCCCGTGCTGGTCCCTCCCCAACTATTCAGTTGACTTACTGCTTCACATTGGACTCATCACAGGCTCTTTGAGTCCATTCCCTTACCTTTAAACTGCATCTTTACTCAGCTTTATTGACACACTTCAGTGCTTTGTTCCTGAACAATGGCAGATGGCTCATCTAGGTACATGTTGCCCTGTGGGGGTCCTTGGAGGAACTTTGCTTTTCAGCACTACAATGGAGCTTGTTTGAATGATCAGCTGAAGAAATCCAACATGCTGAAGCACATATTTACTTAGGTCTATGTCACCTTTCTGTGCAATTAGTAGCAAACATTTCTCTTTGGTCTAAAATCTCTTCCAAACAAGAAGATATAATCTGCAGTAATTTGTTATCAGATAGAATATTTTTTCTCCTGATAAGAACTGGATCCTATTCCAGGTTGCTACTCTTTTCATTTCTTATCTCTTCATTTGCCTATAGCAGTGATGGCAAACCTTGTAGAGACCGAGTGCCCAAACTGCAACTCAGAACCCACTTATTTATCGCATAGTGCCAACACTGCAATAAAACCTTGATTTGCTGACCACCAGCGCAAGGGGGCAACGTTCCACTGCCCACCAGCTTTTGGCCAGCCCTGAAAAAGGCATCTGAGTGTATTTCCTACCTGAGTGTATTTCCTATCTTTCCTACCTTCTGCTAAAATCACAGTCCAAGCAAATCCCTGGCAGCTCACTGACCGGCCATGCGAAAGCTCGGCGAGTGACATCATTGCCTGGCACCCTTAATCTTTCCGAATGTGCATGTGGCTGCTGGGTGATCCCTTCAGGCACGCGTGCCATAGGTTCACCATCACTGGCCTATAGCAATGAGTGAATGATGGGAGGCATGCTTACTGCCATGCTTCACCATTGTCCTCCACCTCTCCTACCTTTGCCTGCTTGAAGTTTGGACTCTTGCCTTTCCATACTGCTGCTCAGATCAGGTATTGGCCTGGTTTGGACAACATTCCCACCCCTTTCTGTCTCCTACACAAGAGAGAAGCAACTGCTTTCCATCCCTGCCTTCTTATAAATTGTGGCTCTTTCACCTCCAGGGAGATCAGGCAGCCGTACATGAATTTAACATTTTAATAGCATGTATGCAGAAAGTGGAACATGGCAGTCTAGAGTGTGTGGGCAGTTCCCAAAGTATAACTGAGTTATCTTTCACACTGTCCAGGCCTACATTCTTTGGATTTTATGCACAGAGTCACATCCTATTCTAAAATTATGTCCTTCTGTGGAGGTCTGGCAGGATATTGCCCATTGTACAAAGGAAAAATGATGCATCTCGCACATAGGGAGAATCTCAGGGGACACTATCATCCAAAGTAGGCCAATATTTGTAAAATTAAAGATAGATAAAACCCTAATAAATGCTCAACATTGTTGCAGTGCAGTTTGAGGAAAGTCTGCAAATTAAATTTGTTTAAGCTCTCCTGCTCTGTTAAACTTTAGTAAATACTTTCACCTTCAGAAAATCTTGAATGTATAGCTTGGACTGAATAGCTGAGAGGGCTGTTGCCCTTCCTCATGTTTTCTCTGTGGGCTGATACACCTGATAAATATGCCTAAGCCCATGTCTTCAGCACTTACAAATCAGTAAAGCTTCATCAGTTTCAGCAGAAACATGCCGATCTACATCCACCAAAAGTAGTTTTATGGGGAAACCAAAGGACAAAGGAACTGCTCAGGTCATCAGCTGGAGGAGTCTGGATTTTGGCTTGTTCCTATTGATGTCACTAGTAGAATTGAGGGATTTTACCCCATTTAATGCTAAATGCTGCCATCTTTCATGTACGCATTCCCTTTTGCCTATCTTGAGGTTAATCATAATAGTATTTTTGACCTTGTATATGTTCTCAGTCAGTCAAATATTCATTTCAAGTGGAACAATCCTGAGAATTGCAGAGGCACTGCTGCACCCAGAACCTGCTGCCTCACAGTAGTCACAGAAGCAACTCTTTTGCTTCTTTAAGAGTTTCTTTGCCAACTGGCATACCTCTGGAATGCCTCATTCTGACCCCCAAAACTCCAGGATGCTGCAGGCCAGTCAGCCACAGTGGCAGAGATTCCCATGAATGCACTATATTTGAAGACTGCTATAAGTATAGGTTATTAGTATAAGTTGCCTTGGAGAGAACAGCAAAATAAAATGGGGAAAATGAACAGTTTCAGTCCCTTTTAATTCATATTCTATACTCCTTCAAGTTGATTCTTTCCCAAATGATCTGGTGCTTGGAAGCCTTTGAAACAGTTGATCTGACTGCTGCGGGAATGACAATTATTCATTGATCAAAAGCAGAAGACAGATAAGGAAGTGTATGTCAACCAGCCAGAAATGAGCTGACATTGGAAAATTGTTGCTGTCCCTGACTGTGTTGACTTGAATGAGCAGAGAATCCAGTCTCTCTTTCCCTGCACAAATGCCATCATACAAACTTTTAATATAATTTCTTATTGTGAATTTCAGAAAGTTGTAGCAAAAGCAAAACTGAAAAACAAACCAGAAAAATTCAACATTGCATACAAATTAATTATATCAATTGTATTTAATACATATGGAGTTTTGTGCACTTATGCATTATACATATATAAGAAAATAAGCCACTGTCAGTAGAAATATTTATGCACACATTTCAACAAAGGCAAACCAAAAATCTATATTTATCCATGTTTTAGGTGGCAGCTAAATAACTCCTGTTTAAAGGTTGAAAGAGTCAATAGATTCTCAGTCCACTGCATTTTCAAGGGTGGCCATTTATCCTTCAAAAGTTGTAATATAAACTGTTTGGCTGTTTTAAAGATGCAGAAAAATGCCACAGGACCAACCTAGATTCTAGCAAATACTTCAGTTGAAGTGTTGTCATTGGGCAATATATTGTCATTGGGCAGGTCATACTTGACATGAAAAGAGGCAAAAGAAAGAAAGTTAAGCTCATTTCTCACCAACTGATTCAATCTAAAAACCTGCTTCTTAAGCACCCAGGACTGCCATATGAATGGTTTCTGATGTATTTTTAATTCTGGATTTCTATAAGGCTAATTTGGCAAGAGAAAATGGATCAAACCACATTGCACATGCTATGTACATCACACCTCTCTCACTGCTGTAACTGCAGGAGGTATACTATCTGTTTTTATGTTTTAAGAACTAACTGCAAACCATTACTGCCCAAGGGTCAACTCTTCTGTGAGTGGAGATCAGAATTTAGTGCAAATAAAAAAACAAACAAACAAACCTCATATAATGCAGTGGGATCCGTGAAACCAGATCCACACTCTTGAACTGAAAGCTACATTTTTTTCAAAGATCATCAGCAAAGAGAATAATTTTACATTCTAGACAATTATACCAAACAGCTGTTGTACTAATTGTCATATAACTCATGCCAGGGGATCCAAACATAAATCAAATATTTGAACTTGAAAGCACATGCACAAGCAGAGTTAAGTATAGAACATCAAATTTTTACTTAATATGTTTTATTTCTTCTGTGTTTCAGAATCAGATCAAAAGGACCAGCCACGTTGTAATCTGGAAGGAATGAGACCACTGCGTGCAATAAAAGTGAGGAAAGATACCTTTAACAATGAACATGAAATGGCTTTATCCAGTTTCACGAATGACACTCCCTAGTTTACAGCAGCAGTTACAATGTTCAGAAATACAAGCAACTGGAAAAGGGAACGCCAAACCCACAAAATAAAAAAACGCACTTGATCTGAATAGATGCTATGTTTTTCTTGGTCTCAAAGAACTTCTCTTATAAGTTGCTGCTTTCATCTCTTAACTATGATGGCTACTAGAAATTTCTGAGCAGATGATAAACTTTGGCGTCTTTAATCTTCCATGCTCTCCTAATTAACTTTCGCTTAAACACAGTGGAAGGTAATATTCTTGAGCCCCATAGCCTGGGTGTAGGCAATGTGGTGCCAGAGACACCTCCAGGGTCCCCTTTTGCTCCCTCTTTCAAACATTTTTAAACACATGTTCTTACCGGCAGATGAAAGCATTGTGAAATGGCTTTATGTGGGTGTTAAAGCCATTGGATTCAAAGGAATTCTTTGTTAGGGGTCAGCCCCACTTTTGCCTTCTCCTCAGTCTTAAGGACAGGTTACTTATCCTTCGCCATGCCTCTTGTAACAGCCATTTTGTGGTTGTACCCAGGGCAATTTCTGAAATTTCCCAAGCTCCAAAAAAGTTACCAATACCTGGAAAAGACTGGTGTCATTTGTTGGTTAATGTGACTGAGATATAGGTCAGTCTTCCATTTCTGTGCATTTTTGATTACTCTCCATCTTTTGTGAAATGCAACAATATTAATCCATGCAGCTTTGAGAAACTCCAGTGAAGTCTGCCAGGCTTCTTCATGTACCATCTTCAAATTGCAGTTATAGCAAAATCTGAGAGATCAACACGAGTTTCTGCTAACTGGTTTCTATCCCCAAAATGCTTCACAAATATTAGCTAATGTTATAATTTTTTGTGTTTTGAAGTTGACCATATTTAAAGGGAAGAAAATCATATAATTTGTTCATTCATGACAGCAAGGATTTTATTTATTTAGCTTGTATGCCACCTTATTAGCATTAGGTTCTTTGGGTGGCTTATAACGTGATTAAAACAATATATTTGCATTCCAGTTTTTAAGGAGAGCCTCCAACCTCTGCAGTCTGCATTTTACAATGATAAAATCCTGAGCTATCTCTGTCAAAAGCAGCCATAGAGGGAAGATATTTCCAGAAGCACTATAGAAAGTGCAAGTTGCACCATGAAGTGATCACAAAAATAGCATTGCTATACTGACTTGGGGCGATCAAAGCACCTTAGGGACATTATCTTGCTGTAACCCTTAAATAAATAGGTCAGTATTAATATCCCAGTATTGCTGATTAAGAGTCAGGACCTGTTTAATGTCATCTAAATGGCAGAAGAGGGATTTATGGCAGAAATGATATGCAGTTTTCATTCTGTTAGCTGCTATGCTACAGTGGCATTCACATGAAAAGGAATGCAGTTTTGCAAGATAACCACTTGGTTTGCTGCTTACACTTTTGGTTCAGCAGGCAGGTTTTAACGAATAAATCATCTCAAACTTCCTTTTCAATACAGGCACTTTTGGAAGACAAAAATACAGATTCTGTTTAAATCCTTGGTTGTTTTTCTGTTACTTTATACAAATTCACAGTCAGAGTGAGGCAGGACTCTCAGCATCTCCCAGAGGAAAAAATAACATGCAGCCATAGTACTTCTGCAAGTGAGTTAGCCATTCTCGTAGTCTGCTTGCAGAAATAAAAAGCAAAGTCTCAGTGCAGGTATGCCATATCTGTTTGTCTAGTAAATAGGGAGTTAGCTGAAACTGGTCAGCTGAGGGGAAGAAGAGCCATCTTTGGCCAAGTACTTAATTATTCAGCTTGGTTAGGCTACCATTTTTAGAAAAGAAAGCACTGAATATTCTCAAATTACAGCACAAAATGTAGAAAGCTTTAATAATTTCGTACAATACTATATTATCCTCTTCACCTTTTAGTAGTCTTTTGTGGGGAGGGGAGACAAAAGCCTTACAGCTTCAGTCCAGATTACACTGTCCAGCATGACCTTCCTCATTCTTTGCAGTGGAGGAAGCAGCTCCACTCACAAAGGAATCAAGCAAAGAGCTGCCTCTTCTATTTATATCAGGGATGAGTAACCTCCAACCCGCAGGCCAGGTATGACCTGTTGGGGGCTTCCATTTGGCCTGCCAGATTCTCCTCCTGGCCCTACGCTCCCTCTGTCCCAGAAGAAAACCACCACTTGCTCAGAGATATTTTCCTAGCTCTAGCTCAAAATCTCTTCCCTCTGAAGAGATTTTCCTGCTTCCCTCTCCCTGTGCATTTAGGCTTTGGAAAGACTTCTTTGTACCCAGGAAGGCTTTTTAAAGCCTTTATACAGAATATGGGATTTTTTTGGGAAAGTAGCTGATGAGAAGGAAAAGACCAACCCCTTTGCAGTGCTGCAAACTCAACTTTCTTCAGCTACAATCAAACAAAATAAATACTGCATGTTCTTTTAGGAGAGAGGTGTATCTTTTTTTTTGGGGGGGGGGTGGATCCACAGGCCCACTGTCCCCAACAAAAAGGCTTTCTCACTAGTGATTTAAATTAACAGAATGTATTTTGTCTAAGTGGAAATGTTGCATATGTACGCTGGAGCCCCCATATGCAAATCTTTTCACCGTATCAGGCCCATACCCCCACTGCATGAAGAGATCATGTCTCCTCTGAGACATCATTTGGGTCTAAGGCTGCTTTATTTTTTACTGCACATGTGGAGGGCATAGCATTGATCCAGAGTCTTTTAGAAGCATACTCCTACATTTGCTTTCATCTCCAGTCACAAAGAACTTGTTGCTACAGCTACCAAGAGCTTTATTCTGTTTCAATGAGCCACTTTAAAAAATGTGCAAATTAGATCTCGGACAGAAGAAAACTGCTCCCCACCTTCTGTGTTACCTGTTGGGTAATTAAATAAAAGGGAGAGTTTTTCGCTTGATGGCAGATACCACTGTTGGCGTTAACTAGATAGAGCAGGGCGGCATTTGATCTGGATGACCATTTGATATTTTGTGAGAGTAGGCAAAAGCACAGAAGGGCTTCCCTTCTGCTAGCAGCCCCCCCTCCCCCCCCCATAGTCACATGCCTAGTTCCAGGATCTTTTGGCAGCACAATAGGCTGAAAGGCAAGGAAAATTCCAGTGAGGAACATTTGAGTCTCCAGGGAACTGCTGTAGTCTGTCTAAGCCAAATATCTTCAGGAGGTGTATCAGGAAAAGAAAATGTGCATGCGGTGTATTTTTAAAAATAAAATAAAATGAAGGAGTTGATTAACCGGATTCTCCTGTCCTGTCGGAACATTATGATTTTGCAAGGACAACATTCTTAAATATTTTGCTCAATCAGTCTTTAGAGATATTTTGCTTGAGGAACTAGTATATTTATAAACATTAATTATTTCAGGTGTTCTCCTTCCCTTGCTACCAGTGAAAATGAAGTATTGATTTTAAACATAGAAAAGTTGAGTGAGAATCCTGAAATCACACAATTCCTTGTTGGCAGGTTTCTGTCAGAAATGGGAAAAAGTAGTTTTCCATTTTTCCTTTCTAATCCTATACGTGATATTCTAGACTACCCTGTTCACATTTTCATACT
Source organism: Varanus komodoensis (assembly GCF_004798865.1). NCBI lineage: Eukaryota > Metazoa > Chordata > Lepidosauria > Squamata > Varanidae > Varanus > Varanus komodoensis. The sequence goes on from NW_025335761.1 coordinate 15,073,392, forward strand.
TGAAGAGCAGTATCTTATACTAGTGCAGTAGCCTCAATGTTTCTTTTGCAGTAGTGCTTTAGTATAATAATGTTTTTGTGGTTCCAAAATAACCCTGCAAGTGAGTGGACACACCTGCTTCCATATTGTGGCCAGTTAGTTGGAGTCCCTTTCCAGGCGCTATCCAGTTCTGTCCCATTCAGGAAATGAACATATCCCCTAGTTTTGAGCCACTTGTAGAACTGAAGAAGCCTCACTGTGAAGCTGGCATGCCTGGTTGCACACATGCATCGTAAGATATTGCTTTATAGCTGCCCCATAATAGCATGCTTCCATTACAGTTTTTTTCCCATGTTTGTCCACTTGTTTTGCCTGTATGGTAAGTTCCGTCAGCCTTGCACTGCACTGTGTACAGTTCTGCATCATTCTTCATCTTGTCTGTAGAGTACTAGATGGAAATCACAGCATGGAGATTCCGGCATAAGTGGGGCCTGCACTGTAGCGCTGCCCCCATTCTCCATGCAACAGGCTTTCTGTTCAGGGCCTGGGCCAAGGGACAGCAGTTTGCTTCGTGATTTCTGTAGCTGGCATGCTTAGTGTTCTGTATGTTATAATTCGCTCTTTCCTTATTCTGGAAGCTTCTCTCATCTCCATCCTTCTAATTACTGGTTGTAAATAAAAATATACATACAATTAAGGTTTTGCTATAGTATTCTGGGATGGGAAGCCCCCTCAGTTACAGCCATGCCCCTAAGCTCCTATTAATGTTGATGCAAGATAGATTTGACTTACCTTACAAATAGGAATTGCTGGAGTCACTGAAGCCTCCCTTGGGGGGCCCAGCCTTTTTATGGGCTCTACTTCTGAAATTCAGTAGCTGCACAGTGGTAACATATATAAATGATGGTTTACTGTCAAATCATGGAATCATAGAATAGCAACACTGAAGGGGGCTAAGAAGCCCAGAGGATCCAGACCTCTGCTTAGTGCAGGACTCCCAGTTAAATTATCCTTCTGAGATGGCTGTTCAGCTGCATTGTGAAAACCTCTAGTGTGGGGTAGCCCACAACCTCCTGGGGTAATTGGTTCCGCTGTTGTACTGCTCTAACAGTCAGAAGGTTTTTCCTAATGTTCAGCCAGAACCTGGCCTATTATTCTGTGTACTGCACTCCAGGATGATTGAGAAGAGACCCTGGCCTTCCTCTTTGTGACATCCTTCCAAAGCTATCATATCTGCATTCAGGCTTCCTGTCTCAAGGCTGAACATGCCCAGTTCTTTCCTTCTCTCCTCATATCATACGCATGCACCCTGTCAGACCTCAGGCAGGCTCAGGGAAGACTCTGTGCTGGCTGTACTGATGATTCAGATTCCCATTTTGAAGATGAGTCAGTGCACCCTCCAGCTGTGGTTCAGGGTCCCAGGAAGTGGCGGTAGGAAAGATTAGCCCAAGGGCACACAGGGGGACAGACCAACCCAGACTAATACAATACAGCATTGTTTTCCCCAACTTTCCCAAATGTGCCTAGGTTTTTTTAACTGTATGCAAACACTGGAATAAACAGTATTTGATTTTTTAATTCATTTATTTTGTTTTATTATTTTATTTATTAAAGCTTTTATATACTGCCCATATTAGCTTAATGACTCTCCACATGTTTTACAATAAAAGCTTTAAATAAGACCCAATACAATAAAACAATACAACATAGTATATATAGGTATAATATAAATATATCGATCATAATACACCTGTCCCAAACCAATTAAAGTAAGATACATAAATAAATACATAATAGACAATAAGCAATCCATACCAATCCAATGACAGCATCCGATCCAATACACTCAAGTGACTTAAGTTTAGCTCTTATTTAACAATGAAAATACTGGGAAAATCAAAAAGTTTTGGCCTGGAGCCAAAAAGCATAGACTCAGCACCAAGCACAACCCTGAGAAGATGATTCCACAATTAGGGCAGCACAATCAAAAAGGCCCTTCCGCTATAGATGCCGCCTTCCTTATATCTCTTAAAGGTGGCTCCCAGAGAAGGACCTCAGTGGATGATCGTAAGGTCTGGACAGGGATATATGGGAGGAGACATTCCTTCAGGTATCCAGACCCTAAACCATTTAGGGCTGTATACAGCAATGTAAGCACGTTAAAACAAGCCTGAAATTCAATCAGTAACCAGTGTTGATGATAAAGGATTAGTGTTACATGATCTTGCCTGCCAGTCTTTGTTAATAGGTGAGCTGCTCGATTCTGCACCAATTGACATTTCCAGACTGTTTTCAAGGGCAGTATCCATACCGTATATAAAATACATTTTTTTAGCAACTGTACTGAAGAGGGTCCTGCTGTAAAGTGATCTGATAGCACATGTAAGCAGTATGAACTCTAGTACTAATAAATAAGAGGTTGTGTGTTCAGGGAAAATAAACAGCAATGAAATGGAGTACAAAGGAGGGTAAGGAGGAAAGAGAGTTTAATACTGCCCTTGATACCGCTGTTATATATTGAGTTTATTTTCCTGCAGTGTTGCTAGCAGTTTCTTACATGATTAAGATCCCTCATAATTGCAGGGGAGGCATGGGAATGGGTGGAGAGTGCCTGGTTCATGTTTCACATAATGATGCCATGTGATACTTGATGAGGTAGCTTACTGAAATGCATATATTAGAAATGAAAAGGAAAATAGTTCTTGAGCTAATAGGCCTTTGCACATTCATGCAAATAAATAAAATGAACTCTCAAATAATATTCAAATCTATTACATTAAATTATTACATATGAAATTTCATGTGTCATATATTCTACAAACTGCAAATTTTAGAAAAAGATTAATGTGAATAATTTGAATTTGTCAATTTAATCCAGGAGCACAGGTTCCCTTTTATCCCAAAGTCCAAATAGCATTTCAAATAAACTTTCAGAGGCCAGTTTTCACTAGTAGGCAGTGCTGAAGACAAGGGCAAATGGGGCAAGGCCAAAAATCCCATAACTATCAACCTACTTTAGCTGGACGCTCTTACTGCCTGTAACAAAGTATTAGAAAATTCTTGCATATGTACACCTCTTGAAAGCACACCTATTTACCTATTTACAAGGAACTCTGTTTTGTTGTTATAATGCAATTTTAACTGTTTGCATTATATAATCTTGTTTCTTTATTGCTATGTCCCATTTTAATATCAGTTGCTTAGGGTCATTGCTATATTAAGCAGTATTAATAAATGCATACATACATATACTCTTGCATACATACAATGTCAACATTTGGAATGGAGGGAAAAAAGCATAAAAGCCAGGAAACCATTGTGATAAGCTTTTCATAATAACACTTCTCAGTCTAGCCTTTCTCAGGTCTGTGAGAAAGCAAAATATTTTTCCAGCTTGACCTTAAAATAAAGATAGCTGGTTCGTCCTAGAAACTAACACTTTTCCCATACCATCACCCTATCCTCTGTCTTTTGAAAATCATAACTTGCCAATCTGTTGTATAATTTTATCCACTAAACCCCTTTATCTCCTCCCCAGCTCTTCCTGAAGGCCTTGGTATGTCGTCCCCCACCCCAACACCATGGCTTGGGTTCATGAGCGGCACATGATGGACACCTCCCAAGCCTGCAATTACTTTCAGCTGGAACCATGAGGCCAGCCAACCTCATGCACAGCCTCTCACAGCCACCAAATGATGGGTGATTGGAGAAAGTGGTCAGGGCCCAGAGTAGAGGGTGTGGACATTTGTGCAACTCTCAGGGTGTGGATGTGGCTGCCAGGCCTGAGGTTCAGCAACTGCATTACTTCTTGCTAATGCTTGGTCCAAAATCTTGAGCTCTAGATTTGCTCCAGAGTTGCCACCATTCACAGCTGCACAGGAGAATATCTTGAAAACTGCATGCAAATGCCAAAGTGCTCCATGGGAACAGTGAACACCTCAAGTCACTAAATGCATTCCAGAAAGGCTTGTATCACCCACTATGTCCTCTTTAGTAAGTAAAATTCAATTTATTCACATATTGGCCACAAGGATCTAGAGCAGAATCGGGGAAGGCCTGCCGATTCAGTATTTTCCAATAGCCAGCAATGGGACTGTCCACTGCCTTCCCTCATCAATTGCATTAACGCACAGGGGGCCTAAGCTGCTTTAGCATGTTCTTAGAAAAGCCTGCAGCAATTAGCAATCACTTGTACGTTTGTCAAAACAGTTTTTTGCCCAATGTAATATCATGCCAGGCCCTGGAAGCATGTGATTGCATTTGTAGCTGCCTTTAAACCGTGGGATGGGGAGGAGGAACGAGTATGACTCATACTCTGTGAGTGTCATTTCCTTGCTAGTGTTGCAACCACAAACTCCAGAGATTTTATTTGCCCTTTCACTGACAGCCCTTGATTGCCAGCAAGTATCTATTTATGGTGTTAAAAACTGTGGGCTAGGAGCAAAAATCACTGTTGCTATTGTGAATCAGCAGTGGCCAACCTCGGATCAATAGATGATGCAGTTCCCCTTGTCCAGTTGCAGAATCAGCGTTCCCAGCTGGCTCAGACAGGCTGGTGGCTTCGGCTGCCCTTGGTGGCTATACAGCCCAGCCTGAATTAGGTTCTCTGCTGTGCTGAATACCAGGGCCAGGGGCCCACCGCTGCCCTCACTCACTGGGCCACGTGCACAATCAAAGCATTATCCCGAGGGAGGCGTTTTTCTTCTCTTGATATTTAATAGGCCAGTCTCAGGTAACCAACAAGACCCTCCCTTTCAACCCAGGAGGCAAAACCTCAGGATCTTCTCTGATTAGTTAGTAAGGCCAATGGCAGATTAATCAAAAGGAAGCAAATCATTCACAAACTGCATGAATGTTGCTTCTTCCATCGAGTTCTCGTCCCTTGTCATGTGCAGAAAGCACTCCTGATGTGTCACAGTATTCCCACACTCCCCCATTTAATTCCAAGGTACTCACAGCTTTTACCTTCATCACATGAGAGAATATATGCTGGAGTTTAAGCTTTGATATTTTCTCTTTCGAATGCTTTCTTCATCTGATCTGATGCCAGAGGAAATATCAGAGTAAGTAGAGTATTTAGGAAGCAATCCACTGTACACTGCTCTCGCTTGCTTATTTAAACTGCATTTGCTCATATTATTTTATACCTAGCTTCCCTTCTCTGGCAACATCACTCATTTCATGTCTGTGATGTCTTCATGAAAATTCCCTTGATATTTTATTGATTCTTTTCCAGTTGGCAAGCACGCATTCCATTTCAACTTCAGAAAAATACTGTAGAAAGGGAATGCAGTGAGTGGCGGCTACTCTGACAAAGGAGATGCTGTCAGAAAACATTTGCTTCCATCTGAATCTGACTGTCTGCACTGTCTCTGCCCTTGGATGTTTAGCAACAGTATTGCATCTTTCAACAGAAATAAAAATTCAGCTAAAATCCCATTAATGAAGTAGAAACCTTAGAGGTGTAGAAACATTTATATATGGTAGATTCAGCAGAAAACTGTTAAAAGGAATGAATCTCTAACATTCAGCATTTCAAGGTCAGTAAAACTGGCTAGTCTATAACAGATTTGCTGTTAAACTTAACTCAAAATACATTTTTGATCACAAAGTGTAGTACCAGCCGTTCAAAATCCCTCTCCAAAAATCTCAACAGCCTTACAGGCAACTATTGAATTTAGTTTCAGGGCTTGAAAAGCATGGTTCAGTGCCTCCCAGAGTGAAATATGAATGTATGAGAATGGCTAAAGATCCTAAGATTATTAACTCCAAGATTCATGCAAAAACTCATGTAAAAATATCCAAGGACTGAAGTGAGCAATTGATAAATTCTTGAAGGAATGGAAACACAGCAGGAACCAGTCAAAAACACACATACAGAATTAGTTGAGGAATAAATGGAAAGATGTGTAGGTTCTGAGGAAAACTGGTATCCGAAGATTGGGGCATATTTTGTCCCCAGATGTTCTACCCCATACCCCCACCCCCAGGATGCAGGATACACATCCAGAAGAGCTGTTGCGGAAGCATGGTGCAAGGAGACATTAAAACAACATTGGCCAGATAAGAAATGTTAATTTATGATTGTTCAGCAACCCAACTCTATCATAATTTGGACTGGTTTTAGAATGATAAGAGGCCATGCAGCAAATTGTCAAAAGGGGGAAAAAGTTTGTGAGCGAAAATGTTTTAGCAGTGTTTCTTTATAAACAGCATCTCCAAGTGGCCTCACCCAAACTTTAGATATAAAAATAACTGCAGGTAAAAGTGTTTAGTCCTTGTGGGGGGAACAGTAGGCATTGTCTGAGGAAACTCCTGGAAAGATTACATAAATTACAGTAAGTACAGCTTACTGTATTAAAAGCTTCCACAGATTTCTTTGCAGATATTATTTTAATCAAAGCCTATATTGTAAGAGTAATTTTTTATTAATGGAAAAAGTACAACTTGTGTTATAGGTAATCAACAGTAGATTGCCATGGATGAAATTGTGTTAGACAAAAAGTTTCAAGTCTGGATGTGAACTGTTCCACTATGTGTAATATGCCAACAGAAGGAGAAAAAAATCATAGGTCTCCTGTCTTGAACGTGCTCTAATCTGTACAGCATCAGAGAGTGAACTGACTACCTAGATCGTGGTGGTCCAACTTTTTATACCTCGGGGGTCACATGAAGACTTCAGCATGAAACCCAGGGTCTGCATGATGAATTACATTTCCCTATCATAAATTTAACTCTTGAGCATTGAACTCCTGAGCACCGTTGTGCTTGTAAGCTGGAGCAGCACTGGGCACACTTGGGTGACCTCTCGGAAGAGCTGCGGCAGCCGAGGGGAGCTGTCCCAGGAGAGGACCTGCACCAGTGGCACCCTGCCGTGTCCGCCCTGAAGAGGGGCCCCCTCGGAGCCACCTCAGCCTGGCGGGTTCTCTGAAGAGAGGGTCGGACTGCCTCCTCCGGCTGCGTGGTTCACCTGTAACGTTGCGGGGCAGCATGAAGGAAAGGGGTTGGGCAGACCCTGTGGAAAGAAAGTATGACACAGTGAAGGGAAGGGGGCATTATGTGAGGTGGGAAGGGGATGGGAGGGGTACGATGCAGTAAAGGGCAGCAGAGGAGGGTCGGGAGCCATCCTCCCACCGCAGGATCCTCCTCTGGGTGCCAAAGGCGCAGGCACACCAGACAGGCAGAGGGAGAGACAGGCCACACAAGGGTGGACTAGGGCATGGTCTTCCCTGTGACTGCCCACACCAGCACTGATGCCTTATTACAGAGACAGAGGCTTCCAGTGGGAGTTAATCCCCCACAGCCCAAGCACAGTAACCGCTCCTCTGGGTGCCCCCTTCCTCCCCTGTTTCTCCTGCCCAGAAATCCTCCCATGTGACCCCCCCCCCCCCCACAGTCCCTTCTTCCTCCTTGGAATTGGAGCATTGGACTCTTGATCATTGAACTCCCTTCGGTGGAGGGGTCGGGTTAACTCCCACTGAAAGCCTCTGTAAGAAGTGAAGCTGTAGGAACTGTTCCTTAAAAAACAAGAAATATCTCCCTACTGAAAACACATCAGACATGGGGCCATTTTGACTGAAGGCGTGGAAAGCAACCAAAAAGCCTTTCTTTGTGCATAGGGCAGAGGAATTGAAATTTAAATGGGGACCCAATCCTATGTGTGTTTAGACAAGTAAATCCTACAACTCCCAGTTTCCTCCCAGCAGCCACTGCCTCCATGCAATTGCACAAAGGTCACTCACTAATGGAAGCCAGCATCCATCCAGAGTCTCCATGCAACCACAAACCCAACTAAGTTAAAGCAACATAGCAGCAATTTTCTTCCATATAAACACAGACCAAAATATTTGTTTTTTTTCGGAGAGTTTTAAGACTGATTTTTCCACAACCCAAGATCTGTGTAAGCATGCACACAAACATGTGCGTGGAGACACACACACATACACACACACACGAGCGCCTGCAAGCACATACGGGGTTGGGAAAAAAAACCTATACCCCCTGCAAAGCATAGATGTGGCTAGAATAAAATTCCCAAGCATACTACAATTACATACAGGATTGGAAATAAAATCTCAATCCTACAGCTCCCTATCTTCCTCACAAATCCATAAGCACCCCCCAACCATTTAAAAAAATCTAGACACTCACAACAATCATCACTTGTTCAGAAATTACACACACACACACACACATATATTACTGATCCACAGCCACCAGAACTGGGGTCTATCAAATCTGCAGTCATGCTGCAACCAGAAATGCAATAAAAGAACACCAGTAGCAACAACAGAACAACCCTGGAATAAAATGAAAGGGAAAAAAATGTCCACAGGTGTTCTTGCTGGCTCCTGTCACAGCAAAGGATGAACATGCAATAATTACATTTGATAAGGCCATTCTCACTCTCTTGTTCTCAACACACACACACACACAATCACACTCAAGTCACAAGTGAAATTATAAATCCAAAGCAGCATAGTTTGTGAGGAAAGGGAAGCAGAATGGTGGAGACCTGAGCATCAAAACAGAAAGCAAGCAACTCCTCCAGCCCCAGACAATCGCATCTTTATTGGCTGGCTCAGCAGCCTGGTCCATTCCCCACCTACATGCTGCTGCTCCATGACCCATGTGCCTTAACTGCTGTACATCTTGCTTCCTCCTGCTCCTCCTCCTCCAACTGGATCAGCTGGGCTGCTGGGTAAGACAAACCTCCTTGCCTATTTTTTAAATTCTTGCTATTAGATCCTATATCTCAGGAGGATTTCCTGATATGGCTGCCCTCCAAGTAAATCCCCCATGTTTTCCTAGCTGGGGAAAGACAACTTGTACTAATGCATGGCTGTACCTGCATGATGCAAGAACCAGGAGATGGAGGTTGTAGTCTGATGGTGTTTCTGAGGGCAGTTCAAACTTTGGCAAGGGTCCAGGGGAAAATACGATGCTCCCTTTTTGTATGAAAGTCACCAGAACCCCTCAGCGTGTTTCATATGCACTTAATTTTGAACTGCTTTGATCTAGTAGAAATGTATTATCTTAATTTGCTGAAAATATGAGCTTCTACTTGTTTTGCAATCTCTATTATTGTGTCTGTAAGCAGTAATTTACATACATAATCTTTGTTAATACAAAGTTGCAAAGCAATGGCTAGTGACAGTTTTATATGCATATTCATTAGCTTCCTCATGCAAATTCCCATATGAACCCTGAATACAATATACTAATGGTAGGCTTTTCAATATTTCACCATCTACTGTGAAGCTCTTATTAGCTTCTCTTTATTTCTTATGCATTTGCAAACAGAGAAACACTCAAACTAAGCTGGTGAGGTTGTTTACCTCCGTAAACTGGCACATGCAGCTGGGTGTGGGTTTGTTTTGTGTCTATATGATTACGTCGTGGAATTTTGAGTAATTCTGCAAGTCTGAATGCCAGTTTCCAATTCCAGGCTTTAGGAGGATGTCATCTGCACAAACAGCATTCTGATATACCCAAACGTCTGCAGATGAATGCCACGTTGGAAATGTGGCCCACAACCATTAGCTTGAGGACCAGCATCCTTCACCAGAATAGGCCGCTGCATCGCCGGTACAAGATGTTTCTGCTTATAAAGATTCTGGATATGTGATGCATGCTAGACTTAATTTTGAATAATTAAATCCAGCGCACCTGTATGTGCTAGAATAAAGGTGATTCTTTAGTTAGCTTTTGTCCCCCAATCCTGCTGTATACCATTAAAACAGGACTGTTGAACCTCCTTCAGTCCATCAACCAAATTCCATTTTGAAGACACGGGGGGCCGGGATGCTGCATTCCCACGGTGGGTGGAACAAAGGCAAAAGGGGTGGACAAAATTTCTAAAACTGCCAGCATATTTAAGCTTAGATTTCTTACTGCCACTTGTCATGTTGGCCTCTGCAGTCAGGCTTAAAGAGAGTAAGCGAACAAGCAGCAATGGCCAGGAGGACTAGGAGCAGGGCCTGAGTCCGTGTGGTGAACAGTGCCCCCGCCCCCCCCGCTCAAGTTCTGGGCCTGGACTGATACCCAGCAATGGCTACTTGTGATGCCAGCCCTGCTGACAGTGGGGACCTTATCACCCCCGCAAAAAAGCCCCCGTAGTCCAAAGATGCAGAAAGACTGCCTTTGATGTTTAATCTCCACGGCATGCTGCCATACAGCTGAGTACCAAAGCGTCTCCGTCGGCCTGCAGACTCCAGCAGTGGCAGTGCAGCTAAAGGGGAGGCGTGTTTGCTTCCTTGACTTTCCCTCAAGGCTGGGAATGCAGCACTGGCAGTGCCTTCTGCCTCCAGGCAGAGACCTTCCCTCTCCTCATCAAGGTCAGTGTGACTGTCCGGTACGTATGCAGCGTACCACTAAGGGGATGTACATTTTGCTAGCCAGCTCGGGGCTGGTGGAGGGTGGGGGGAGCTGCCCGCCCCCCCCCCCCCCCAGCAGCCTGCTGCATTGCTATGCTGGCTGCAGAAAGAAGCCGCTTCCCTCTGCAGGCAGCCCTCTTGCTATCTCTTCGGGAGTGAGCAGGGAGAGCCTGCTCCACCTGCCCCCCCCCCCCATTACCTTGAAGATGTTCCTTGTTGCCTCTGCCTGTCAGACTAGTGCTTAACCAAATGGCTTGTTCATTAATTGAATTGGGGTTATCTTGATGAGAGACATCCTGTAACTGCATTTTTCTCGAAGTAGAGATGGGCGATCTCTATTCCTTACGCTTCTGCCCCTCCGGCCCTACTATCTTCCCTCCTCTCCCCTCTTCCCTCTGTACAGTATAGCACTCTGTGTCTCCATACTTACTGCTCCTAGATGACCTGCCAGAGGCCCAGAGAGTCCCCCACCTGTGCTTCACTTCCATGCAGAAAGCAAAGGTTGGTCAAGGGCCTAGCTTACAAGTTTCGTGCAAATGTAGCAGGTAGCAAAATCTCATCCATGACATTCCTCCTTTCTTGCAATTCAACCTCCCAAAGGGACTTTCTCCTGTATGGGATTTCAACTTGGTGCATTTCCTGCAGAAAGGCTGCAGGTTTGAAAAGGCCAAGCAGCCCCTCCTGCCACTTCTCTGCACCAAACTGCCCCTTTATTTCTCCAAGCTGTTTTCCTTTGCACATCTGGACAACCCTCAGCCACTCACCCCACTACTCAAGCCATCTCATCCCCTTTCAGCGCCTCCATCCTTGCACACTGGGCTGTGGTGGGTGAGTGGAAGGCTGTGTGTGGGCAGGGGGAGACAGTGAACAATCTCACTCGGTCACCGAGGACTTGCGTGTGGACCGTGTGGCCCACGGTGGGACTGCTGTTTTAATTGGCTCTTTTCACACTGTGTCTCTTCGGGGCCAAAGGAGACCTGGCACATCACCGTGTGTCTCTTCCCCCATGATGTTTTTCTGTTTGTTTTTCAGATGAAAACAGAGCAGAGGAAGGGAGGGTCTGCTTAAGCTTTTCTCATCCTGCCAGTTTTCTACTCCAATAACACACACATGAACATGCCAAACGGCCTGTCTCCTAGCAAACAGAAAAGACACAAGGCCTGGGACCATGCATCTTTCCCCCTGAATGGGGGAGCAGCTGAAGGGTTTCAAACTCATAAGCAGCAAAAACAAAGAATTCTGGAGAGGGCTTTTTGTTCAAATATGCGTGCTCCAAGGGCTAGTTTTTTATTTTTTTAAAAAGAACAACCCTTTGGAAAAATCAATAGCTAAAACTATTCAGCTCGTGAAACGGGCAGAGTATTGTTTCACTCAGGAAATCATGCACTAATTAAAGAATTCTGTGAATTGGAAAAAGTACTTCTGAGTTCATGTATTAAGCAGGCCTTTACCTATTGTAGAAATCAGGCAGGTACTTTCCTTGATTCGTAAGTCTTAACTTGTGGGGTATAAAAATAGGGAGAAGTGTTACCAGTATCAGGAATGAAAGCGCAGTTATATCATCGGCTTCTGCCAAACGGAGCATGTGCTGCCTGGCTTTGCATTGCTCAGCAACCCAGCAAGGGTAACAGTACATGGTGGTTGTTACATGGTGCAAAGCTGTGCTATTTCTCACACCGTGCCTTGTTCATGGGCAACAAGCTGTTTGACGAGCCAGGCAACCAACCCCATCATGGATACAGGGAACTGGTGAGCAAGCTTCTTGGTAAAAGTGGGAAAATCCCTGACTTCTCTAGCCAAGCTCAGCTAAGTCACCAAGAATGACAGCCCTCCCATCAGTTCCCAAGTGGTACTTTGGAGTGGGCAGCACTTTGTCTGTGCCTTCCACTGTGATTGCAAGCACTTTTGTGCTTGTGTCCTTTTTTTGCCTGCTCTATCCATTGCTTTTCTTTTTTGGAGACTGCGAAAAGCACGGGCGCAAGGCTGACTAAATCAAACTCTCCTCGACCCAAAAACATTTGCACATATTTGGGGGTGCCTGCTTTTAGAGGAGTGATAGACCAGTGACAGCCCCTCCAATTTCCCTCTTGGACACATGGAAGGGGCTGTTATTAGCTGTCATTTTGGAGCTAGATTTTTGGCAGCTCTTAATCATTCAGTAAAAACTGCTTTTTACATATTGCAGTGAAAAATGAGGACCTTTGTGTGCATGAATTCTGTATCATACATGGTTTAGAGCAGCTTTTCATAGTCTCATGTCTTCCAGATATATTTTGAACTGCAACTTCTAGCATTCCTGATCATTGCCCATCATGGCTGAAGCTGAACAACACATTGGAGAATTTTATTTTAGTCATTGTTCAACAATTGACTTTCCTTTCAAGACTTAGCAGATTTCATCTGATTTTTTTTGTCTGCTGCATTTTCATATAAAAGCAGTTCAAATTTATATAGTGCTTACTGAGCACTTCACACTTGCGTGCAAATTCAATCTATCAATAACTTGCAGAGTTTTAAAATCATGTAATTATCTAATAATATGTAAGCTGTTGGCTATTGTGTTGGCATTAAGTAGTCACAGATTTGAGCTTTTCCATGTGTGTTCTTAAAGATGATTGGTTATCAAGAGTTCTTAAAGAGTTGGTTATCAAAGGAAAAGTATTAATGATCTGGATTTGTCGATGCTTGTCTACTGTACTAAATGATAACTAAGTTGGAGAGTTTGACTGGGACTTGGAAGTTCTGGATCCTGTTCCCCCTCAGCCATGCAGCTCTTTAGATGTCTCTGGGCAAGTCACTGCCTCTCAGTCTAACCTATCTCAAAGGGCTGCTGTTGTGAAGATAAAATGGAGAGGAGGAGAACCTTGCAGGCCACTTTGGATTCCCTGAAAGGGGAAACAGCAGGGCATAAACGTAATGCTATGATAATTAAAATATGTTAAATTTATCTGACAGTCCGTGTGCTATAGTGGTGAGCTTGTTGGACTGGGGACCCAGGAGATCCAGCTTCTAGTCCCCAGTTGGCCATGAAGCTCACTGGATGACTCTGGATGTGAGGATAAATGTACCTATGTAAGTCACTTAAGGCAGAATATAAATAAAATATTATTATCATTAGTAATAATAATAGTTCAGAAAAATGCAACAAAATGAGAATACTGTTAAACTAAAAATTAAAGTATAGTATAATGGTATAAAATAAAAATAAGTTGAAGAAGAAAACTTTATTAAACACCACTCCAGTATGAAAATGACTTCACAGAACATTAAGGCACTAAAAAAACTTGCTGAAATATTTACTGGTAAGTTGGTAACAAAGCATATGTCACATACCCCAAAAGTAGAAGAGCTAAATCCATGCAGTGATGTTTCTTTTCCAGATCCTGAGTTAAGCCAAGCAAACACTTTGAGCCTTGTAAATATGACAAAAGGTCTGGGTTGGAAGAAAGTATTGATAAATTCCCAGTTATACATGTTCAGCCGCCACAATTCCCAGACTTGTTTGTACTCTGCCAATCATTAGTGCCTTTCCATTCCTAATTTTAGAAAACACTTGCTAGGCAAAACAAGTTATTTTTAAGCTGACTCCTTTCTTAACTGGAATCTTTCTATGGACTCAAGAGTTTAGTTATGCGGGAGATTCGGGGGATGGCTTCTGTCATTCACAAACCGTCTGGAGTGTCTTACGGAGGCTTCTCTTATTGACACTTAACATTCTATAAATCACCACTCATTTTAGAACTGAATTAGTCATAACATTGAAGTGTGAAATGATCTCCATTTCAAAGCCTGCTGAATTCCCTCCTCCCCTTCTGTCACCTCCCACTGGGGGAGGTCTCATGCCAGGGTGATGGGAAGCACTTTGTTCCCTTTAATCATAGAAGTCTGACAACTTTAGCATCATTTATAAGACAGTTGGAGAAATGGCACCAACTTGCACACTTGAAGGCAACAGTGTGCCCGGGATGCAGGTCTCTGAGATTAGGAGGTTTAGGAAATATGTTTATGTGGGGAATAACACAGAAACAGAGCAAGTCAGAAGGGGCCTCCAGGGCCATCTAGTCTGACCCCCTGGTCCAGCTGGCTCCGCTCATGACATGCCACCATATGCATGTCTAGCCTATCTTTGAACACCCTCAGCGATGGGGCCTCAACTACTTCCCATGGAAGCCCATTCCATACCTTCAGGGTCCTAACTGTCAGGAAATACTTTCTGGCATCCAAATTGAACCTTGGTTCCCTGAGCTTTGCTCCATTAGAGCTCGTCCTACCCTCCTCCACAGGGGAGAACAGATCACTACCCACCTCCATGTGACACCCCCTCACATACCTGTATGCCGCCAACAGATCCCCTCTGAGTCTCCTCTGAGACCCTGTGGCCTTTTCCTTTCCAGATCCTGAACTGGTTTCAGAATTGAGGGACCATGTGATGTAGCAATCTGAGTGTCACAAGCTGCAAGACCTGAGTTCAAATTCTCAGTTAGCCATGCAGTTCACTGAGTAACCCTGGACCAGTCATAATCTCGCTGCCTGATTTACCTCATAGCATTGTTGCAAGACTAAAATGTGTGAGTGCATCCGCTTCTGGGGAGATGGAGGATTGGTTTACGAAAGGGCAGAATATGATGTTCTAACAATGAAATACTGTAGGGCTGGTGGGGGTTGAGTCTTATGCAGAACCATAGGAACAAGAATGAACTGGGCATGTTCAGCCTTGAGAAGAGAAGACTGAGGGGGGCAGGTATCACTTTATAAGTACCTAAAGGCTGTCACAAAGAGGAAGAACAAGATCTCGTCTTGCTCATACCAGAATGTAGGACACAGAATAATCAGCTCAAGTTGTGACAACCCAGATTCAGGCTAGATATCAGGAGCAATATGACAGTGGAACCAGCTGCCTAGAGTTCCAGGCCAAGACCTTTTTATTTAAACGTTATTTTAACTGTTGATTTTATTTATTGATTTTAAGTCTGTTGCCAGGATGTCTCCAGTGTTTTATGTATTTTGTACAGAAATATTTATTTATGTAGTGGAAGCCGCCCCAAGGCTTATGCGAATGGGATGGCATACAAGTTGTCCAGATAGATAGATAGATAGATAGATAGATAGATAGATAGATAGATAGATAGAAAGGTGGTGGACTCTCCCACACTAGAGACATTCAAAAAGAAACCAGGCAGCCATCTGAGTGGGATGGTGTAACCTGGTGTCCTGCAACAGCAGGGGGTGGGACCCAGTGGCCTTCATGGCCCCTTCCAACTCTACTATTCTATGAAGAATGTCATATCTAAGCATATTCCAAACTGGGCTAAGCTATGTGTGATGCTGAGTTGCATGTAGTTTCCCACTTTTTTCTTCTTTTTTAAATACAACTGGGAATACTGTAATCTGAAGCGTGTATGGTGGCAGTCTTGCTTGCGCGCTTGCTTGCTCTCACAAATAGAGGGAGAGAGGAAAAGATACTAGCTTGGATCCCAAAAACTTCCTTCCATAGACGGTAGGGCTCTTTCCACCCGCAGAAGGCTTCCAATCCAGTGGTACATTTCTGCTGGTAGAATAAGGAACATGGTGTTCTTCACTCATTCTTCCCTCTCACTGCAGTCCCCTATTCTGCTCCCTGAAAATGTGCTCTGGAGGGACAAGCTACCTTCTAGCACAGGAGAGGAGATGATGCTTGGGGGTGCAAAGTAAGGGGAGAATCTGCAAAATCCCCTCTTTCCATTGACTGGAACATACTGAGCAGAACTGAGGCAAAGAAGCTTGATCCAACCTACTGATAGCAGTGTGTGATTGCCATCCCAGGTATGTATGGAAGGAAGCCACAACCAATCCCGCTTCCCAATTTATGTCCCAGTATGATACATGAGGTGATGCTTTCCCAGCTTAGTGCTTAAGCCAACCTCCACCAACCTGATATCCTCCAGATGTTTTGGATTTCTAGTCCAAAGCCAGTCCCAGCTGGCATGGCCAACAGTCAGGAATATTGAGAGTTATTCTCCAGAACACCTGGGAGGCAGCAGTTTTGGTAAGGCTGGCTTAAGCAAATGCTTATTTTTAGAAAAGTCAAGGTATAAGTCATTTCACTTCCAAAGGGGTTTAACTATTTAATAATACTCTTTTAGTTGAATTTCACGATTATATTTTAAACTTTTATGTAATCATTGAAGTAATTTTATTGCTGATGTTTTTATTATGGTTTTAGTATATAATTTTTGTAATCTACTTTGATTTATTAAGACAAGTGTAATAAACAAATCTTATACTTTTAACACATTTGTGGTGTGTGGTCTATAATGTGGAATAGCATGCAGTCATTATGAATACAATGATAATTAATGTGCTTTTAGCCATAAAAGAGGACACATATTAGTCACTTATCTTGAGTCTGAGGTCACTATACAATGAGCAAGTATTCTGCCTAATAATTATATCAGGCACAAGTTCCTAGTAGGGAAACAACCCATAATTTAGGTTTATACATGTGAAGGCACATCTTGGTCTGAGTTTACATAAACATTATTAGTTTCCATATGATCCGGGTAAGGTCATCTATACGGAAGGATTAAGGAATATCACCCTTCATTAAATTAGCTCAAGAAAATCTCTCTGTTTGCATACATCTTTGCCTCACCCTCCTCTGACAGTTGGAGAGGATATGAATAGAGGCCTGCGGTGACTGCACCCTCACCTCCAGCAGATGAAAAAACAAACACAGCCATTCTCCTGTTTGTTGTTTTAGAGCAGGGCGCTCCTTCCATGACAAAACCCATTTCCCTACAGGCAGCAGGCTAAGACTTGTTTGCTTATGGTTCTTTCAAGGAAAAGGAGACTTTACAAGGAGCACAGCCTTCAAGCACCTATATCCTGTTGATAAACAGGAAAAGAAAAGGTGGCCAGGAGTGGGGGTGCCGCTTCCATTCTGCAAGCACCACTTGCCAAAGGTAGCCGGGCTTTTACTGATTCATGGCTGATGAAGCTGCAGTTCTGGGACAGCAAGTTGTTCCTGGCATTGAAAGGGCTTTTACACCAGGGACTGTATGGAGATGTGTACAGGGGGAATTCACACCTCTCAGATGGAGTGCTGAGCTTTTACCATGTCTAAATTCCTTCTGTGGTTAGCTAATGGAGTTAAACCTGTACCTTATACAATGTGGACACTCTCACTAGTAGTGCAGAACTTGTCAATGTGATGTGTGTTACTTAAAAACCAATGTTAGCTTTTTCTGTACCTGTATATTTGCAGGCAAAGCTCATCAGGACAGGTCTTGTCGCCTGTCTTTAAAATAAAAACTCCATAATCCTAAACGGGAGAGTTCCTGTGCATTTTCCTCATGGCTGAGTAAACCGGGGCTTGGGAGATAACATTTCTGGAACAGGGGGCTTGACGCCCAGGCATGCCTGCGTCTTATCACTTTCCTTTTGTGAAATAGCATAAGCCCTGTAAAAGAAAGACCATTTGGGCCTGACTTTGAACATCACAGCTGCAGTTTATTTTGTATGCTTTTCAGAACTGCCAAATGCTGGTACTGAAAGCCCCTGAACTTTGAGGATGTTTGGGCTGGGTTCAAACTCTGATGATTAATCCCATCTGCACTTAGTGGTAAGATAAGCTTTCCTATTGTGGGTTCAGACTAGAATGAAGTGTGAAGTGTACTAATGCTGCTTAGGGGCTTAATTTAAAGGTACCTAATATCATCAATGCCTTCTGCCAGCTTTAACAAGCACAAACACGGCAGCACCCCATGACGTGTACAGTGATGTTCCTCTGGCAACGAACACCCAGACCGACTTCGGTCTCCTTTTGGCAGAGCTCCCTCAAGCAAGGAGTGTGAGAAGGAGGGGGCAAGTACACTTAGATACACGCAGACAAATGTGCACAGACTTCTCACTCCCAGTGTTAACTAACTATCAGGGCCAGCCCTACCATTAGACAGGAGAAGGCTCCTTCAGGCAGCAGACGCTGCATGACAGGAATGCTGTTGAAGCACTGGATCGTGGCCTGCCCTGTGCCCCCTGAGCCAGGCTGCAGCTCACAGGTGCAGTGGAGGACGGTGCCCAGGCACTGCTGCTGAGGTAAAATTCATCTGCCTCTCGGGCCGAGTTGATTTGTGGAATGGGGCGGCAAGGGGTGTCTGGAGCAGCGAAATGTCAGGTTCCAACCTTGACACCAGTACCTTGCACGTGTGTACGGAGGAAGGCTGCAGCAGGGTGGTCGTGCCTGTGGTGTACAGGGAAGAAGCTGCGCACACAAAGCAATGCCATGGCCCAAGAGTGAGCCCCCCAAGGGAACTCGCTTTCGAGTACTTGCACACTTCCAGTACCTGTCCTTAAGGGCCTAAGCCAGTTTTCAACTTTCGGCCAGGCAAATAAATGTGCGCAGCAAAGAGGTGTTTCTTCTAATCAGCTGTCCCCTCCCTGTTATATATTGTGCAGGCAAATAGAATATGCAAAGGAAGCGTTATATCCAGTACCTCTGTTGCTGCTGGGTGCAAAATCTCAGTTGGCCCAAGTGTCCTGCAATGCCAAATAAGCCCTATAAAAGCCTTTATAGTAGATGCCTGGAAAGCGGTGTGTCATCACCTAGCTGTCATGTGTCGCCATCAAGTTCCTGTACTTTCAGTCACGTCCTTCCCTGATCCTCCTGTGTTAATCAGAGCGAGCACGTACTTAAACCTCTTTCACTGAAAACCCTGTGACTCGACAGTTCTCATTAACTGTTGCTGTGATCTGAGTCTAGCAATATAAGAAAAAATCAGTCTGTTCCCATTCATGTGCTGAAGTTACCCAAAGCCTCTCCTTCAGCACTTCAAATACAATTGCTAGTGAATAGTAATGCATAGAGATATAGAAACATAGAAACAGAGTGAGTCAGAAGGACCCCCTGGGCCATCTAGTGTGACCCCCGACTCCACTCATGACATGCCTACCATATGCATATCCAGCCTATCCTTAAACACCCTCACCAATGGTGCCTCAACCACCTCCTGTGGAAGCCCGTTCCATACCCTCAGGGTCCTAACCGTCCAGAAGTACTTCTTGGCATCCACCCTAAATCTTGGTTCCCTGATCTTTGATCCATTGGAACATGTCTTGCCCTCCACTGCAGGGGGAAAAGGTCATGACCCACCTCTGCATGGCACCCCCCACATACCTGTACGTCACTAACAGGTCCTCTCTCAAGGCTGAAAAGACCCAGCTCCTTCAGTCTCCTCTAGAACCAGCCACCATCCTAGTGGCCCTTCTGCACTGATCCCAACCTTGCCCTGGAATTGCACAGGGGTGTGCATGTGTGCATACCTCTGGAGTATTTCAATTTGAAGAGGATCAGGGGTGTTTTCTCTCTCTGTTTGTTTTATAGTCACTGTTATACAGGTCAGGTTGTTTTAAATAAACCATTTAATATGTGTCTAATTTAACACTGGAAAATAATGGGTGTCACTGGGCAGCAGCATAAGGAAAGTCAGCAAATTGCTTTAATATTAGTTGCATTTATTCTCCAAAATGTCAAGCCTTGTAACACAAAAATATCATGGTGCATTATTGCACATTTTGTTGGGCTTTCCATTCCCAGAGTCAAGAATATTGTCCTGTGATCTTAGATATATACACATGTGCGTGTGCATATTCATACTAGTCCACATCAGTTCTGCACATTAACTAACAGACCAAGGAGACTTGAACATATTCAGTTGTGCAATCTCTCCAAGAAAAGCAGACCAACAAAGATATACTTGTATGCACATCTTCTGAAGCAGTCTAGCAATCTACCAACCATCCTTGCAATGTCCCCAACTGAGGTGCCCTCAGGTTTCTTTCTTAGGAAAAATGTTACGTTTTCTTTGCGGAGATTAATAATATATGTCAGGTTTGAGTGCCACAGAAGTCTAGCATCTCTCCTCTCTAGAAACAAAGCACAAGACCCTCAACGAAGTCTCTAGGGACATCACCCTAGAGATGGTGGTGATGTGAAACCAGCACTCTGGAACTGAGTCCGTGGTAAATATACAACACTATCAAAGTCATATGCTACAGTAACTGGAAATCTTTGGTGGGAAAGGGTTGGACAGTATTAAGTACTGTAATTATTTAGTGCAATATTTATTATTCTTTCTTGGAATTTATTGCTTAAAAGGAGAAACAGGAAAATGACGGAAGTTGTATGATGAGCGATGAAACGGAGTGGAGAGACTGGCAATGTAGGCAGGGAAGCGGAAGTGCTGGAGAGAAGCTCTCAGTTCCTACAGAGGCCAGCATGGACACTGAGAACTGAATAAGGGACTTTCCTCAAAGCCAAAACCTGCCAGTGATTTAAACACTAAGCATTCTAGCCCTCAAATTATACTCAACAAAAGGCCAAAGAGGTGATAATAGCCAACAAAAGGGTGGGAATGCCTTGCTGGAGTCCCTTGAGTCCCAACCACTGATGTGTAAAGTAATAAAACAGCTGGGAGAAGTGACTCCAGGAAAGAAGGGGAGGAAGGAGGGGCAGGTGTCTGAGAAAAGCGGAACTGAACTGGAGTCTTCAAATCCTCGAATGAATGTGAATGTGGCAGTGCTCTTCTTGGCATGGTGCTTGCCCTCTGTTTATTTGAAACTTTTTACCCCACCCTTCAGCTATAAAAGCCTGCCAGAGTGGCTTGTAAAGATTAATAAATAGAGGTTCATGTTGCACTTTAAAGGCTTGCTGTCCAAAAGAGCTGACACAAAAGGAAAAGGGGCTGGGAAGGAAGAGGGGAAAAACAAAACTCACGCACCAGTTCTTAGTTTCAAATTCCTTATAGCAGTGATTTCTGGCAGGGTAGGACGAAACATACTGTTTCTCCTCGGGCCACTGTAGAGCACATGGTGGTCTCCAGCTGGCCATGATGGCCCTCTTGGGAGACAAGGGTGCAGCCCCTCAATCCCCCTTTGTTCTCCAAGGCCCAGCTGGTCTAGCAGGGTGGATGGCTTGACTGGGTTAGAGATGAGGTAAGAGGAGTGCTGCTGCGTATTCTGATGGCCCCACAAAGGAGTGGAAGCCCTAAGTGTTGGATATACAGTAGTCCCCTGAAATTCATGGGGGTTACATTCCTAAAGTACCTGCAAACTGTGAAAAACCGCAAATTTGGTGCTGGCAATGGGCGTTGGCCGCCAAGCGGTGTGGGCGGGAGGCACGGGCCGGGCTGGGGGCGGGCGCATGCACACAGAGATTTTCTCCGAGTGAGTCCAAACTTGGAGGAAACTATCTCCTTGCAAGTAAGCCACCGCACAAGGAGATCGGCTTGGACTTGCTTGGAGAAACATCCCATGAAAGACTGAAGCCACGAACGCTGAACCGCGACTTCACAGGGGTACTGTATGAATAAGAATGGTCCATATGCATCTGCTCTATTGCTTTCTTTACTTGAAACAACTAGCCTGGACAAGGAGGCAGTTTCTATAGGAAGAATATTAGGAGAATACATTAAATGGCAGCAAGTCTGAATTTATCAGTAGCATGCATCCCATAAGAACATAAGAAAAGCCAAGCTGGATCAGACCAAAAGTCCATCTAGTCCAGCACTCTGTACACAGGGGGCAAGCCAGCTGCCTGCAAGATCTCTCCTCCTGCCCAGCTCCTCAGCAACTGGCATATGCAGGCATGCCACCTCTGGTAAGGGCGGTAGTGCTCAGCCAGCAAGGCTAGGAACCGCCTCCTCCATGAATCTGTCCCATCTGCTTTTAAAGCCATCCAAATGGGTGCCCTTCACCACTTCCTATGGCAGTGAATTCCACAGTTTAACTATATGTTGTGTGAAGGATTACTCCCTTTTACCTCTCCTAAATCTACCTCCAATCAGCTTCATGGGATGACCCTGGGTTCAAGTATTACGGGAGAGGGAGGGAAGTCTCTCCATCTCACCTCCACAGCGTGCATTGTTTTAAACACCTCTATCACGTCTCCTCTTACCTCTTTCTTAAGCTGAACAGTCCTGGTTGTTGTACCTGCTCCTAACAGGGCAGTTGATCCAGCCCCCTGGTCATTTTTGCTGACCTTCTCTGTACTTTTCCCAACTCAGTAATGTCCTTTTGCATAATGTAAAGCAACCAGAATGGAACAGAATATTCCAAGTGTGGCTCGACCAAAGATTTGTGTAAGTGGAACACAATCTTGGCAGTTCTACTTTTTATTCCATTCCTAATTATGCCTAGCGTGGAGTTGCCCTTTTCACAGCAGCTGCAAACTAGGTCAACGTTTTCATCAAGTTGTCTACTACCACCCCAAGATCCCTTTCTTGCTCAGTGACTGCTAGCTCAGATCCCATCAGCACATACTTGAAGTTGGGATTTTTTTTTGTCCCAACATTCATGACTTTACATTTGCTTACACTGAACTGCTTTTGCCATTTGATGCCCATTCTCCCAGCTTAGAGAGATACCTTTGGAGCTCCATACGATTCGTTTGTTTTTAACTATCCAAAATAGTTTAGTGTCTTCAGCAAATCTGGCCACTTCACTATTTACTCCTAATTCCAGGTCGTTTATGAATAGGATGAAAAGCATTGGTTCTCATACAGAACCTGTGGGACTGCACTGGTGACATCTTTTCCACTGGGAGAAATTGTCATTCGATCTTACCTTCTGCCCTCTGTTCTTTAACCAGTTAGTGATCCATAAAAGCTCCCACCCCTTTTATTCCATTACTGCTTAGTTTACACACAAGCCTTTGGTGAGAGACTGTCAAAAAACCTTTTCAAAGTCCAAGTAAATAATGTTTCCTGGATTGTCCCTGTCAACATGCTTATTGACACTCTCAAAGAACTCCAATAGGTTACTGAGACAAAACTTACCTTTGTGGAAGCCATGTACATAGAAGGCTTGTCCCTCTATGCATTTATTGCTTCTCTCTATAATGATGCTTTCAAGCAATTTACTCTTTCCTCCCTTGTGGTATGCGCAGAAACACAGAAACTGAGCGAGTCAGAAGGGGTCTCCTGGGCCATCTAGTCTGACCCCCGGCTCCAGCCAGTTCCGCTCATGCCATGTCTACCATGTGCATGTCTAGCCTATCCTTGAGCACCCTCACTGATGGGGCATATTATCTATGCCTCCATTATAGTGTTTTTAGTAATCTCCAAGCACTTTAAAGTGGTTTTTTAAATTCCCGTTCAACTTTTTACCAGTTCCCTTCATTTTTGAGAAGTTACCACTTTTGATTTGAATGCAACTGCAGTCTTCCACCTAACTGTATAGTAAATTTGATACCCGCATGGTCATTGTAACCTAATGGCTCAACAACACCAACATTTTGTACTATGTCCTGGGCTACCCCACTTAGGACTAAAGACAAGAGTGCCTCTCCTCTGATGACCAAGTGCTCTAGGACACCTTTTCTATGGCCGGGGGGGGGGGGGGGCTGTGGAAAGTTCTAGACTTAGCTAGAGAAAATAGGGGCACGGCGCAGGCGCAGCACCCATACGTGTGATGCTCAGAGACCACGATGAAGAACATACACTTATCCGGTCAATATGTGGGTAGCTGAAGTCACCCATTCTTGCAGTACTGCCTTTGTTGGAGGCCTCTGTGATATTTCCCATCTCAAGATCACCCTGAGCGTTCTGGTCTGGAGGTTGGCTGCATGTTCCTATGACTAAGAGCCAGGAATTTTCACCCATAGTGCTTCTATGGAGGAGTCTTCACACTTTAGATGATCAAATCTGCTGGACTCTGTTCTCTCAACATAGAGGGCAACACCTCCTCTGGTACACCCTGACCTCTTTACTGTAGAGTTTATATCCAAAGATACCTCACTGGTTATCTTCACTCCACCAGGTTTCTGTAATGCCCACTATATCAGCTTCTCCTTTATCACCAGATACTCCAGCTCTCCCACTTTGGCCCTAAGGCTTCTAGCATTTGCACAGAAACTCTCTCTAGCTGCATGCACCTTTTGTTCAGGCACTTCGTTCTCTCTGACTGATTGTCATGGTTTACCATAACCTATTTCCTCTCCTCCTACACTTGGGCAATGTGAAACTTCCTCCCTTTTATCCACTAGGGATGATTTGACCCAAACCGGTTGCTTCCTAGCTCCTTCCCCTGTGGTTCACGTTGAAAGCTGTTCTGCCACCTTTTTAATGTTACATGCCAGCAGTCTGGTTCCATCTGGTTCAAGTGGAGCCCATACAGGCCTGGCTTGTCCCAAAATGTTCTCCTTTGCCTAACAAATCTAAAACCTTCCTCTCTACACCACTGTCTCATCCACACATTGAGACTCCTCAGGTGCAAACCTCTGGCTGGCTGGCAGAGGGCATGGAAGTAGTAGCATTTCAGATAGTATAAGCAGGACTTCTTCAGAGTAAACATGCATAGAATCAGTTCATAATGTATTTTATTCCTTACATATCTGACATAAGCACTGCCAGGAGAGGGCCCCACACCTGCACAAAAGAGGACCTTTAATTCCAGGCAGTGCCCATAGCTGAGGGGGCACCTTCATGGATGAAGGAGGCACTAGCATTGATTAAGGAAAGGCATTTCAGTTTGTGCCACTCCTAGTTACAGGAGAGGTGGGTAGAAGGAACCTGGATCTCTCTTCTCCACCCTTGCCCATGCAGCCTAGAGTGACAGGTGAGATGGAAGAGAGTAGGGAAGTGTCCGCTAAAGGGGAAGCCCACTCCAGAATCGGTTGCTGCATCTGTCATCTGTTAGGAGCACCTGCACCTTGTTTCCTCCTTTGGGTACCATAAGAATGCTATTTGTTATTTTTTAAAATGCAGCCACAGGTTGGATGAAACTAAGCAGTGGGCCAGTTCTGCCCCATGGAATGTGGGTTCCTTTCTCTAGTTTAACCAGACCCTGTGGAGCTTTTGACGTGAATTCTAATACTGAAGTGGGATTACTTGGTTTTTAGTTGGTTTTCATGGTCTTATGCTAGTTCTAAGATTTCACTGCTATGCTCATTTTAGAGATCATTGGATGGTATCATTTTTTTGTAATGATGGTTCTTTGATGTTTGTGTTTTTCCAGTAGTGGCTGACAGCTCCAATGTTAGTGGGTTGGCTTATCCACTCTGGGTTAGTCTGAACTTTAAAAGACTTATCCATGGTGCTGAGACTATTTTGGGGCCGGGGTTCAGTGCCATGGATAGTACCTTAAAAGTTCAGAATAAAATTCAGTGTGGATACACTGACCCTGGAACCACCAGCCTTTATACCGTGGCTTTTAGTTTTACTGAAGCAGCCTCATGAGAGCTATACCTAAAAGGCAGACTAAAAATTTCTTGGACTGGCTATGGGAAACCTCTGGCCTGCAGGCTAAATCCAGTCCACAAGCGGTGCTGATCCAGCCTGCTAGCTTCTCCCTGATGTCCCACCTCCTCTCCCCAAGCTTAACATCTAAATAAATATTGTTATATATTATCCAATACTTAAAAGAATAAATATTGCTATGTGCTATTCACTCCTTTAAGGGAGGCTCTGCTCTGGATTATTTCTAAGTATATAGGACTTGTGGCTATTTTACTGCTGTGTCAGGCAGTGAAGAAGAGGAAACAAAATGTTGCAGAACTGTTAGACCTTGCCCCAGTTTGTTAAAGTTTCTCCCCACCTGGCAATTTGCCCTTCTTGAAGAAATAGGCTCCACTTTTGATGGCTGTAATTTTTATTCCTGGTGCCCATACAAGCCATTCATACCTGGAGAAGTCCTCTTATTGTGCCTCATGGTTTGCTGGACCTGGCTACCCTATCCAGGAAATTATCTTGAATTTCCCATATTTTTCAATTTCAAATAGAATTTGAATTGCACACCAGCATGCAGGGCAGCATGTAGCAGTCCTCCTCACCTTGTACCGGAGTTTGCATAGATTCCACAGCTGCCCCGTCTGCCTGCACATCAGCACAGCATGTGTAGGCCGATCCTTGCATCTCCTTTGCCTGTGTATGCTCTGTGGGGTTAATTCGAACAGAACCACTTTTTACTTGCAAGTGTTGTGCAAGATTGTTGTTTCAGACTTCGTGCTTCCTTTCACCGTTGGTATCCGGTGGATTTATAATGCCTTTGAATTCCCTCTCTAGAACTAAATAAACAACTGATTCATGAATCTTCCTTCCTTCTCCTTCTGTTTTATGACTCATTTTATGCTCGACTTGTGCTTTGTAGTTAGAGCCACTATAGAAATACGACTGAGTAATAATATATCACTGCTCTCTCCTCCACATTCCTGGCAGTGAGAAGGTAGCCACCCTGATAACTTGACTGAAGGGAAGGGTATGGTACACAATAATAAAAAATAAAATGAGTAAGTGTTGAAGGACAGCACCTTTTAGAGAGGAGATTGCTAGAAAGCTGTGTCAATTCTGTCACATTTGGTTTCTTTGCAACGTCACCTCTAGCAAGCTGGTGCCTTCCAGATGCATTGGACTGCAACCCCCATCATTCCCAGCCAGCATCTGGAGGACACTAGGTTATGGGGGAGGCTAATTTACATGTACACAACCAGAGAACAGAAGCAGCAGTATGTCTACTACAAGTAGCATGTTTACTCACCCCTTATCAAATCTCCATAGAGAAACTGGCCTCTCAAGGTACGTATCTCCCAGAATTGTAATTCTCCCTCTCTTAGCTCCCCTACTCTCCAATTTTATTTTCTTTCTCAGACTCAAACTGCATGCAACATGCACCTGTATCAGTGTTGTGTGTTTTTTTCTTACTTAAATGTCTGTGGGGGGAGATCTCATCCAGTCTGAAGCCCTGCTGCCTTGGGGCCAGGCAGTTCTCATCGATGTAAACGGAGGCTTTCCCCCTATTTCCTATGGAAATTGCCATTTCTGCATTTCAGAGCTGGCTCAGGAGTAAAGTGGGGGCACAGAGTGACCCCCCCAAGGCACCAATTTGTTTCAGAATCCCCAAGCTTACTTTTCATCAAGGCAAAAGCAGCAACACTGGGATATCTGAATGCTATATATCAAAGGTAACATGTATCCTGATCCTCAGTTTGTGTTTCTGTCCCAGCCCTTCCTTCTACTGTCACAAAACACTTGTTGTTGTTTGTTCCTTGTGGATGAAGGATGGAGAGGACTACAACTTACAGCATTCCTGACCATGGGTAATACTAGGCAGGTCTTATGGGACTTGAAATACCAGACTTTCAGAGGACACCAGATGGGAAGGCTGTTCTGGACCATTTATTTGCATTTGTCAAAAGAAGCTTGCCAATGGACTATTAACCAGGCATTCCTTCTGGCCCCTTAACCTTTTTTCCAAGTCCTAGATTCATAAACAGTGGCCAAATAGCAAACTCACAGCAGTATTAAAATAACTACCATCTGCTGCTTTCTTGCTAATACTGGCGGCATTTGTTCATATATGCCAAGGTAATATCAAATGTTATTTTGAGGATGTTATTCCCATTAAAAAAAAACTTTTCACCCAACAATAGCCTCTTCAGGGGCAGGCAGTCTTTTAATTCTTATGTGTTGCACATACCCCATCTGAATTTATTAACGGGTCCCCATAAGCCACCTAAGAATAGATACTTGGATCAGCTCAACCCATCCAGTCTTGCTTCTTTCTTTTGTTCTTTCTCTTTCTCTTATTTTGCTTTTGCACTTAGTTCTCCTGTGGTGAAAGCAGTTCAGAAAATAGTTTCTTCCTACCTTGACTGTAAAAACACACCCAAATCACAGGTATTTCTGATTGGTATCTCTGGGGAAAAAGTCATTGCATAAATCAAAGGAGAAGTTGACTGTGAGGTAAAAATTAAGGGAGAAAATCAAACAAGCCGCAACATCATTTTAAACAATCCGGGATATGAAACAGTCTTGGCCTATGCTGTAAAGTCAGGCCAAACACAGTTAGCTCATCTGTCTGGGGAGGCAAGCCCAGTCCAGAAAAAGAAACACAACAATTGACCAACTTAAAAGACTGCTGTGAATGGCTGGTTGGTAGGATGAACTCGGGGGCAAGGCTGCAGGGAGAGGCTTTAAGGAATCGTCATTTTATCATTCTTATTCTTTCCCTAACACACCCTCCTAGGCAGAACACTATGTCATGTTGTGTCTGCAATGCGCTAGAGCACCAATGGTTCATGGGTCCCATGATTCCAAAGAATGCACTCTCCAGAACATGCCACTGCAGCCATGAAAAGAACTTAACTGCCCACCTTCCAGTATCTGTTTGGAAAAATTTTGCATACATCTGTCCTGAGTTTCTGTGAGCATCAGAACACCCAGCAAGCACATGCTGCATCTGATGAAACCTTGGAATAAATCCAGTGACTTTGATGTGGCTTGAAGGTTTTATGTTGTGTATGTGTTCTCCATATATTAGCTATTCTCAGAGATTAGGTTGTGGTAATTTTGCCAGCTTTTTCACACAAACAGCTGTGCTGCTCCCCACGTACTAAAACCAAGTTGCCAATATCCCTTTTGTTTTAATCGCCCACATCTCTTCACTGGGTGAGCATCATTACTAAGAAGATGGTGGAGCTTTGGAAAGCTTGTTGGCTTATGTTTTCATTACTGGTTGCATTTTCTTTTGTACATGCTCTCATATTTTCCTAACTTGTTGTTTTTATATTAGTCCTTGCCCTATCTCTGCATAGTTGTGATTTTCAAGATAACACCTGCTGTAGCCCAGGTGCTGCAATCCAGTTGTGGTTCTGTTAGTGTGAGTGTTCAGACAACACCCTACATGCATCCAGTGAACACATGAGAATCATGCCCGAGGAATGCCAAGATTCCTGTTGACCACAGACCCTAAAACCAAACATTCAGCATTTATGTGTCAGCTTCAGAGAGCATTTTTGCTCTATCTGCATATGGAAATATGTGTAAGGCACATCTGGGCAATGCAGAGCTCATGGGCCTTCCTGTGGCCCAGGATAAACTTGTGCTTCCACTGCTGCTGAAATCACACTCTTGCCAACCTGCAAAATGGTTGTCTTGTGAGCCAAGAGGCCAGGACTGTACCTGGATGGAATGCAGGGCTCATTCCTCCTCTGTGCCATCTTCTATGGCACAGGTGCATTCCTTCCTATCTGCCAAATAATTATTCGGTGGGCAGGCAGGGGTGTGATTTAAATAGAGCAGGAACAGGATGGGTCATCTTTGCATGCCATTTTTAAATCATGTGCCCAGCTGATTGATACTGCGAAAATGGAGAATTCTCCTCAGCTGTTCCCACTCCAATTAGCTGGGCAATGGGAAGGGGAGGCAGGCAGGAAGGTATCTTAGCATGCAGGGAGGAAAGGTCCTCCCCCCCCCCACACACACACATATACACACTCTGAGATGTGAGAGCATGCGCTTGTGAATGAGGAAGCTGTATATGTATATGTGTGAGTGAGAAAGTGAGGAGGCGAGAGGGTCTCAGGGCCTGCCCATGCCTGCTAATGGCAGCCATGTTTATCCCCAGAAGTGCCTCTGCCAGTTGGCTGGGGCAAATCCAGTTTGCCAATCTGTGCCATTGTAGGAGGGAGCTGGTCCCATGAGTGGAGATCTGGGCCACTCCTGCTTTTCCTCTGGGAAGAAGTTCCACAGCCGTCTGTAGGGCTCTTCCACTGGCAAGCATGTGCATTCTGTCAACAACAGGTGAACATTCAACCATAAAGTGAATACGCAAGTCAAGTAGCTTTTGATACAGTGAACAGCCTCAGGGAATATGGCCGCTTTTCTGTCTGGATTTCACTGAGTGACCAGAATGAGAACACTCGGCTTGTGTCAGCTTCAGGGAGGGTTTTGCTTGCCAGCGGTTGCTATAGAAACCCCAAGTGATGGAACAGACTATTGAAGGAAATGGGGGGGAAATGCAGCTACATATAGGTCCGAAATAACTATAATGTATTTGTTAGGCAGCTACTATAGAAACTAAGGAAGGAACTCTTGAGGACTTCCAAATATTAACATAACTTGACTTTATGACTGTGAAGGAAATGGGCTCCTTGCTGTTTTTATAGTGCATTTACACCCGCAAGCATTTTCTTCTGCAAAAGAGCTGGGGGTGATAGAGCAGCTCAAATAGCAGGCCCAGAATTCCTTCCGAAAAGTGTAATTATGAGCTAAGATTATTGGGACTTGTCTGCATATTGGCGATCGAATGCACAAGAAATGCACCCCCTCCCCTCCTGGTTCTCTGGGAACGTGCCTCTCTCTGGTCACTGCAGTCAAGTTGGTTATGATGTTTAGGGGAATTTCTTGCCTGGGAGGAGACTCAGTGTGGCTCAGATTACCTCATTAGC
Organism: Varanus komodoensis; assembly: GCF_004798865.1. NCBI lineage: Eukaryota > Metazoa > Chordata > Lepidosauria > Squamata > Varanidae > Varanus > Varanus komodoensis. Next base: position 15,103,944 of record NW_025335761.1, read on the forward strand.
CTTTGGAGGCAAATATCTTTCAGTGAAGAGTATATGTTCTTGAACCACAGCCAGTCATTTCAGCTCCTTTCCTGTTTATAGCCGTATGTGCCAAATTATACACGCATCCTGTGTTAACCCATTGCAACCCAGCTGCTCAAGTTCTGCTGGGGTTTATTCCATGTCTTTGCCACTAAATGACCAAGAAGTCTGGGCACATGGCTGCAGTGTTATCCTATATTAATCATTCTAGAATGCATGTGGAGTTTTGGTTCTCTATTCAGTCATTAACATGGATCACAAGCCCTGCTAAGAATGAAAATCAAGGGCAGGCAGGTCCATTGTCTTCTTTGGCCCAGTCTGCCTCTGAGATCACTGTTTAACTCTATGCAATTGTCTTATGGGACAAAATTTAACTGCTTAATGAAGAATACATGTGGCATGGGACAACCAAGAACCAGCACTTTTTTCTAATACAACAATGTGGTGTTGATGTCAGTGGTGCAGATTGTTTATACTGGTTGTAAACCTAATTTCATGCTAGCTCAAAGCATTCACTGCCTGAGGCAAAGGACAAGATGGTGCCCAATTCACATACATACACCAACTGGTCTGGCAGTTGCATCTTATGTCAATACTGGCAATGTGGTAGAGTCCTCCACTAAGCTTGATGACAGTGGATTAGTTTTGGTACAGCAAAGCAGGCCACACAGCCCAGGAAGATCTGTTCTCTACCTTCTTGGTGCTGCCTACTTTTGCCTAACAGGAGGCAGTCCCTGGTCATGTACAACTGATTCATAGCATAACACAAATCGCAAAGCTCAACTACATACATACATGCATGCAGAGTGTATCCATTAATAAGTTTCTTTAGTCTTTCCACCACAGCATGTCGCCAGCAGTGAACAGGAAGCCTGAACACACACACACACGTACTTTGCCTGATTACATCATTTAAACTTGGTAAAACACTCAGACAGGTTCTTATTCAAACATGTTAAAAAGCAGAAGCCAATAGTTAATAGGATCATTAGCTATCTTTTCCTGTGAATGTTTTACTGGGAAGTGACTAAAAAGGATATTATGTCACAGGGCCTATGCCAAAGGTTCCATACTGATGTTTCCTTGAGACAGTTCATAGCAAAATGTCTTACAATACTACAGAGGTTGCCTTTGTTTGCCACAAAGGTTCTACTAAGAGCTTGGCTGGCACAGAATTAAAAAGCTTGACTTCATCCCTGGGCAAATCTATCTTGGATGCTTGTGTATACCCTCCACCTGAGTTTCACGTTCATTCCCTCCCTGTTGCCAAAGGTATGAAAATCTCTCTCTCTCTCTCTCTCTCTCTCTCTCTCTCTCTCTCTCTCTCTGTGCATGCACTACCTAAAAGATTATTACATGTTATTATTTAGTACAAGCCATAATGGGGGGAAATCACCCTACATCATTTTCAGATAAACCAGCAAGGCTGTATACTTTGGCATTTGCTGCCAGATGGTTATGTTACCATGTATTTTCCTTAATAAAAAGATTGGTAATCACCCTATCTGTGTCTAACTATCACTATGCGCTATTGAATTTGCAATATGCAAAACTGCACTCGATCCTGGAGTGCTATTCCTTTCAACTATGAAGTTCCTATATGGATTTCCTTAAATTTTAAACCAGGGGTCTCAAACTCGCAGCCCACGGGCCAATTGCCGGGACGGGCAGGGCACAGGGGAGGGGGCCCTGCGGCGGGATGAGCGGCCCACCACCACCACGGGGGTGGAATACTTGATGCGGCCCAGCCTCACCCAGACTCTACTTCCAGGTAAGTTGAGTTTGAGACCCCTGTTTTAAACATTTGTTTCAAATTTGTGTATATATTTATACAAGCCAGAAACATAGCATGTTAATAAACTACAAGCTCCATTGATCATACTTGTTCTTCCAACTGGGCTTGTTCTACTCGGCATAACCTTTCTTAATGTCTAAGTTGTCTCTACTACAGTCCAAAGATTTACAGGTTCCAGTTATAGAAAGAGAATCCTTTTTTGCTCACAGAAAAGTAATGTGCTTTCTCTCAAGCCAAATTGCATGTTAATGGATACTCTCAGGAGAAATTTTCAGTATAAGACATTCACATTTGTTATTTACTTACAGCCCAGCGATACGAACACTTTAACTCTCCTTTAAAACAGAAATGTTAGTAATTTAAGTTTCTCATTCTTAAGGTGGTGAACACACATTTTGAAATATTGGTTGATATGTCTACCCCTCCCTACACAAACACACACAGGGCATAATCCTATGGCCAGCAGACATTGGGCAGCAACAGGAAAAGGTAAGGTCCCTCCTACAACCTTGGAAAAGCCTCCAAGGTTGTGGCAGATATTCTGCCTTTGGAGGGCCCTCCCTTGCCACCAGCACAGTTCTTTCTGCCTGGCTGCTGCTCCAAAGATGGAGCAGGAGCAGGCACTGGGGAGCAGAAGAAGGGAGGAGTGAGACATCACTGGTCTGTGATGAACCCAGGGGCTGCCTCAGCCTCTTCTCCTTGCAAGGAGGGGAAAGACACTGAGATGGCCGGTGAGGGGAACCCTGGCACTACCCACACCTACATGTTCCTGTCCTCCACTGGATGCCTTCTGTGTGTGGATACCCACACTGGCACCCACCCACATTTGCACATTTACTGTCTTCAACATCATCAAAAAGCCCTTTTGAGAACTGTGTGTTACACTGGTGTTAATTTATGGGAGAAGGAAGGAAGGTTGTTCTTTGGCTGAGTTTAAAGCAGGCTTACCATTTCTTTTTCTTCTCTTTTGACTTTGTGTGTGTGATCTCCAAACATGCATGCCCGCCCCCACTTTTTTAAAGGTCAACCTCATTACTTTGTAAATGGGCAACTATAAATTTGTATAAACTGTAATTAATGCATTAATATTGACAGGGCTTTGGATCCAGCATTATTCATACTTTAGTACTATTTATTACATTTACAACTAAGTCTGGATCCAACCCATTGGCTTTAGAGAAGTTTTCTGACTGGGAAAGGGAGGCAGGAGGGATCAAAATGCCACCCTCATTCATCAGTAAGCTTAGGATGAGTCTGGATACTCACCTGCTGGGCATGGCTGGGTGCCCGTCAGCATTCTCTTGCTGCAGACACGAGTATACAATGTGAAGCAGATGCACATTCATACCGAAGCCCATGATTCTCCCACAGTGGAGAGCACACCAGCATGCCTGATACCTACTATGGACACGGGATTTCCAGAATGAAGTGCCTTTTACATTCTGAAAGTTCTAGCAAAGCCAATTTTACCTCTGGAATGAAGAATGGCAGAAGTCTCTCTGATCTGTGGCAATATGTCTTTAAAGGAAGGATTTCATGAGAACTATTTCATAAGTTTTAATGCTATCCTGGCCCAAAAACTGTATGCATACAATGTACCACATTGGGAGATAGAATACTTATCTCCATTCATTCCCCTGCCGTCCATTAGGGGCAGCATGAGGCTGCACCAGCATATGATCCAGGCAGCCAAGATGTCCTGCATGCTAATTGCCCATGAATGCAGAAGTTGGTTCCACTATGCCTACTCAGGGGGAACCAAATTTTTCACTCCATGGCAGGGTTCTCTTATGCAAGTTGCACATAAGTTCCTCTTTCCACAACTGAATAACAGCAAGCAGCCAATGTTCTCCAAAAAAGCATATGCTCATTTTCTCTCTCTTCCTCTTTCAGGGGACAGTTCCATAATGGGAGATAAGCAAGTCTATGTTACCATATGTGTCTCATATAATGGAAAGAATGTATGTGCCCATCTGCACAAAAATACTAGTGTGACTACATACTTATGTGTTTAGGAGCATAACAAACCTATCTATAGGCAGTGCTGGTTTCAAGTTTTGGAAAGTCCTTGAGAAAGATCACCTCATACACAGGCACCTAGGTACGCAGGCAGGCTGCCAAGGTGAAGCGAAGGCACTGTAGGGGACACTTGTCAGCAAGCCCTTGCTGGAGTGTGGCCTTTTGCAGCCAACAGACCTCACCTGCTCGGTCCACAGGTGCAGGCCCTGTCTCAAGGCACTTTGTGGAATGACTCACCTGCACACAGCAAAGGGATATGTTGATTGCCCCTTGAACACTGTGTTGAGGTGTTACAGTATATCCTGATTATTGTGAAGCTTTCGAGAAAAATACTTAAACTAATAGTTTAAATTCTTTTCAAACTGCTTTGAAATGATTGAATATTTGAGAAGAAGGTTTAGGAGAGACAAAATGAACAGATTTCAAAGCTGAGATCTAGATTTTAAACACTATTATAATGTTAGCCAAAATGTTGGTTGCTGTGCTTTAAACCGGATTCTTTTATATGGAAACAAGCTGTAATACCAGCTGTTATCATTATAAAGTTCATCCAAGTTTTCCTGGATTAAGTTTTCATATCAATACTTGCTATTGATATGAGCAGCACGGCGAAGAACCAAAAGGTACAGTACTCGGAGCCATTGAATAGCTGACAACAAAACTGAGTAAGCTAGGCCAGGCTTGGGAGGCTAGCAGTACAATTCTGTCACTTGGTAAACTAAAATTCTCTTATAATAAATCAAACCGCACCAAACCACCTGTGCAGCATTGCTGGTTCTGATAGGCAGTGGCTCCCCAGTGCCTGAGATTCCCCACAGCCTGAGTTAGAATCAGTCACACAAGCAGAAATATGTGAGCCATGTGAGGATGTTGCAAAATGTCAGATATTATTCCAGGTCCCATTAACGGGCAAAAGAGAAGAAATACAAGGAAAACAGTGAGTCCTTGTATTCTTTAGCCTTCAGATGAAGTACAGTGTCTCACTTTAGACTGGAAAGCATATACAGGAAAGTAAAAAATAGGAGAAAAGATACAGAATTCTGAATGTAAGAGGATCTAGGAATTATTGACCTATGGAAATGCTGGCGAGTGCAACAGTTTGTTTAAGGAAGCTCTCATGTTACAGACAGACACGATAAAACAATCTTCACTAAGAGATAGCTATTGTAAATGTTGATCTCACTGTAAGATCTTGAACTAAATTAATCATAATATTTCTTCAGTTCCTGTGATAGCAATCCTGATTCAGAATACTGATTTATGTTCAGAAAAGTAATGATACAGTCCTCTTAGAAATGTAGCAGTTCAGAATGGAGGTGAGGAAACAAGTGTCAGAATGCTTCCCCATTAAAAAACATTTCCTGCAGTTAAAATATTAGCACCTCATGGAAAACACTAGGTTAGAAATATTTTCCCTGGACATGATCATTTTCTGCACACGGCATTTTATGTGGATGGGGCATTTGATCATACAATTTCTTCTGCTTCTGTTCTGAAGTGGTACAAGGCCACTTAGACCACCATCCTGACTGAATCCTGACTGAAGATCCTATAATGCTAATAGTTTGACCAATGTAAATTAATGACTGAGCAGAAAGCAACCCTAGTTTCTTTATCATGTCTAAATCAGCCAGTAGTGAACTCCTCATTAAAATGTACTGAAGACAAGAGGGGAAGCCTGCTTGTACATGTCACTGAGACTTTTGCTGTCCACCGACTGACTGAATCAGCCTCAAATAGCAGAATGATTGTTAGCTGTCTACATAACATTAAACACACATGCATACACCTGCATAAAAAGAAAACAATTATACTAAAACAAATCGGGAGGAGCCAGTGTTAATTTGGAAGGTTTTCCAGAAGCCTTCCATGTGGTGGCCATCAGTGTGACAGGACATAAAAGACAATCAAGACAGAACAGAAATACAACCAGGTTTAAAAAATCAATTAAGCAATGGGCTTTCCAGGTTGCTGCAAGCTAAAAGTTTCCCTGTGTGACGCAGCCACATAGTGACTAGATGAACACTAATTAACCGGGCAATAAAGTGAATATGCCTAGAAGGCATAGACTACTTTGCATCATTTCAACCAGGTATTTTGTTTTGAAATTAAGTTAATCAGAGTGCAATCTTATGTGTGTTTGCACAAAAAGCCTTACAGCTTCCAGCATACTCCACTCAGCCATGATTTTATTCTGTTTCAGTATGTATAGGATGGTGTCTTAACAGTGGGAGGCAGTTGACTCTGACCTCTGGTTATCTTAATTTACCCTCCCTCAGGCAAGCCAAGCCCCATGCCTTCTGCAAGCCGTAGTAAAGAGATGAAACAAACACTTCAGGTAAATGAAAGCTTCCTTGCATCTCCTCTGAAACCCTTGATTTCATAATTTGCTATAGCAGTAGGTAGTATTTCTGTGGCTCAGTGCCTGTTGGGAAGTAAAAGCTCCAAGCTGTTCTATCAGCAGCTTCAAAAACTATGGTGAACTTGTTGAGAAGGTACCTCTTGCAGCCTTCCCCAACCTGGCACTCTCCAGATGTGTTGGAGTACAACTCCCATAATCCCCAGCCAGCATGGCAACTCATGTGCAGGACATCTCTGCCCCTGGTTTACCTCCACTTCTGAATTAACGCATCCACAAGAGGGAATCCCATCCCCTGAAGTAGCTTTTGTTGATTTACTGCCATTGCAACGAGAGCCAGCGCTGTAAAAACCCCCTTGATTACACTGTGTTATGCAAGCAGCCCTGGACAGCATATTGTCAGGATAATTTAGAGGACACTGGAGCACACAGATAGATATTCCTTTCCACTCCCCTGCCTTTGGGAATTGCTCCCCAGAACTGATTGCAGACCTTGAGCCTCTGCTCTGTTTATACTGCTTGTTCAGTCTCCAGTTGCTCATCAGTCCAGTCATTTGGAAGCTGTATGGAGTTGTCCCATAGGGAATTCTAAACTGGTGTCATTTCAGTCTCCCCTGCTTTTCCCAGGCTTAATTTTGTTTGTTTTTGCTTTTCTAGCCACAACATCTGTCCCACATTGTGGAGAGATTTCACAATTTGGAACCTGCAGTAAATATGGATACTAGATCAACATGCTGCTTCTCTTTGCTTCTCTTGCAAAAGGTTCCTGGGTCAGCTGCTTGGTTTGCCCAAGCTGCCTTCTCTCCTGCACATGACCTATTTCCATGGATGGTATATTTTTGGTCCAAATTAGCATTTCCAATTGACCTTAAATAAAACTGATTTCACTGCTTGTAAAATGAGCACTGCCCAGCTCTGAAGCCAAGGATTCAGCAGCAAATCCAAATGTCTAACCTCTGCACTAATTCTTCCAGCAACCAATGCCTGTACTTCCCTTCCAGGAAAAAGCTTGTGTCTGCCCTGACACCCCCACAGTCCTACAGCTGAGCATCAAGTAATTACCCACCCACCCAGAGAAGGTAAGAAATTATAGCTTTAGGTTTATAGGTGTCCAAGGACAGAGCTGACTGGAGGTATGTACAATGGGGCCTGGGAATATTGTGGGTCTTGGCAAACATTCAATCTTGGGAAGTGCTTCTATTCGTATTTATTATTAAATGTGTGCAAAGTCCAGACCAAAGACATGAAAAGTACTCACCATTCATTGTTCTTAGTTTGAGCAAATATAGTGTTTGAATCATTGAGGGGGATGAAGCAGTCCTCCTAATTAAACCCTAATTAATTAATTAATCTCTATCTTCAAGTCCATGGTTTTAGCCAAACTGTACAAATAGAAGTTTATAGAGCACTGCACAAAAGGTAAAGGGACCAAATTCCTTCTGGTTCTCTGTGATTAAATCATGCAATATTGATCCATACAAAATTAAGTTTGGGCTTCCTTTACTATTCCCTTTCCTTGTAGCAATAAACTCACATGCACTATCTTTTCAGGACATATGTTCATGATCCACACACAAGCATGTGAATGGAAATGTGCAGATCCCACCCAGGAACTTGGCATTTTTCACAGTAGCTAACAGAAGTATTTGTTGCATACCATCACAGCCCTTTTGCTAGCAGATGCTGCTTCTTCTCCGAAGAATGAAATTCTGTTACTTTACATTACTTGAGCTAAAACCCGCCAGGAGAAAAACAGCTGGGGTGGGAAGGCAAACAGTAGAGGGATGCTTATGCCCCCGCACCACAGCTCCACGCATCTCCCCCACCCACTCAAAGCCCTTGGCAGCAGAGAAGCAATGTGTGAGGACATTTTTATACACGAGCTGGCCAGCCTCCACTCCCGTCTACGCCGTGGAATATTTTTGGTTTTATGGGGCACTAGGGAACCCAGAATTAAAACCCTTCCTTTCTTTTTCCCATGCTCATTTGCTGGGTAGCATTCCCACTATTTTGCTAGTGTACCCCATACACACACACACACACTCACACAGAGAGAGGGAGAGAGAGAGAGAGAGGGAGAGATGAGCTCTATATTTATGTGGCCAATCATTTTGGCAACCATCCAGAAGGGTCCTGCAGAGGTCACAGCTCAGTGGCAGACCACATGCTTTGCATGCAGAAGGCCCCTGGTTCAATTCTCAGCATCACTCGGTAAGGTAAGAAAAGCCTGTAATCACAGAAAGTCAGTGCCAACCATCCTGGACCAGATGGACTGTATGTTCCTAGTTGGTGCATTTTGCATGGCTGCACTTTTCCCCCAGTCACCCACTGTGGCCCAGCAACCAGCGCTTCTTCATAGGCAGTGCAGCATGGAATCTCAAGCCACCTTGCAAGTCTCGGTCATTGCCCTCAGCAAACCAAGAGTGTGGCACAGGGGTGTTGGCCCTCCATCAGCCTAGGACTCCCATTGAGCCTTTGCTGGCCTCAGCTGGAAGCAAAAGGTGTCACAGACTGTGTTGGTCTTGGTGGTGAGGAGATCAATGGGATGGTGTCCCCCATGTCTGAAAGATCTCTGGAAGGATCCTCAGGCCCATCTCCCATTCATGTATTCGCATACTCTGCCTGCTCAGGGAGTCTGGTCTCAGATTGACTGTCCTGGCCACGTGGATGGCAGTGAGCATGATATCCTTGTCAATGTACCAGCCCCAGACATACACAGTGAGATGTACTGGGGATGTGGACTTGGTCCCTCCCTGTCTGTTCAGGTAGAACACCAGGGTAGTGCTGCTGGGGCACTCTGCATGGAGTGCTTCTGAAGGACAGGTTGGCATGCGATGGCAGCCTTCTGTATTGCCAGGAGTTCCAGACAACTGATGTGCTTATGATGCTCCTGAGCAGTCCATGCCTCATGGGTCTGGTTGGTGCCAAGGCGGAAGGATGCATCTGTCATCCCTGGGATGTTTGGTTCTGGTGGCACAAAGCTGACACCCTCAGCCACCAGGCTAAGCTTGACTGTACTAGGTGTGGAGTGGTAGGAAGCTTCCAGTCTGAATGGCGGTGAGGTCCATAAGCATGCACTAACCAGAGCTGAAGCGGATGCACCTGAAGTCTGGCAAATGGGCCACCATGACTGTCACTGCCACGCACCCAAGGAAGCACTGTATTTGCTGTACCATGGCCATGGGGCTGGCTTGGAGCTTTGAGGCTATGTCGGCCAGGGGGAAGGAAAGGTTTCACAGTCACCGACCTGATCCTTGCCAAGAGAGGGAGAGAATGGATTTTTCTCAGCACAGAGTCCTGTGTGAGAACCCAGCAGGAGTTCTGTCCCTGTGGTCGGTATAAACTAGAAGCCTAATCATTCCTCTTGAGCACTTGGGCAGGGCAGCTTGCAAAGGCTTATGTGACAGATGCGTGCCTTGAGCCAGAACAGCACTGGAAAATGTCCTGGGCTCCATCACATGCTAATCCATCCCAGGGGGACCTCTCTGTTCTGCGGGAATGACACATTTCCTAGCTTCCATGTGCTAACCAAGAGGTACTGCCTGACTGAGAAAAAAAACAGCCCGTGTGCCTTTCCAGCTAAGGAGGTAAGAGCTCAGTCTGAGCAAAGGCAGCCAGGCTGGCAGAATCGCCTTGCTGCTCTTGGAGGGAGGAAGCAAGCGGCAGTGTTTGGAGAAAGCATGTTTATCACTCACTCCTGCACGCCACTTCTCACTTGTAATGATGTTGTTTATTATTTTACTTTAGTGTTTCTTTTAATGTAACCTAAGCTGCTCAGAGAGCCTCGTGGGCATGGGGTGCAGCATACAAATGCAACAAACACAGAATAATGGAAAGACTGGAAACACACATGCAGATCGATTGAACGGTACTTGAGTAGTACTTTTGTGAGGGTGGCCTTTGCCTGTGGTAAGAATAGCTGCCAAGAAATTGCATAGAGAGCAGAGACCCATCGCAACATTCAGGGATGTCAAGTTGCAGGCGAGGGAGGAGGTAATTGTGTGTCCTTCTCTCCTACGGAGCATCTACCTGCCTCCCCCCTTCTGCCGCCATTGCTGCTGCTGTGGAAGGGAGAATGAATTGTTTACTTGATTATTTTAAGCCTTTTTAGGCTGCCTTTACAGACAAAGTCCTCCCAAGGGTTATATTATGTACACCAGTGCTAAGGCACTAGTAATGCTTTACTTTTTGGAAGCAACCCAACAAGGCAGTCCGGATATTTACGTGGCCTTCACCCACCTTGTGAGATTCATCAGAGAGTGAAGCGTGAACAGCATAGCAGGCTGGTGGACAGGAGACAGAGAGAGGCGAAGGGCCACACATCACTAACCATGCCAAAACGCACCACAATGCATCAGCTATTCTTTTAATTTGTTATACCAGCCAGTAGTTGAGGCTCTCTGATCAGAGGCCGATCTGTTTCAGTGCACTGATGAAGCTGCTCTGTGATGAATCAGGCCACTGCTCCATCCAGTGCAGTATTGTCTGCTTTAACTGACTGCAACTCTCTAGGCTGAGTTCCCCGTTGCTGGAGATGCCAGGGGTTCTGCATGCAAAACATGTTTATCTACTACTAAGTGGGGGGGCCCTCACCATTGCAAAAGGATTGCAAATGGGGGAAACAAAGGAATGGAACAGTTTGCACTAAACATAATGTCAGCAAGGGTGGAAAAGGCTACTGTGAAATCGCCTCCAATTACCCACTGGTTGCAACAAAGCATGGCAGAAGACAGAATCCATGGGGCTAAGGAAATCAGAAGCACCAGGCTTGTGGGACTGCCTCTGTCTCCGCCCTGAGAGTGGCGGACCCCAGTCATCCCAGGCCAATGGGCTTCTGACAAATGTTCAGCTCTGGCTTTGGCTCCTCAGAGGTTAAAAAGAAAAAAAGTGAGACGTTCAGGCAGCTGGTGGCCACTGCATGGTTTTATATAGTTGGGAAATTTTGTTTCAGCCCTTTATGACTTTTACTAGATATGAGTAATATGGATATTTTTAAACCTATGCTCACTTGGTAATAAGTCTAAAATGCTCAAGCCTGAATGTTGTAGTGATTAGGCTAGATCCAAAGAACGGCAGAACTTGTTCTGCCCGCTCGCGAGAGCTCTGGACTTGTGCTTTTTCAGACAGGAACTTCCTTCACGACCAAGCCACTTTTGAAATGGAGGGTGGCTTCAAAAACATCTTGCAGTATGGCGTGGGGGCCTGCTGTTCAGAAGCAGAAAAGATCCGAAGGCCCATTGGGCATAGCAAAACCTTTAGATGTACCAAAAGTGGCTCTTTAGATCCAGGCCATTTTTCCTATATAGACATTTATAGGAAGAAATCTGGTAGAACACTCAGTATATCAGAGGCTTCTGTCTAGCCTGGTATTTTCTCAGCAACTGGCAATAACTCTTCCATGTCCTTGGCAGAGAAGAGTCTTTTTTCTGAAAGTAAAGTGTTATGATACTTTTGTACCACTTAATATATTAAAATCCCTATGTGGTTCACTTTAAATACAAGATAAGATTAAATAATATATAATGAAAAACACTGCAACAAAATAACAGTAAAGCAGGGTAGAAATATAATCTTTGACAGGTCAAAGCAAGCCAGGATGAAGAAATGCATTTTCAAAAGGCATTTAAAACTTGCCACCATTTCTTCTCTTCAACTACACATAACAGTGTTCCAAACATCAGGTGACACCACTGTGAAGCCACTACCACCATTTGTGCCACTACCTGGTGACATCCCATTGGCTGCAAAATAAGCAAGACCTTCTCAGAAGATCTTGGGTGTTGATTGGATAGATATAGGGAAAGGCAATCAGGTAGGTATCCTGGCTCTAACTTGTTTAGAGCTTTGCATATAACAACCCAGACCTTGAACATGGCTTGGTAGCTAATAGGCAGTCAACACTGTTCTCTTAATACAGGTGAAATTGGTGTATAGCTTGATGTTTGACGGAGCATACTAGCTCCCACATTCTGCATTAGCTGCATCTTCCCAAAAGAGGTGCAAAGGCAGCCCATATTACATTATTCTGATTGGGAGGACACTAGTGCATGGATCAGAGTGATGTGGCTGTCCCTGTCCAGGAACAGGCGGAGTCAATGCATCAAGTGAATGTGGTAATGGGTGCCCTGAGCCACTGAAGTCACCTGGCCCTTCAGCAACAATGATAAATCCAGGAGCACACCTCAAATTATGCACCAGTTTCCTCAGAAGGAGGGGCGCCCAGAGAGAACCCATTTCCTGGACCTGGGAACCACCCACCCATAGGCTCTCTCTCTTATAGGGCCTCTTCCTTGGATTATGAGCCATCATCCACCCCATAACTGCATCCAGGCACTAGATCAGAATGTGTACAGCCTCTCCAGTGAGATGCAAAGAAATAGAGTTGGATGTTATTAACATACTGACCTATACTTTTAACTGGAGGCCCCAGAGGATGCTCCAGCAGGTGCTTTTCCACTGAGCTCTGGCCCTTCTCTAGATGTCCCTTGTTTTACCACAGCAGCAGCAGCCATGCAGCCATAGGGAGCCTGGATGACCAGCCCCTTCTCAAGCATCTCAGAGGCCACTATTTGCAGCAAGATTCAACCGTCGGGCTAAAATGTAATGGAGAGCAGGGCTAGTGAGCTGTATAAGAGATGTGCAGGGCCAATAAAGAGGCTCCCCTCTCATCCTTAATTAAGAAGAAGCTAATGCCAGCCAAGAGTGAGTTCATACCGCTGGGACCATGGTGGAGGGCATAAATCATGCATTTCCAAGAACATCTCGGCAGCAGAGAAGCCTGCCCCTTGTCTGACTTTGAGCCCAAGCACACTCTTGCTGTTCGACCTCCTTTTATTCTTGTTCTTGTTCTGCAATGCTACAGTGTCAGTCATGCAGTTCCTAGGTGAAGCTATACATTTATACAACTTTCATCTTTTTATATTCTGGGATTTAGCAGATGAGTTGATAGTAATTGACAACAGAGGACGATAGTACTTCATAGATCATACTGAGATTTTAAGTTTGTTTCCTCAACAATAAAGCAAAGCTAAAGCAGAAACAGGGCAGGGAGGGGGAGCACTAGAAGAGCCTTGCTGGCTGGATCAGACCAGGGATCCATCCAGTCCTCTGTCTGGTTCACACGGTGCCTACAGGATCCCACAAGCAAGACAGGAGTGCAACAACTCCCTCCCAACCATATGCCCCAGTAACTGGCGTACACAGGTGTGATTCCTCCGGTACTGGAGATGGCATTTAGCCATCTGCCCATAGCCTTCTCCTCCACCTTTGGAATGGAGTATCTTGAAAATGGGGCTGACCGGCTGCAGCCCTGAACAGGAGCAGTCCACCCTGCAGCGTATTGTTGCAGGTCTCCTTTGTGCTCTGTGGACGTATGAACATATCGTCTCCAAAGGCTCTTTGCTGGTATCGTAACTGAAGGCACGTGCTTAACAGGCTGGTGGGTTCTACGTGACACAACCCAGCTGTGTGGGTGGGGTGGAAAGAAACAGCTTGGCAGATTGAACGCAGCTAGTAAAGTAGAAGAAACCTGCTCGCACGAAGGACATTTGTGTGCCGCTTTGGAAGAACGGATGCTGCTTTTAAAAGGAAGACTGTTTGTCTGTCTTGATCTCGCTTTTCCCGGGCTCAGTTTTTAAATTTATAATTAAAAGCCAGTATTACAACACCCCGTATGTCTCCTGCATTCTTTCCTGACAAATGGATCTGGTGAAAATACAGAATTTCAAAAAGCAGCAAACTGAATAAAGTGCTGTCAGTAATTAACACTGTCCATGGGTGGCTCTACAATTCCATTCGTTCTGTTGAAAGGGTGATGTTTTGGACATATCTCATGGTGAAAGTGCATGTGGAAATGGGTCTGTAGGCAGGAATAACAGAGCAAGTCAAAACTGACAATGCTGAACCTTTCAGCTTGCCAGTCTTCCTATGTTGACATGCTATCCCAAATCTGGGGCTTATTTCAAGACCCAGCCCACACCTTTCATGCATATAGAGCTTTACTCCAGGGAAGATGCAAATCTCACTTGGGGAAAAAGTAAGGATATGAAGATACTGTAAAGGTTGTGGAAGATGGTGTGGAGCCCAGAAAAGATACCAAGTATACAGATTAGTTTTTCAGCAGAGATTAACAGTTTTCCTAGAATAAAATAGTTTCCTATCTGGAATAAAATCACTGACTAAAATGAATGCACTTAAAAAAAATAGGCCAAAAAAAATCAGTCCACAGCCAAACCTCTGGCTCAACTCCCTAACCACACCAAAATCACTGGAAAAATAGCTATGACTACACCCCCTTTCTAGGGAATAGTCTGGTGCATTCTCTTCAGCTGAAAGCTGAGACTATTTCTGGAACCTTACAAAGCATCTTTTATTTATATAAACATGAGCTTCTATGTTTGGAGTAAAGTAAATAAAACAATGGCTGCTCTTGAACTTCTCCTGATACCAGACCAAGTCTTCACAGCATGCCAAAAAAGCCAATTAACAGAATGGTTTCACCACATTGAAAATCATCGTGTGAATCTGCCCTGCTTTATTCACCTTCCCAGCTTCCCTGGCCACATTTCGCCTCTTCTCTGGGCACCCCACATCAGTGTCTCATCCCTCGGGACATCCCACAGAGGTGCTTTCCTGGGTGCCCGAGCCCTCCAAACAGCCCCTGCAGGGGTGGGGGGATTACAACGAAGAGGCACATCATCCAAGAGATGCACAACAGGAATCCTAACAGCAAATCTCATGACGGGTGTAAATCTTGGATACTGGTATGGCTGCTTGGGGAAACATAACACCGTCACCTTGTCCTGGCTTGTTAGCATGCTATCGCTCTTTGTAGCCTTTGCCCTAACGTACTTCTCAGTGTTTACAGATGTCCACATTTAAAAGAGCCAGTGTGACATAGTGATTAGGATGTTGAACTGGGGCTCAGGAGATGCAGGTTCTAGTCCTCACTCAGCCACAAAGCTCCCTATATGACTTCGGGCCTACTAGTGACCCTCCAAATAACCTTGTCTTACAGGGATGTTGTCAGAGTCAAATAAAGGAGGAGAACCAAGTAAGCTGCCTTGGGTTCCTTGCAAGGAGGACAAAAGGTGATATAGAAATGTAGTAATAAATAAAGAAATAAAAGAAGCCAAGATTTTTGCTTCAAGAATTCTCTTTGACACCCCAGTTAAAAGAATCGCAGGTAACAAATTTGGAAAGATTCATTGGAGATGCTGGAGAGCAGCTTTTGCTCACAGGATATTATGCTGAGCTAAATACATAATAGCTGACTCACCATTTATTTGCTTTTTTGAACAATTACCCCTTCTCCTTCAGGATTTCTGTTCTCAGGACGGTTAAGAGTGATAATGCTGCAGTTTCAAATGGTCAGGAAGCATATGAATGAAACTAAGGGACACAAGAATGGAACTGGGAAGGGAAGATGAGGCCTGGACTACAAGGTTCTGAGCAAATGCAGCTGCCTGGACTTTGTGCTTGACTACGAGGCTACACTAAAGCTAAAGAATACCACTCATGCCTGCCATTTCCCTTCTTGTAATAGATATTTTTGTTTCCTGGACGTTTACCCTTTAATGGTCCGTCATCCTTCAAATCCTTCTAGACAAGCCATTTTATCTATAAGGCTTGTACTCGTTGCAAAACACAATATACGCAGCTGCATTTCTTCCCAGTTCTGAGTCATCTGTCTTCCTCATCCCAGTCTCAGTTCCCCTCATGCTCCCAGTTGCATGCTTTTTCAAACTGTCTACTAGTGAGTCAGACTGCTGATCTATGTAGCCCAGGGGTGTCTCTACAGCTGCTCTACCAGATTTCAGGCAGGTCCTTCCAGATCCTGCTACTTGAGATCCTTTTACTGTGGTGATGCCGGAGATAATTCCTGGGGCAAGAAGCTGGACTTTTTAATACTTGATAAAGTGCCTTGAACTCTGGTGGCACTGGCCAAGAGAGAGCAGTGACTAATGCAAAGTTTTTCTTTTTTAAACATTCCATATAAATCTCAGTACAATATGGACAAATAATCATAGCCAAAAATACGGCCATATTCTGCACACAGATTTCCACCCGCCTCCACACACACTGTTTGTTCATGAGGTCCAGTTAAACATGAACTCAACGCACGCCAGCGGGGGCAACCGTCCCAAACAACTCATTTTTGGCGGTCCTGGCACAGACTGGTTTAGTGGCCAGTAGCATGTCAGATGGAGAGCTGGACCTGCAAGGATGAGCAAACTGCATGGTCGAAGTGCGCCTTGGCCTGGAAACGGAAGCTACTCGTCACCTGCTTGGTGATCATGCTAGCCAGTAATAGGGCTCTGCAGATTGGGCATGACATAGCATATCCCAGAGGTTTTTGTGACTGTATGACACTGGTGCTCATGTCACATTGTAGAAAGGGCTCAGCTGCTTCGAAGAGAAAGGCAAAACAAAAAATTGCATTCAGCAAAGGTGGCTTGCCCTGTTAAAGGAAACTTTTCTCATTCCCCCTCTGTAAATGGTTGAAGGAGTCTGCCCAAAGCTTAATCTGTTTTAAGAACGTAGGAAGAAGCCCCCACTGGATCCACCCACACTCCTGTTCCCACCAGATGCCCCAGGGGAGCCCAAGTGAAGGCAACAGTCCTCTGCTGTTGTTGCTTGCAGGGTAGTCTAGTATGCACAATTAAATAGGACTATTGCCCCAAAATGCACGTCTCAGTCTTATCTAACAGACATAGCTGGTATTATAAATCTAACAGTATGTGGTAATTAACCCCACATTCCTAACAATCCTGCCCTATAGAAGTAAAAGGGCATAACTTGCACATGCTACAAGACACACCAGATTACAAGCCACTGCTGTGCACCTTCTTTGGCTCTCTTTTTCCTGTCATTTCTACTGCTGATGCTCCCAGACGTTCTGCTGTGCTGCTGCTTCCCTTTCCCAATGCACGCTGCTGGCTGGCTGGCAGGAGCCATGCAGTGGGATGTTCGTTCGATGGGGTTTTACAAAGGAACAAGGCATGCCAAAGAGCAGGAATTCATGTTGTTCCCCCTATAGGGGAAAACGCAGTGGCAGAGTCATTTTCCATGGGGAAACAGCCTGGAAGGGGAAGAAGAAAAGCCCACTTCCCTTGCCAGTTCTTCCTCCATCCTTCATGGCTGAATGTTGTCATTTTTAAAGAAGCACAGGCTGAATTACATGTGGTTCAGTGTTTGCTGTGACATGGCTCTCGCAGCAACCTGTTTGGGCTCCTCAGTGTGATGGAGCTGGAGCCCTCGAGATGTGTGGGACTGCAACGCCCATCTGCTGTGTGCCACGTAGGGGAAGGCAGCGTTAAGGAAGTGGCTCCATTTTAAAAATTGTGTAACTGCCCTGTAACCAATCAGGTGGATAAGCGGCAAGCATGCATGTGATGCGTGCGCACAGAGAAGATCCTAAGTGGGGCAGATTCTTTCCTTCCTGGTATTTCCAGCTCCCTGCTTCAGCTTGTCTCTTCTGATAACTGATCCTCCTTCAGAGAAAAGCCTTCAGCTGGAACAGATTGCTTTACAACAGCCTGCAGAGGGATGTCTGACGATACCTGAATGAGATCAAACACTCCTGCCCTGTTCTCAGGCAGAGCTGCCATGTGGAAAATCCGGTCCCCTTTGTGTAACAAGGGCCCCTGTTTGTTCCTATGGCTTGGGGTAAACTCTAGGAATGGAGAAGGGAAAGAGGATTAGCCACAAAGAGGGTTTGCATATCGAAAGATCTGAACTGAACACATCTGTTGAAAGTAAATAATATTCTGCATTCCTAGAGAACTCAGATGCCTCTGCAGTTCACCTGCACAACTAGCCTTTTGCTTGGTTCAAATATAGGCATTTATAAGAATGGAAGTGTCTTGGCTGTGCCTAGGTAGCTCTTTGGGACCGCAGGTGAATGGCCTGGGGCGAATACAGAAAAGAGAATTTCCAGGGGCTCCACTGAAGCCAGGGCCCAAACTTCCTTTTGTTTGGCAGCTGATGATACCAGGGAAAGTGCAGCCTGCCTGACAGAATCTCCTCTCTTTGCATAGGCCTCCTTCAGGAGTTGTTGATGCTTCCTGCGCCTGCCTTCCCTTCAGTCCAGCTTTTTCATGCGTGCATTTTGTTAGGGCCAAAAGAAATGTGGCATAGGAGATCTGTTGGTTAAAAAAAGCCACAGCAGGGCAGGGTGGAGATTTGTGTCAGGGCTGCAGTAACAGGAGAAAGGGGCTTAAACTTTTCTACCCCTTTCCCCAGCATAAATCCTCCCTCAAGACTAGCTGTGATGAGGAAAAAAGACACAGCCCTTCGGGCTTAGGGTAGAGTGCAGGGGTTGCAACTCGAGTCAA
Organism: Varanus komodoensis; assembly: GCF_004798865.1. Taxonomy (NCBI): domain Eukaryota; kingdom Metazoa; phylum Chordata; class Lepidosauria; order Squamata; family Varanidae; genus Varanus; species Varanus komodoensis. The sequence continues at coordinate 15,122,473 of NW_025335761.1, forward strand.
GGAAACAGGCCACAGAGGAGAGAAAGATTAACACTCCCCTCCTTGCCCAGCACCAGGGCATCTTTGTGTTCTAGGCACCCACAGCTTGCCCTCCCTGGAGAAGTGCAGGCACGAGGACTTCCATGAGTACCAGCAAGTATTTATTGCAGTGATTTTAAGAACAGGTAGCTGGTTCCTTTCACACTAACCCTGAGAATCGTGAGGGTCCAGCAGTACATTCTTGATGTTCTGAAGAGGGCGACAGACCCTCCCCTTTTCCCCTTCTCCTGCCAGGCCTGAGTCCAGTTTTGGATGGGCCCTCAGTGGACCTCGCCAAAAAGCATCTGGGTTTCCCGGCGGCGGCAGCAGCCACCAGCTTCCCCCTTGCGCTGATGTGAAGCTGGGCTCCTCAGGAGGTGGAAGAGGCACTGCAACAAGCGGGATCCAAGGGGCTGCTCAGCTCCGGCCAATCCAGTCTTGCTGCTGCCACCAGAAAAGCCCAGTCCAGAGAGTGAGGGACAACCTACATCCTTGTGTGTGTGTGCAAGCACATCGTAGGGGCAAGAGGAGAGCGGCAAGAATGCTGCCCCTTGGGGCCCACGTGGTCCTTGCCCTGGAGGCACAGGCAAGAAAAGAGCTGCAAGAGAACTTCTGGTGTGCACAGGCCCCAAAAAATGTGCCCGTAGGCCTGTGCAGATGCCAGGACTGGGTGTCGTTTTTTCTGAGCAACAGCAGTCAAGGTCGCTGGCTCTCCCTTTGGCTCAGGGAAGCAGATAAGCTGCGGTGGGTGCTGATGGCCCCTCTCTTGCTTTCTAACCCAGTGCTACAGAGCTCTGCTAATCACACACTCCCAGGGCTACCTTTGACCAAAGAATAAGACACCAGAAAGCCCATATTTGCACCGTACGATGCTTGAGAAGGTGCAGTTATGGTAGTGTGGGTGGCAAACTGGGGAATACATCCCTGCATTTGTTGTGCCAGTTACACTGGAGAGCAATATTGGGGAAAACGTGCCTTTTGCCACACGAGGGCTTCATCTAACTTGGCACCTTCTTGCTTCTTGCTACTTAGGGAGGGCTGGATGATGCTGTTCTAGTCAGACAACAGAATGCCAGAAGCCAGCTTGTTGTCCCCAGACAGTTCACAGTGGCTCAAAGGGTGTGACATTTTCAATCTTTCCTTCTACTCATTTTGCAGAGATGAGTTCGTGTCAGCCTAATCAAGACACATGCATATAGAGGAGACTCTGCACTGGATCTTTCTGGTCATATCTCTTGGCACCAGAGGCAGACTCCGTGCTACAGCCTGCGTTTCACTCTTTAACTACAGCACTGTGCAATTAATTAGGCGAGTTGGCGTAGGGTTCTCACAGAGCACCAAGTAATCTTCCTGCATGATTCTGTGCAATATGGATGGCCTGTTTATTTTCCAGCGGGAGAACATGCTCCTTCCACATCCTGATGAGAAATTCCTGTTCGAGCTAGCAGGATCAGACTTTGCTGCCATCGCCACCCCTTCTTCCAACTTTTCTCTCCATCTTATTTGGCATAAATGAAAGTAACACAGAGTATTATACTAGGTTCAAAACCTAATTCTGGGCAGGGGTGCAAATGCCACAAAAAGTAGCTTGTAGTAGTCTTGATGCATATTCATAGTGGAATGATCAGAGGACCATTTCAGCACCTCAATTTTTCAATTGTGTAATGAACAAATATAATTTGCACTGAAGAAAGATGGCCCCTATATGACAAGATGGCAGACATGCTGGGATTTCAGAATGAATGATGACAATCTGAGCATATTCCCATCCCTTTTGGGAAAGACCAGGCTGGAGTAGCTGGTTTTGGGGCTACAGAGGTCAAAAGAAACACCACAGAATGCTCTAAACACCTTTAAATGCCAAAATATTAACAAAAGGTTTCAAGCACAAGCTTCGTGACTATTTGGGGGTAGCAGTGTTAAAAGATGCTCAATTAATGAGTTAGACCACTGCAAATGGCCCGTGAGGTCCCTTCTGACTCGCTTTGTTTCTATGTTTCTAAATGGGTCTTCATTTGCTGAATTGGCTACGTTTGTCAAGACTGGATGATGATAATAACAACTGGATTTCTAGCCCTCCTTTTAGGATGTACAACCTCTCCAAATGGACTGCAACAAGTCAATACAGTACACCATTAAACTTGAAATAACAATTAAAAATTTGCTAACAACATTGAAAGAGCAGCAACTGGAAAAATCACCTGAATGCAAACTAGAATAAAATGGGCATTAAGGTTTTCCTAAAGAGATAGCCATTCCAGAGACATGGGGCTACCATAGATAAGACCCGGCCTTTGGTTCACACTAATCCAATCCCTTTCACCATTGAATCGAGTGCAGGGATGCTAATCTTGGGACATATGGGTGTAAGAGAGAAAGTAAATTGTGATGCTATCAATTCTATGCTGTTAGAAAAATGCCCAAGATGGTGTTAAAAGACACCAGAAACCTAGAAAAGCTAGTAATTAAAAATAAAAATCCTAGGAATTAATTATGTGTTCAAGACACAAGTCCTTTTAGCATGAAGCGAACTTGCTCTCCAACTATGATAAAGAGTCTTCTTATTTTGAGGGAGGATAAGATGTCTTCCCACATAGCTCAGCTTGTCTCAAATTAATGAGCTTTTTAAGGTCTTATCATTCATCCAGGTTTCCCCCCACCCCATTGTGAACTTTTCAGCCTAGCTAAAAAGGGTGGATTTAAACACACACAGAGAGAGAATTTGATCAGCCTTTTCTTTTTACAATCCTCCACATCACTCTGAAGCTAGGGCATGGTGCCGCTGGTGCATGTCGGCATGCCCTAGCAACAGGGAGTGAACTCCTTGCTGTGGACGATGAGCTGGCAGGGTTTGCTAATTAGCTGCAGAGAGAAATGTCTGGGAAAGAATAGGAACAAAAGCAGGACTGGGGTTCCAATCACACTTCAAAAATGCAGATTTCCATAGATATTATTCCAGTGCTGGTGAGAAAGCAACCATTCACTTTGGCACAGAGAACTAGGTGTTCTGTCTACAGAATAGGGTGGCTATGCTCAATGGTCCCGGTGGTAGCTTCAGCTTAACCTGGGAGGAATTACCCTTAAAAAGAGATGCGAATGTACTTTTAGATTTGTGTTAAACAATTATTAACTGCTTATCCTGTACATCATCATTATGAATAACAAGGCTGATAAAGATAGGAATGTATCTTGTATGGCTAAGTGGTTTGACAGTTTGCAGCTGTTTTACAGAAGAGGCCACAAAATGAGCTATCCAGATGCCCTCCAGCCACTTTCAGTCCCCCCTCCAAAATACCCCAGGCAAGTGAGCAAAGAAGTCTCTCTAGCAGAACAGCAGGGCAGAAAGATGAGGAGGTGAATGTAGTCTCTGCTACTTCTCCCACTTTGCATTGAATGACCACAAGCCTCCAAATTTGGAGGGATGTGAACATCACCATGAAAATGCGCCATAGACAAACTTTAGAGAACCATCTATCACATCATCATTCCCCATCTCAAGTTGTCAAGTTCTTTTTTTCCCTGTTGGATATTGTGCATTAAGGAAACAGATGGTGGGGAAAACAAGACAATTCAGGGGACATCATGAGCAGAAGATGGTGGCATCTGGACTCCCATAAACATCAGCAAAAAGCAATAGCACCTCATCTGGAAGCATCCTCAGAGCTCAAAGCTCAAGAATGTGCCAGTTTAGACAGAAGAAAAGTCCAAAAACTCTCAGCATTCCTCAGTCAGTCACCAAAGAGGTCAGGCTTTTAAACTGTGTTGATTTTCAGGTTATTTCCAATGCTCTGCATTTAAGAGTATATTAAATATCTTTCACGCTTAAGCTCTTCACATCTGCTGGCTAATGGTCATCTTCAGCCTCCTCTCAGGTACAGCTACTGATTCAGTGACTGCTTTACTTTAAATTTTATTTCATTTTAGTGCCTCAGTACTCCTTGATTCTGTCTCTGACCGGAAGTGAAAGTGCTGATATGTTAAGAGAGTCACTTATCTAGTGACATTTTCCTCTGAGACAGGGGAAACCCTAGAAAAGTTGAAATTGCTTGACAAATGTTGACAATTCCGTGCAATTTCAAACTTGAGTTGCTGATTCTGTTGTTTCGGAAAAGATGCTTTTCATATCTCACTGGGAGTTTGGAGGGCTGGTCATTGATGGTTTCCATGATGCCCGAAAGTTATGCACTGCCTCAGCAGCTCATAGAGAATGACATAATGTTGCTCTCTCCCTATTTCTCCAAGTAGCAAGGTGTGGCATATGTGGCACTACTCATGTTTCCTCTCCCCTGGAGGATGGCATTCTGGTGATTAGTGGCATTTCTGGAATATTTGCTTGATTTTAATAGTGAACTCAGCTGGTGAGTGCCATCAGGATGAGAACCCAAACAAAGCCATTAAGAAGCGAGAGGAGGGCAATGAAGTTAAAAACTAGCAAGATGAAGCTTTGTTCAAAATCCTCCCTCCAAAATGGTGTCTGAGTAGACATACATAGAATGTACAAATACAACTGGAATACAAATATGGGATAGTGGAGCTGGGGCTGGGGAAGAGCAGAAAGCCCTGCTTTGGATGCAGGGGTTGAAGGCGAAAGGGGGAGGGCCAAAACTACGGCTGTATTTTTAGGGTAACGCTCTTTCTGCCAGTCTTGGGAGGGGAATGACTCCAGGGCACCCATTTAGCCATGGGCTGGCTGGGCACAATCTCAACCAGCCACACCCTACCAATTGGATAGGGACATAAGAAGAGTCATGCTGGATCAGACCAAGGGCCATCTAGTCCAGAACTCGACTCACACAGTGGCCAATCAGCCCCCTACAAGAGACCCACATGCAGAATGTGAATTTGACATCGGTTTCCTGCCTAATTCCCCACTAACTGGAGGCAGCGTATAGCCAGCAGGACTAGTAGCCATTGATGGCCTTACCTACCACAACTAGGTCCAATCCCCCTTAAAGCTGCTGAAATCGATGGCCATCTTTACATCTTGTGGCAGGGAGTTCCATACTGTTGTGTGAAGAAGTTCCTCCTTTTATTTGTCCTGAATCTGCAACCAAACACCTTTATACATTCTAATACCCTGCATTCTAGTATTATGAAAATGTCTATTCACTTTCTCAACAGCATTCATAACTTCTACAACTATATCATGTCTCCCCTTATTTGCCTTATTTCTAAGTCCAGATTGTTATAACTTTGTCTCATAAGGAAGTTACTCCAGTCTCTTGATCAGTTTTGTTGCCCTTTGCACATTTTCTAACTTTTCAATAACCTTTTTAAGTGCAGTGACCAGAGTTAAGTATTCTAAGCATGGTGGCGGCACCATAAATTTGTATAAGGATGTATGATATTGCCAATTATACTTTCAATTCCCTTTTTGATTATGGATTTTTTTTAAAGCAGCTGAACATGGGTCAGCATTTTCCACCGCAACCCCAAGATCTCTTTCTTGGTCAATTACTGCTACGTCAGAGCCCATTGAACTTGGGAATTTTTTGCCCCAATATGTCTTACTTTACACTTGCTTATACTGAAACACATTTGTCATTTTGATGCCTGTCTCCCAGTTTGGAGACTTCCCTTTAGAGTTCCTCTTAATCTGTAAATAATTTGCTGCCATTAGCAAACTTGGCCACTTCACTGCTCGCTCCTTATTCCAGATCATTTATGATCAAACAGAAAAGCATTGGTCCCAATACAGATCACTGTGGGATCACTGTTTACACTTCTCTATTGGGAGAATTTAGATATTTTGTTAGAAGATTAGCAATCTCATATGTGAGTTCTTTAAGAACTCTGTTTCTTTATGAACTCTCAATTTTTCAGTAAGTTTGAGAATGTCGTATTTTGTCACCACTACTTGCCTTAGTTCCTCAGTCTCTCTTCCTCAGTCCAATTCAGGCGCCGGTGTTTATCCTGCATCTTCTGCGGTGAAGACAAACGGAAACAATTCACCCAGTTTCTCTACAATCTCCTTATTCTCTTTCAGTACTTTAACTCCATTAACATCTGATGGAGCAACTGCAGCTCTCTAGCTGCTTTCCCGCTTCTGAAATCATCAAAAACGATTTACTGATGTTGTCAGCACTATGTTCTTCTAAATGTTTGTAATATGTTGCTAGTGACATACTCTAGAAAATGCTCTTTTGCATATTTTCTATTTGCATCTCCCTAGTGCAAGCCTGTGGTGCCTTTTGCTTTTCTCTCTTACAAAAAACATCCATTTTCTGAAGGAAGTCTTCTTATCTTTAACAGAGATCAGCTCCCTACCCCTGATCTTACTGGAGATGGGCACTGAACCTGGGAATTTTTGTAAACGTTACAGCAGAGCTATGGACGCTCCTTGACAGATACATAGGTGTACAGAAATGGCACGTGGTTAAGGAGCTCTTAATTTCCTACTTCCATCTGCTCCCTCCAAGTGGCTTGTAAAAATAAAAATAACTCAAACTATTGAGCTGCTGTTTATGCTAAGCCTTGCTTTGAAAAGTTACCTTCCATGTGTATATGACTTTATGCAAATAATATAGCAATCCAGCTGCATTCTCATTCATCCTCAGTGTTTTGGATGGTTTTAAATCTAATGGAGAAGTGAAGCTGTACTGCGCAGTTTATATACTGTTATACCTAAAAATGACATGACATGACATGGAAGCTTCTGCAGAATTGTCTTTAACACTGAATCCAAGCTTGAAGCAAAGACACTTTCCTTGGAGCTGTTATGCTGGAAAAGGATATGAGCAACTCAAAACGTGGCTGCTGCCCATTGTTGTAACTGCAAAGTCTGTACACACTACAGAGCCTAGAAACACAAAAAATACAATTTTCAAATGCCATCCAGAGATGGGCCAATGAAATACTGCACTTACTTTAAAGGTACTTTGTTTCCTCTGGTGGCAATGTATGAACCAATACAAAATAGTTGAGGACTAGAAAGTTAATAATGGCACTAATGGCTCCCTGACGTTGGCCCAGGGTTATTCAGAGGCCTGCCTCTGAGGTCCTGCGACCTTGGAGCTGGGGTCCAAGGGCTAAGTCCTCACAGCTACCATGGAAAGATCAGCAGTGGCTGCCTCTCTGAGCTGCAACTGAGCCTCAGGGAGGTGGAAAAGGGATCTGCCACAGGGAACAGGGGGGCTATCAGTGCCCAGCCTCCTTCTGCCCCTTCCCCTTCCTGATATTGCCTCTAGACATCCAAAATGGTAATCTAAATGACACAAGGTATGGCAGCAGCAAAGATCATCGCTGCCACCACAATTTGCTTCATGAACTGGATGCATATAAGGCTCCAAGATCGGAGGCTTATAAGCCTCTGACATAAGGGCCATTGGACTGTTCCCTGATTTGCACTTGTTCTTCCTATAAATTATTTTGCTGCTATTCCTATTTTGTTAGAACTCTTGACTCTAATTCAAATTAGATGCTGAAACATGGGAATATTGAATACTAATATTCTCATGGGCCTTTAAAGGGGAGAGACTGGATTTTCCTGGGTGATAATTTCACCAGGGCAGCCTCCCCAAATCTAGGGCCCTCCAGATGTGATAACTACAATTTTCAGCATCCCTAGGCACCCTGGGTATGTTGAAGAATCCTCTACACCTGGAGAGCATCAGGTTGGGAAAGGCTGAACTGGGGCACTGAACCAAAGCTAGTATTCTTCTGCCTTTCAGAAATCGAAAGAAATTAAGTACAGGGGCTTGGGGCTTGTATTCATCTGCTAAAGGCAACATATACTCTAATTAGTGCAATACCTACAGCCTACTTCCTTGAAGGACAAGCTGGTTCTTGCATTTGCTGTTTGCAGGTGATGCACAAATGAGAAGAATTTGCTGCTCCAGAGAGGAGAATGCTGCTGGCCAGAAGGCAGGTATGTCTGGCAGTTGATTTTTAGGCGATATGTGTCCAATTTGCAGCTGTATTGTCTTTGTTGCTACAGCATTGTCTCCATTATTGCTGCAGTCATCAGCCTCCAGAGGAAAAAGGCATGCTTGCTTTTTAAGTCAACAGTGCAGCATCTGGAATGTTGGAAGTCCACTCACAGATCCTGACTCAGGGTTTGAAAACCCTTTGCCAAATTCTTGGGACATTAGTTTTTGTTCTCTGTCAATATTTACTTCCAAGAAGGGATGAGGTGAGAAAGACAAGGCTTGGCCATATGGGGCCTGCACCGTACAAAGCCAGCTTCAAGCAGACAGATTAAGCCTCACACGCAGGACGCCTCAGTCATTCTTTCTCGAGAAAAGATGGAGCGTGCAGATCGTGGCTGAGGACTGTGAGGAGAGATTTTACTTAATTCATTACCTTTCTACACAGCTCTGAGCATTTTACAAAGATTAAAACCATATAAATGCAATACAGTAACATCATATAAAAACCATTAACACTTTAAAAAATCATTTTTACAATCCACAGTGAGAATCTCTATCATAGGCTATCAAATGCCTGAGAGTAGAGGAAAGTCTGAGCATGATGTAAAAAGAGGACAATGTCACACTAGACAAGCCAGTCCATCATTAGGGGGGCACCCTCAAGAAGCCCCCATCCCTAGTTGCTGTCTTTCAAACCTCCCCTGCAGGAGGCACTTGAAAAGGGGCCTTACATGACTGTCATACTACATGGGTAGGTTTATACCAGAAGTCTTCCATCAGGGATTGTGGTCCTGAGCCATGGAAAACTTAATAGGCTAAAACCAGCACTCTGACATGGGCTCCAAAATGTACTGGAAGCCAGTACAAGCCAGCAAATTTAGTCCAGACCTTCCGGTCCCTCAGTTGGCTATTGTATTTTGCTCAAAGGACAGGTTCTGAACCACCTGGAAAGGAGCCCCATCTAGAGCACACTGCTGTAATCTAATGTGGACCACAGTAGATCCAGTATAGGCTGCGGAAGCTAGATTATCTAACAGCATAGATAACTGAAGCAAGATTACTTAGCATCACTGAGGGTTTGTTGTGTGTGTGGGTGGGTGATGTTACCCCAAGGCTGCCTGCCTTTCCAAAGCCTGGTTTGGAATTTTCATACATTTTGCTTTCATACATTTTGCTTAGCTGATTCTTGGCTATATAAACCTACAAAAAGGGAGTGATACTGTTCCCTAGAGACAAGCCCTTAAAAACAACGAGACTTTTTTTTTTTTTTGAGACCAATGTTGTTTAATGTAAAAGGGCATGTATTATGTATTAAAAGGGATGTGGTTGTGCATAAAAAACGTGGCTGTGGATCCACATGGCCCGCACCATGTTTAAATTGGACTATTGATCCCAGTGTGTGCAGTGTTAGCATTCTAGGGGCCCATAACTTCATTATACATGACAGGGAAACATAGAAACAGAGTCAGAATGGGCCACCCTGGTCATCTAGTCTGACCCCCGGCTCCAGCCAGCTCCACCCATGACATGCCTACCATGTGCATGTCCAGCCTATCCTTGAACACCCTCACCGATGGGACTCAACCATGGAAGCCCATTCCATACTGGAAGGAGAACTTGTTCTTAATAGCAAGCAATACATAATAAAAACAAAGAAAAATGAATTAATCCCGGGGGGTCTACACTAGAACCCGTTCTCTTTATAAGGAGACACTGTCACAGTATTTATGCCAAATGCATCTCTGGCTGTTATTAGCACATCCTAATAAATACCTTACAGTGTTCAAACAAATACCTCCCCTGTGCTGAAAGTGTGATCGTGTGTCACACACAAAGGAGCAAATGAGTAGAGCTAGTTAAAGAAAAAAAAAAAGACAGCTCCTTCTGATCCCTCAAAAAAAAAAAAAATCATGGAGAAGGAGAAGGGAATGGGGAGAGAAGAGGAAGAAGCTGTGATGCTGCTGCTGTCACCCTCCCATCTCCCTTGCCTGGGTGGGAGTGAAATGGGAGCCGTAGTCCCACACATGTCAAGGGTACCAGGCTGGGGAAGGCTGGCAGAGTCACAAGCAGCCTCCCAAGAGCCCAAACCACCCAACTGCCATGAGAAACCAAGGCTACTACAAATACCAATATCGGTCCCCCCTGCCCCAACCCACTCCTCCTTCTCTGGAATACTTAAGCATGTTGGACTGCCTGGGAAAATTTGGAAGTCTTTGCCACAGGGTGGAGCAGGAGGCACCCAAAAGCCACCCTTCCTCTCCTGGCTACCCTCTCTACCTGAGCTTGCCTCCTGCACAAGCCCACTGGTCCTGCTTCTGCTGACAATCTGGAACTGCAGAGCTCTGGGGGAAGGATGCGCACACAATGTCAAGCCCCTAGCAGCACACAACGCACACTGAGGGGCTGCATTCATCCTGGGGGCTCCCAGATCATGCAGGTCTGCCTAAGCCTCGTGTCCATCAGCCTAGCTAAAATGCAGTTTCTCTGCAGTGCTTACTGCTCCAGTGGGGCTGGTGCTTGCCCTGGAGTTGTGGGTCTCTCTCTCTAGAGCAGCTGTCCCCAAGCTGGCGCAGGCTGATTCAGGGGTTATCTGTGAGGGCAGTTTGCTTTGTCACTGCCCTTGCAGTACCTGTTTTGCTTCTTTCCAGATCACTTGATAGCGCTCTAAACATACATCAGATAGAAGATAACAAGGTTCCTGTCCTACAGACACTTCCTTCCAAAACGTGCAAAATAACCTCAATGATCAGGGAAAGGCTGATACTGCTGATTAATGTTCAGCAAGATGAGTTTCATTTTCCAGGCCGTACAGGAAAGAAAGCCTAATTTTTGCAAGCGTAGAGAGCCAGCATGGTGTGGTGATTAGAGTGCTGAACTGGGGTCCGGGGAGATCTGGGTTCTAACCTCCACTCAGCCATGAATCTCACTCATGACTTTGGGCCAGCCATGGACTTTCAGCCTACACCTTAAAGGGCTGTTGTTGTGAGGACAGATTGGAGCTGTGCAAGCTGACTCGGGTCCCTTACAAGAAGAAAAAAGGCAGAATGTAAATGCAATGAGACAAGGATAATGATATGTAGTGTTTCTTGAGAGTTCAGAATGTCTTACCTATATTATCTCAGTAATCCCTACAGTAACTAGCTAGCATTAGTTTCCTTCCCATATTGCAGGAACTGGTCAGCCAGATGCCTTTGTATAGCAGTTGCTGGGAACCCTGAGTGGGAGGGTGCTGGGCACCCGTGTTCTGTCGGCAATTGGTCGGACTCTGTGGCAACAGAAGTCTGAGCTAGACAGGCCTTCAATCTGGTTCAGCGTGGTTCTTCTTATCTCTCCATCTCATGACGTTCACCCTATTTTGTAGCAAGCAACTCAGGCATTTCTGTGGAAGAGTCACATAGACTCATATCCCTCATAACATTCCTGAGGTCCCTGAAAGACTCGTTAAAAAAGCTTTGATTTGTTCTTTCCCCTCTCTTGAACACTCGATATTGCTTATTTGGCAAGAGAGAACATATGGGAAGACACTAAGGAAGTTGGGGCACTATTCAGCCAAAAGCAGCAGGGATAGGAAGCCCACTTGTATGACATGAAGATAATATAGCTCTCATCTGCTATAGTTACCCAAGAACTGGAGTTCAGAGTAATGCCATTAGTAGCCATTAATACTTCCTTGAATTTGTCTGATCCCCCCTTAAAACCACTAAAATTGGTGATTGCATCACATCTAAATTCTGTGGTAGCAAATTCCAAAGTTCAGCCTTCATGGAAATGCCACTCCCTAAAATATCCCCCCTGAGATTAATTATTTTCTGGGACATTTTATTATCCTAAGCCACATTAAAATATTTCCTGGAGTAATGAAGTATCTTTGAAATAAAGCTCATGCCTGATTACAGAAAAAAAATATGCTTGCTTTGCTTACTTGCATCATGGGGCATTTTTTATTTCAGTAGAACTTTTTAGTATATTTTAAAATCCTAACCCATTAACATTATCTGGGATAAAAGCATTTCAGTGGTACAAACCAATATGTTCCTTGGCCTGCATTCTAAGAATGTAAGAAAAGCTCTGCTGGATCAGACCAAAGGTGCATCTAGTCTAGCATACTGTACACTCCCTGGCAAACCAGCTGTCCACAGGATCCCACCAGCAGGATGGTGCAAGACCTCCTCCAGCCCAAGCTGCTCAACAACTGGTGCATGCAAGCGTGCCACCTCTGGTCAAGGAGCGAGCACTCAGCCCACAAGGCTAGTAGCCACTGATAGCCTCCTCTTCCATGAATCTGCCCAATCCTTTTAAAGCCATCCAGACTGGTGGACATCACCACCTCCCGCAGCAACATCTAGCTTGAGTTGACATTTGGACTATCATATCACATCTTGATAAGCCAAGATGGGCAACTCTTAAAAAATATATATATTATTTGCCTGCATACACACCCTCTTCAACCTTCCTGGTCCAAGCAATAAAATTCTGCTAATTAATTTGAAGTGGCAGAGAGACACAGCTCAGTATTTCTATGGGCTCCTCCCAAGTCTTGGGTGCCACTATGCTCAGGTGATCTCTCTTGTGAAAGTTTTTGTTGAAACCACTGAACTGTGGGTTCTTTCCTAAGGCCCTTCTCCAAATCAGGTGTGACAAATGCCTACAAGAAAAGGGGCTTTCTTGCCCCTTCCATGGAATGCTCTCCTTTCTGGGGCCAGATGAAGACCTTTTTCCTTTCTCAAGCATTTTCAGAACAGCTGTACTCCCTTTCAGAACAGCTGTTCTTAGCAAGATGCAACCTGTGTCACACTGGGTGCCCCCCACTGTACCCGATCCCCCTTTTTTTCTTTTAAAAAGGAGAAGGAGTTGATGGCAGACTCCTATGGAGGCTTAAAATGGACAGGTTTAGTTAGAAAACAAATTTAACTGGCTGAGGTATGCTGAGTTATAATCCACTAGATCTGAGGAAAGACTGAACCAGCACTTTGAACCAGTAAGAATGGGAACGCAATTACATGAAGGACAGTTAGCCCTTACTACAGGCTGATCTTGAAAAGTTCACTGGGCCTACCATCTGGGGCAGGAACTAGTGGTTTTTGGCCAAGTCTTAGAACTTGATGCATTCAGTAGTTGAGGGTACATGTGTTCTCTTTGGACATGGGTTAGTTACCACCTTAATTGATGCCTAAACATTATTATAAAAAGGGAATTAACACTTACATTTTAGGTCATCTGACTATCTCAACCCAGTTATAATTTTCCTACAACCGAAGGTGTAATTAACTGTAATAATAAACTTTGCATAACATATTCTTTTCCTCCTCAGGCTAAATAATTGTTTTCTTTTCCTTTTCCATAGACTAACATTGCACAACTGGGAGAATTTTCTGGAAATCACCCGCCTTCCTCCCATGAGCTACTGCAGGGGATAGGATGGTGGCCTACACAGCCTTTTGGTTTTGTCTGGTATGCTCCTTATCTGTTATGCTGAAGATTTGCTCTGAGACGGATGCAACTTGGGGGGGGGGGGGGACAGGAGACATGTGACTGCTGAAGTAGCAGCACTCTGCCTGAAGAAGTGGTGTGTTTAGTCAGCACCACAAGCCCCACGCCCTTCACTACCAGCCAGGCTCAGCACTAGTGCAAAATAACACAGTAAGAGGAAGTGTGTGGTTAAAAACACCCAGGGGAACATAAACTTCTGCATGACTTTTTTGGGTCTTCTGATTCTGTGTTGTATGGGAGGGAGGCTGAGGTTAATCTGTGGGAAGAGGGCATGCTAGAGCAGGCAAATGTTTACACCATGTGATGGCATGACCCACCTGAGGCCCTGTTGTATCTGGCACATAGATCAAATCTTCATAGGTTATCCCTGGCTGAATGTAGGACATGCTTCTGAAGGCCACCTCTTTTCTCATACCACCTCTTACTTTTTCTTACTCTCTTCTCCTACCCTGAGTCCCCCTCCTCTTCAAGGTTTTCTAAGTGTTTACTACAGCCTTCTTACAGCTGTAGGTTTACCACCAGTATTCAGAACAGATAGAGGCAATCTGAGCACTTGACATGTTTGTGGTGGTTAGGGTAAGATATGGGATATCTGCCTTCAAGACTATCACAGGTTATTTCTTGTTATAACATATCCTTGTTATGAGAACACTATGAGCTAATTGACAGATGGATCACTTGATATCTCATTACTCAACAGAGGTGCTTGTGGCACAAGACTAGAAGATTCATTGTGGCATAAGCTTCCATAGAGTGAATGTCTTCATGAATTGGCATAAAGAACTGAGAGCCAGGCTGAGCTCACATATAATGACAAGCCATGCTGGAGGTTGCTTGTTGTTATGTGTGAGTCCAGGAAGCGTGGAAAGCATGGCATGTTTGATCACCATCAGTCCCCACACAGAATCAACAGTCTGTTGCCGTGCTTCCCCATTGCTTCTCAGTATGTGTGACTTCAGTTGCCATGTTTTTCTGTAGCTTCCCCCTTTCTGCCAGCAGGTTTGGAGCAGCTGTGCCAGCAGCAGAGACTTCAGTGGCCATGCTCCACAGGACCAGTCTGCCTAGCAACGGACGAATTGCCAGCAGCAGTGCTCTGATGGGCTGCCTCCGTGCTCCCCGTCCTTCCTGCCTGCACACACTCTCCGAGGCTCATCTGCCCCACCACCTGCGCTGCGGAAGGGCATGGCGGGGCATGGCGGGGCACTGGGGAGCGCATGCCAGCAGGAAGGACAGGGCAGGGACAGAGCCTTGACTGCGGGGGCAGCTGTGCACGGTGCTCCTACCTGCTCCCTGCCCTGTGCTGAAGCGGCACCCAGGAAGCTCACTGCCCTCATGCCACACAGGGAAGCCCCATTCTCCCTCAAGGGATGCTGCCCTACTCACAAGGAGTGCACAGGCAGCACGCAGAGTATCGCCACCAGTGCAAGCTTTCCAGGGATCTTGTATCTCCTGCTCTCCCTCCTGCCCTCTGCCTGCCCCCACCCTGTCCCTGACAATCCAGAGGACTCCCCACAAGCCACACCTCCCGCCATCCCATCGGAGGCCTCAGGCAGGTGTGTGGGGGGGGTGCTTCTGCATGGGGAGGGAGTGCAGCAGGAGAGGAAGTGCTGTTCTGTTGCAGCTCCTCTCCTGCCTTACTCTACTGAGCAGAGCAGAGCAGCAGGTGGGGGAAGCGGTGGCTGGCTGGCTGGCTGGCTGGCTGGCTGGGTGAGAACACGCACAGGGAAGCATGTGGGCCAACTGGAGAGAGGCAGGCAAAGCAGGCCGGAGCAGTGCACCTTGGGATCGATTCCCAGCTGCAGGGGTTGATGGGATATGTGATGCCATTTTGAAGGAAGATGAAGGAGTGTGGAAACTACTCAGGAGTAGATACCACACAAATGTGTGAACACAAGACAGAAGGTGAGATGGTGCATAGAGCTATTAGCATCATGTGTGACCTCAGCCACATTGTCGCATGGTGGTTAGAGTGCCAGACTAAGGATCACCAGTTTATTGCCACCAATGTATTGTTGCATGTATTGTAACAAGCTTAAGAGAGGCCAGTGGCCACCTGGGAGATCCAGGGTGTAGTCCCCCTCAGCCATGGAGCTCACAGGGTGACTTTGGATCAATCACTCACTCTCAGTCTAACCTACCCCACAGGGTTGTTGTAAGGGTAAAATGGAGTTGAGGAGGACCACATAAGCTGACTTCACTTCCTTGCAAAAGGAAAAAGATGGGATATAAATGCAATCTAATAGCCATCTTGCTATGCTAATTTATCACCCACAGAGGGAAAAAATCCACTATTCTTGCTAAGCTATAGCAAAATAGAAAATGCTATAAATTATATTTCAGATATTTCATGCTGAAACCCCCCTTAGAAGGTGGTTGTTGTTGAAGTCTGACAATTGAGGTCAGCAACAGACTGAGAGCTGGTCCACAAAAGTTATCCCACTTTAAATCTGTAAGTCTTTAGAACGCTACAAAATCCTTTACTGTGTCTTCTGTATCATATGAACTTGAATATGAATTCAGGAGTCATCAATGACAGTTGAATGTGCGAATTACTTCAGCTGAAAATGTTTCATCTGATGTGGAATGAAAGTTGTCTCTCCAGTGTTTGGT
The DNA here is from genome assembly GCF_004798865.1 of Varanus komodoensis. Lineage (NCBI taxonomy): Eukaryota > Metazoa > Chordata > Lepidosauria > Squamata > Varanidae > Varanus > Varanus komodoensis. The sequence continues at coordinate 15,138,459 of NW_025335761.1, forward strand.
GAATGGTAGCTCTCTCACACCTGCAATTGCAGGAACCCTCGAATAAACTGCTCCTTCTGTGACAGCTGGTGACTAGGGAGAGGAAAGCCGGGGTCCCCAATGGTCCTCTCGTCTTGTGATCACTGCTCCTCTTAAAAAGGACTGCTGGTGAGGCAGGGATTGCTTTGGGGGTAACAAAGTCCCAGGAGGTCTTTGTTACCCCGAAAGACCCAGCTCTGGCTGAAGACCCAGGAGGAGGGTGTAGGACTTCCTCTCCCAAGCACTCTGAATCTGAGCACTTGAGAAGTTGGAAGTTCTGAGTTTGGAAAGTTCCGTGGTTGAACGGTCTTACAAACTGTTTGGATGAAACCAAGACAGATTTGGACAGACTTTTTGCCATCCTTTTACCTGCAACTTTATATACTGCTATAGCCTTCCTCCCTGACATGCTGATAGTGGCAAGGTATTTTACAATGATAACCACATAGGTAACCACCTTTCAATGCTCCTCTTTCTGAATGGCCTTCTAGAGTTGCCCATGCACGAACTTTTCATCTTCTCTTCTCCATTGGAGTGTGCTCACTTCTTGCTCCAGACCTCTTACTTTTTCTTCTGGTAATGCAACCAACTTGCACATGCTACAAATGTATGCCAACTAATCTTTCGGCAGGACCGCGTGTTTTGCAGGTAACTGGTGCTGAACTGCACCTGCCCATTCCTGTTTTTTACTATACTAGCAGTGGTCCTTCCTTGTTACCCCTTTAACTGCTCAGTTGGTGGACCCTTTTAAGCACACACTTCATGCTTCCTTTTGGGGCAAATTTTGTTAGGGGTCTCCTCTTGACCTCCCACACCAAACTCCACTTCCAAACTCCTGTTAGCGATTCCCGTTCACTTGCTGCCTAAGAACTGCAAATGAAGTAAGGGAAGAAATGCTAGAAACACTAAGCAGAAACATGCAGTGCGTAGTCAATAGAATGACACTTTAGTACAAAGAAATTAAATATTGATTGAAGGAGCTGGCTGTCTCTCTGTGTATCAGAGGCTGAGTCCTTCTGTATGGCACTTGTTGGAGAACTTGAGGTGGTGGGTGATGTTGCACATATCATGCTGTGAGCTTCCCTTAGACATCTGGTTGGCGACAGGATGCTGGACTGAATAGTCCTTTGGTCTGGTTCAGGGGGGCTCTTATGTTGTTATTTACCCATGCATTAATATCTTCAGTGGAAGGCAACCACTGTCTCACATGAGGTAGATGGCTACCAGAAAGAGGGCCTTCTTGGTAGTGGTACTCCAGGTGTAGCATGTGCCCAACAGTGAGGTTTGCCTGCACCTATCTTACGGTCTTTTTAGTTCCAGGAAAAATCAGTGGTATTCTCTTGAGTATTTTAGATACAATTTTAATATTTTATGTGGTGCTTACTTAATGGTGTTTTTATCTTGTACTGTATTGCTTTGATTTTGCGTTTTCATTGCATTATTCTTTCTTGTAAACTACCCTGGCAGTGTGATGGAAGAATGATATAAAAATACTTGATAATAAATATTGTAGTAAGGTTTCATATCTTTGTTTTTGTGAATTGCACAAAGAGCTTTGGCTATTGGGTGGCACAGAAATGTAAGGAACTAAATGTGTATTTATATAGCTCCTCTCACAGAACCTTGAAGTACTTCATACACATGATTTCAATGGCCCTTTCAACTATTGTTTAAGATAAGGTGATGGTATTATCCAACATATCATAATCAGGATGACGAGATGGATGTACTCACGTAATGCCAGTTCCTGGCTGAGGTGAGCTTTTACTTCCCCCTGATAACTCATGTTAATTCATAACCTCCTTGACTAATACAAAATAGCTGAATAAAGCAAAGCAAGTGCTTTTAAAAACAACTTATCCTTTATTCTATATATGTTGGTTTATTCTCCAGAAAACACATGTGCTGTTGGCCTACAGAACACTTCAAAGGTTTCACTTCCACAACTGTGCTCTATGAATCAACAATTGCCTCTATGAATGCCACCCTTCCACAATTCTCAGAGCTAATACCTTCTGCAGATTTGAGATATAAGTGTGTATTGTGGGGGGCGGGGGGGGGGGGTAGGCTGGGGGAGAGAGGGCTTCTAAATACTATTCTATTGACTCACAGTTTATCTTTTGCCAAGTAATTCAGTTATAAAGGGGGCTTGTTTAAATTTGCCGACCTCCGAAGACTTCTATAGTACTTTAACATTTGCAAAGTCCTAGAATACTGCAGATTAAAGAATCCTATAAAAATAGGAAATGGTATGCACAAACCTACATTGTTCTCCCAGAATAAATACTCAGAAACGAGGACATACAAATGGTGAAATACTTCCAAATACTTGCATACAAAGCAATCAGGACTTTGGTATGTGTATTCCTTACTCTCTTGATGCTGTATTCTGGTTAAGGGGCAAAGTATACTCTGGGGAAGAAGTAGTACACCCTGGTAAAAATTACTCAGTCTCCACCAGCTTTAAATTTCCAGCAGGAGTGATAACAGTTGTTCTCACAGCATTGCTGAAGATGCTGAATGAGACTGTCAACATGCTATGCACAACTGGAACTATTACAAGGAAAAAACCCCTCATACCTAAAGAAGTGTAGCAAAATAAAACATTTTCACCTCTGTAAATACCAGCAGAATAAGGTAGGTTTTACCTTTTCATTACTTTAGTAGTTCCAATGATTTCCAAAGCATTTCAGAAAGTGAGGAAATAGCCATCTCTGTGGCTCAATGTGGAAGTTCTAAAGATGGCAGCCAGATGTTAAAACAGGCAGTTGAAAAATCTGGAGGCAGTTAAATGGAGGTTTCACTTCTGCGTGTTGAGCAAGAGCACAGTGGTAGGAGATCTTAGATCAAACTATTTTTTAAATGATTAATTTGTAGCAGGTATTAAAACAGCAAGAGCTTTCATGTTCCTCTTTAGTATAAAGCTGCAATTTCAAATGAAAGAATTTCCAAGCGACTGACTGTCAGGTAACAGTATTCAAAATATTTGCAGTACAATCAATCCAGTGCAGCCCATAAAAAAAGCAACAGCAAATAGGAGTTCTATTCTAGCCATGAGGAAACATCATTAACCGCATCACGCCTGGCAGCAACCAACCCAAAGTCCTGTTTCCTTTGTTGTTGTTATTGCAGAGCTGTGTTCCTCAATGCCTTTGGCTATATTTAAACACTGTAGTGGGTTCCTTTAGAACCCTCTTTAGCTAAGAGCAGGAGGCTATAAATCAATAGCAGTTTCCCCCTTAGTATTCAATCAAAGTACACCAAGTATTCATTTGGGATTTTTTAAATACAACAGTTGTCTAGGAAAATTCTACGTAATCAGTTGTAACTTTGAGCAGCAAAACAACAAAATGTGGTGGACAGAAATCTTCCATCAACCTCCAGTTTTGCCCAAATAGTTGTCATGCATATGCTAAACTGGCATTTCTTCAGACAAGGGGCTTATCTAGCTAAGCTTATTTCTCTGGATGCTCCTTTCCATATGAATATAGTGCAGTCTTGCCATTTCAAGGGGGAGGGGAAAGAAAACGAGAAATGTGCTTTCATCGACAATACTGAACAAGCTGTTTGGTCACTAATTGGCCTAAAACACAGTTCTCTGTTAATTAAGATGAACAGGCATTTCTCTTGAGACCTGCCAGTTACTCTGATGTAACCCTGTGGGCACCTGAACATTCATGAATGCAAGAAGCAGAAGATGCAGCTGACATTATCTTAGACAAAGGTGTTGTAAACAGAGAGCATCAGGATGAAGTGAATTCAGGTGTCCTCCATTATCTGGACACTCATCTCAAAAATGGCCCATGAGAGAACAAAATCTTGATTTACTTTTGAAGTGCAGGGCATCATGTACTTTCTCATGCTGATAGCTGCAGTCTCTGGCACAGTAGCCAAGCAGAAGCAACCCGGGCGTCTTGGCACTTACTCTTTTCAATCAAGATGCCATTTTGTGCTTCTGATTTGCATCTGTCCAATTACTTCCTTTATGGAGAAGCCTTCCTGCAACCACTGAAACTCTCTCTCAAAGGTTTCCCAGGAAAACTTTCCAAACTTATGCCAAGTACTCTTAGATTCTCTTGCTAATTCAGTTTCTGCAAATACAGAGTCCATGCTCTAAAATGCTTTTATTACAAGTTGCACTGTAACCCTTCTACACAGAGGAATGGAGAGCAAGTCAAGGGAAACTTGTCATGGTAAAGACCCACTTATCAAACATTCCTCAGAAAGCTCCTGAACCTCTTGAATGAGAAAACATTTTAGAATAGAAGCAGAATGCCAGAAGAACTGAGTCTCTAGTTCCCTTTAATAAGTATTCTTGAAACTAACAAGTGAATTCTATTCATTGAATTGCCTTTCAGTTCTTGCTGCTGCTGCCCACCTGGGGTTGTCAGGCTACAGGAATATAGGTAGCTGACTGTGTCAAAACATTTTGTCATCTAGATCAGTATTATCAACAGAGACTGAAGGCCCCTCTTCAGGATTCAGGCACCTTTTTTCCAGCCTTATCTGGAGATACTAGGTCCTTTTACATGCAAGTAGGTGCTCTGCCACCCTCTGGTATTGTATTGACTGTAGGAGTCACACCAAAAACACTTCCTTCTATGCAACTCTTAAAAGTAATGTGATGACCCCAAGTCCCTTTACATTTTTGCCTCTTTCCAGTGAGAAACACCTACACTTTCACGTCCATAGTCACCAAGTTATGGGCTAGCTTTCCTTTTATCAGCTCCATCCCCCCCCCCCTGCTTTTTATATTCAAATCTCTTTTTGAACCCTCAACTTCATCTTTTAGTTGTCCTAGTTGTTTAGTTGTCATTCAGAAAGCTTTCCCCGATACACCTGCTCCTTCAACAGCACAAACATTTCTGTCTTTTTAATGCAGCTGAAGGGGTGTTTTACATCATTGCTGTCATCAATCAGCTGGCCATCCTTTTCTCAGGTTAGTCTCTGCCTCTCTTTTATCCAGGCTCTAGCTTCTATTCATTGTCCTGTGCCTTTAAAAACATTCTACTTCTAGAATCTCTACCCTATCTTTCCTACATCTTTCTTAGTGTTCAACATTCTAGCTCATGTGCTCGTTTTCTCTGCCCCCAAGGCCCTGCCAAATTGAAAGTTTTCTCCTTTCTCCCAGAACCTGGATGGCAAAGGTGCTGTTACTAGCACTTTAAACCCTCTTTTAATGAAGGTTCTGTACTTATCAAGACACCTCAGCCTATTATTTGGGGTTCCATACAAGTTGATGTGGAGGGAAGCCATGTCAGGCTGGCCAACTCCCATTCCCATTGGCCATGTTCAAGCATGTGAGGTGGCCCTTTACATAGAGTTATCGACATGCAAAAGGAGATCCTGATTGGTCCAGGATACCCCTCCATGCACTGAACATGGAGAGATCTTAAAAACATTAGCCAAACATGTAATTTGTTAGTCCATGAATAGTGTATCGGGGTATAGCCAACATACTGTCAGAAATTTCACCATCACCAACATGCTCAAATGTTCAGATTTTGGTTTTGGGCCATCTTAAAAGTAATTTATTATGGCACCAGCTTTCATGGACTAGAGGTGGTTTAATCAATTGAATGTATTATCCTTAATTTGCAGGCACACACAATCTTGCCACAAAGATTAGGTGGTTTTGAAATGCAAGAGTTGGTAGCACGTCTTCTGCAGGCATAAACATGTTATGCCTACTGTGTTTTGCTTTTATTTCGTTCTGTACCTGCGTGTAATAACACTTCACTGATCTGACAAAGTGGCTTTATCATATATATCATAAACTACTGCAAGTCTTCTTGTTGCAGTGCAAAAAGCTTAACAACTCCCTTCTCTAGAAGTTAATCCAGATAGTTTTGTTTCCGAGAGTAACTTTTTCTAGATAATGAAGCCCGATGAGGCAAATAGTCTGTATTCCACTCTTCTGCTGAAGGGTAATGAATGCAAGTATCCCATGTTTGGTTTGTGTTCTGGTCACTTTTGCTTTATAGCAATTTACTTTTTATTGCTTTAAGTCCAAGAGGTGTGCAAAGCAAATGTAGCACTATTCAGAAGACTGTGTGAGCTTATGTTAAACTCTTCGTGCCTTCAGTTCTTCTGAGCAAAGTTCACACATGGTTCAAGTAAGAATGGCCATTCATCATAGCAAAATGGTAAGACTGTGTGGTGGGGGTAGGGGAGATTCTTGGACAGGAGCTCTTGAACATTTGGCAAAGGAATAAAGTATATTAAGCAATGACATGTTTTCAACCATTCCTGGAAACTGAAGTTTGGATTAGAAAGGAAACCACCCAACAATTTTTCTGAGCTACTAGATGAACTATTTGGCATGTGTGACAATACACCCACCCAATGCAAAATATTCTCAAAGCAGGAATCAAAAAAGTTCCGAATTAGGTATTAAGGGCACGTAAGCCTCCAAATTCAGGGGCTTACAGGTATCCAGTGCACAGAGTAAGGGAGAGGCGGCCACCACACCTCAAGCAATTTATATTATCTAGACGGCTGTTTGTAGCCATCTAGATTAATCCGTAGAAAGGGAAGGAGATTGGGAACCAATCAAAATTTCATCACACTATCAGCCCCAGCCTCTTCCTCATCTCCCAGCATGCCTCCTTTTCTGCCTCTTGGAGGCCCAGCAACATCCTTCAGGAGGCAGCCAATGTGGTTCTTTTCACAAAGGAGGGACACTTCAAATAGCCCTATGAACCCCCATATAGAGGGTGCTATAGGATTGCACCATAAAGGACTTATTCTTTCAAAATAGCCCAGAGGGGAAATGAAAGCTAAGGAGAAGTTCAGGAATTGTTAACTCAGCTTAACTGCATATCAATCTTAAGGCAAGTCAGCATACAGTACTAAAGACAAGTGTGCAAGTTGACGTATATACTGGTGCAAACGTTTTTGGCACGACAGATTTTTGTTCTGAACAGTTCTTTCGTTTTTTTGCAAGTAAAACCAGTTTCACTGTCAAATTCTTGAAAAAACACTTGGGATTTATTGATTTAAACTGCAAACAGTTGTTACAAAAGATTCTTTTAAATAAACTCACACAAAGGGAAAAAAAGAAAAATGCAATGTAGTGAACAGTAAATGGGAAAGATTACATTCAATGTGTTCTTTGTGCCAGTAATGTTTACCTTAAAAGAGGAAACACTCCATTCTTGGAATACAGAAATGCAAAGACAAATGGCATTTGGAATGTCTTTAAGATAGGCACTTGAAAGCAAAGGGTAGATTTTTTTCCTTTAAATACTTACAAAAAGGAAGCAAACAGCCTTCCTTTTTATTGTCTCACAACACAGCTTGTGCGTATACATTCTAGAGGCCCGCAGTGAAATCCTCACCCTACTGAAGTCAGTGACAAAGCTCCCAGTGACATCAGCATGGTCAGAATTCCATTCCATCTAGGAGAGGCCTTGTTGGGGCAAAGAGAGGCAAAGAAGCATATTAAACTCAATTTGCAGTCTGACACAAAAAGGGGAACGATCTAAAATAAATAATCCAAACACAGCTGTTGCATTTTTTTAAATTAATTTTTCATTTTTTTAAAATAAAATAACCAAAAAGTGTAAAGTTACAAAAATGTCATTGTAGTATAATATATTAAACTGTGGGGGAGGGGGAAAGAAAAAGACTTCACAATCTTAAGATTAATATGGAAGATCATAATTTAAACATAAAAGAATATATTCTATGAACTCATCATCCAGATAAATATGAACAAAATTAACAAAAAGCATAGGTTTCAGCAATAAATACGTTTTGATAAGTTAAATAAGCTTTATATTGTTGTGCAGTGACAAGCAAAATTTGCTCTCCAATTTCTGAAAAGTTATACAAAATTAAAAACCCAGGAAAAAAAATAAAAAAGCTTGGCGTGAGTGCTCTACGGATGGGTCTATTGTACTCTAGAGCAAAACCATTAAAGCTATATCTACTGGAACTTGGTTTACACAGAACTTGCATGTGTGGAATGAACACCGTTAAACACCCCCTCCCCATTTTTTTTGAAGATGTCACATATACACATGGGGAACTTGTAGCACCAAAAGCAAGTCTTTCATTGTCCATCTGGCTTCCCTCTCCAGTCCCCAAGTCCCATGCATGTTTTTGTTACTGTCCATTCTCAGCTGTTCTTCTGGCTAACCTGAGTAGATTCAGGCAAGATTAGTCTTGAAAAAGTGAAAAGGATTTGATGTTAACAGATGTCCACATGCCATAATGTCTACAAAACACTAGCCAAAAGAAGGGAAGGGTGTGGGGGCAGAGAAAGAAGAAGGGTTCTGCATCATGGCCAGTGATGGGAGCTGTTGGTTCCGGATATTTCCTGCACATCTGGAAATGCAGAGCTCTATGGAGGCTGCTGGTGCCCTCTGCAGCTGGGGAGGTAATATAGTCACAGTGAACATGTTAAAGGCACTACATTTGTAAACGATTATCACTTCGTTGTAATTTGGCACTTAGGGTTTCAGCTAGTGAGTGGATTCTCAGCAGGTGGACTCTCTTTTTGTTAACATCTAACCTAGAGATGTTAAGGAGACTTGGGAGAGGGTTGGGGTGAAGGAGGGGGTGGAGAGAGAAAGAGAGGTTACAAGCTTAACTTTGTCAAAGAAAGGCAGGAAGAGGCCAAGAGGCAACACCAGGTTACTCATCAGAGATGGAGAGTCTGCTGAAGATGGGAAGACGCCTTGAGGTGTCCAGGATGGGCGAATCTGAGCCGCTGTGGCTGCTGCTAGAGCTACTCAGATAGCCTTCATGGTCAGAGAGGGAGTCCTGAGGACTTGGGGGCGAGTCAAACATGTTGGGGGACTCAGACATGGGTCTCAGGAGGAAAGTGGTGGGTGAACCCCCACTAGAAACCTGTACACCCATGCTGGGAGCAAAGAGATTAGTCAGCTCCTGGCTGGAGAAGGTGAAGGGATTGCTGGCACAGTCAGTCAGAGTAGGAGAGCTCAGGAGGTCATCAGCACTCATGATGGGTGGAGGGGTTATTGAAGTGGGGCTGTCCAGCAGCCCATTGGCAGCAACAGCACTTGGGAAACCAGCAAAGCTGAAGCTGTGTTGGAGGCGGGGTCTTTCAGCCATAGCCGGCTCCCGCCCACCTGCAACGGCCCGCCGTTCCTCAGCATTGTGGATGAAGTGACAGCGAGGCCCGTAAGGGCAGAAGCCAATGGTATGGAAAGTGCGGCAGAGCTCCGTCTTGTACTTGGGATGGCGGGTCAGGCTCCGCAGCTCATGGATGCCATGGGCAAACTGGCACTTGTCTCCGTATTTGCAGGCCCCATTCTCCTCGAAAGGACGACACAGCTCTGTCTTGTAGCGACTTGAGTTGACTTGGCCACCGGGCTGCTTTTGCGGAAGTAGTCGTTCACCACCTTCAGAGAAGGAGCGGTCCCGAAAACGATTCTCCCTGGGCCCCAAGGTTGAGGCTGGCTCCCCCTTGAGGCTGCTAAGGAGCTGGGCTTGGTGGAACTTCGAATTCGGCAAGGTGACAGAATGCCTCCTGGGGAAACCCCCGCCAGCAGGAGTTCCCACTGCCTTTCTGTCCAAGAGACACCCTCCCATAGCTGAGGTGTTATAATTCAGCATCTTGTTACTCTGCAAGAAGGAAGCAAGAACACAGTCAGTAAACCAAGGTTCTCAAGATCCTTCTGGCAAAACGTTGAGATACAGCCTAAACCTGGCCGCTGCAGTGCCCTCTTTCTACATCTGCAAAACAAGCTCCTCTGAAATCATAGGATCATAGAACAGGAGAGCTGGAAGGGGCCATGAAGGCCATTGGGTCCAACTCCCTGCAGTTGCAGGACACCAATTTACTCTATCCCACTAGATCAAGTTCTGCTCAGCTCCTAGGCTACACAAGGCAAAGAAAGGACACAACCAAACAAGATCTTATGGCTATCACGGAACAGCCATGTATCAAAATGCCTCCAAGCAGCACACAAACACAGCTATTAGAACAACCTTTGCCTCAGGTTCACTTGTTCCAGCCACATCAATGAAACACATGTTGTTTTTCTGCTGCAGGGAAAGGCCTAGCAGTCTTCCTAACAACTCCTAAAGCAGCCTTAAGGGCCACATCCCCAAAGCATTCAATTTTCATTGTTTTAAACTCCCACTGTAATTTATGCCCAAAGGCCTAATTTTAATTTCTTCCAAATATCTCAGCAAATTATTCAATCCATGCTCCACTACCCCTCCATGTTTGAAAGAATCTGCGGGGGGGGGAGCTATTACTTTATAAATCTGTTACAGAAAACAGATCACTTCCTAAAGCCCAAAAAGATGTCTCGGGGGAAAGTGTAAGACTCAAATTGAAAGGCGGTATAAGACTTTAGGAAACATACTAGCTCCTAATCTAAATTAATCCCATCCCTCTTGCTCCACCTCCTGCACAGGAATTGCATTTCATCTGATCCATGGCACATTTCACCCATAACCACAAGAGGATTCCTTTACAATTAGCCTTTTGGCTGTAAAGGAGTGTCTCCAACCTCAACTTTATGCAGTATAAAAGAATGAGAGAAACAGAAGGCAGCAGAAGAGAGAAAAACATACTCCAGAAAGCTTTTTCAAAATGTACTAGATAGAGAACGCCCAGTTTAACTCAGTTTGGAGAGTTACTAGAAGTTCCCGAGAAGGTAGAAACAACTGTGCAAGTTAAGAATTAATCCTGTTTTCAGTGGGGCGTTGTTCTCAAGGAAGAAGTCTAGTTACTAACTTTTCCACCAACTCTAGTTACCGGCTCTAACCAAGCGACAACGCTCTATAGTCTAAGTAATAAATATGGGGGAAATGCATACAGGCAAGAGCTATGGCTAAACCAAGATAAGCTCTCGAGAAAGAGAAAAACGAAGCCACATGAGTGGGATGCAAGATAAGGAAAGTAAACTGCAGAAGAAATAAACTGTAAGAGCTGCAAAACCAGAGACGGGAGGGGGCGGGGTGAGTACCAACAAAATTTACTTTGCAGAACCCTCAAACCGAGCACACGATTTCCCTCCTCAACCACGAAGAAACCCAAAAATATGAAGCAGCTACAGAGCAGGCTCGCAAGAAATCGTGACAACAGCCATCTTTCCTCACCCCAAGCGGGCAATTAGATGTATCAAGCAAGTCATCGCAAGCCACAACCTTTCCAACACACACTTTTAAGAGTTCCATTGAATGCCAAAGTTTGATTCCGCTGTGCGACACGCACACATTCAGTTTTGCATTCCACAACACTGCAGTAGGAGGGGGCTGGGAGCGAGACAACACGCCTTAGCTCAAAGGACAAATCTACGACGAAGGGCGACTTCCAGAAGAAAGGGAGCTGTAATCCTTAGCACACGTTTTGATCCATGCAAACTTTTCCACGGCTTCTCTCTCACACACCCCCGCTCCTCCCGCACAGCTTCACGCACTGGAAAGCTTTCAGACTTTGAGAAAGATGCAGCCGCTTCATGCTGGTTACAAAAAGAAAGAAATGCTGCATTCCAGAACGGTTGCCATGCAGTCCCAACAAATCACTAAAAACATCTAGAAACTTTATCTTGAGAAGTTATTCGAGTTTCAAGGACTTGAAAGAAGGTAAAACAAAGAAAGCCAAACAAAATTATAAACAACGGCAGCACAGAAAACTAGACTGAGGAAAGATCAAAATGTCAAAACTTAAGAATAGTACATTAGTATTTTATTAAAACTTTTGGCGCAGCAGCACTTTTTAACCGCTTCTTAGACAAGTCTTCCTAAGTCAGGTTTTATAACTATACCAATCCGAAGCAAATCTTGCGTTTAAAACACACACACACACACACACACACACACCCTTCAACCCCGCCACCAGTTTCCTAACTGATGAATATGGAAAATAACAGGGCTGGGGTGTCTGTCAAACTCAAGAGTGAGAGATTAATTGCTTTTCGTTTCTTCACACGGTCGAAAAAGTTTTTGTTTTATCGTTTTAGAAGAGAGTACAGGAGGCAACTTACTTTGCATAAAACTTCACTCAGCTCGAAGATGGTTGGAGACACGAGGGCTGTAGACATCTTCAACTAGCAAAGAGAGGGATGAAAGTATGGAATGATTCTAACAGAAAAATAAAAAGAATCACAGTGTTGCAAGGCACAGCCTCCAGCTTCCAACAAATAGATTTCTTTTGCCCCCTCCAGCTCCAACAATTCTCCTTTCTCCTTCCAAAGAAAAAGTTTGCGTAAAGCTCGATTTATAAAGTTTCCCCGTGGGAGGAGCTCCAACTTCATTTAAATGAGCGAAGAGGAGGAGGAGGAGCAAAAGAGCTACCCTGACGTGAAAACTTGAGTCACCCATGTGGTCGAATGTACAAAAACTTTCAAGGAGGACGAAAAAGGGGCAGTGCTTTAAAGGCAGCCTCTAAACGGCGCTTGTTGTTTTTAGGCGGGGGGGGGGGCTTTTAGAGAGTGAGACAGTGTTTGTGCAAGTTACCTCTAATTAGAAAGCGAGGGAGGGGAAGGAGCCCGGGAGACTTTTTTTTGTCAGGACTTGAATGCAACATGTGATGCTATTCACTTCGCTCACTCTCCCTCCCCTCCATCCGCCCTTTGCTTTAAGGCGGGATCAACTGTTTTCCTCGCAAAAAACTTTCAAGACTGCCTTTGAAATAGATTTTTGGGCATCTTGATTACTTCACTTTCTTCGTTCCTCCATGTTGACGGGAAAGACAAAAGGAGAAACTGGACTTATATTTTATAACATCGAGAGGGCGCACAAAGGCGGGGGAGGAATGATCACGTGCGCAGTTAAGGCTCAAAACCTCACGTCCTCTTACTTGGGAGTAAACCCAACTGAACTCAGCAAGACTTCTTGGTATACACCGCAAGAATAGGAATGGGCTGCGCGCTGGCAGTGACCGCAGGCACGATTACTTCGAAGTTCAGTTATGTTAAGATCAAATGGCTGCCTTCCGTTTAAGACTAGGAGCTACAAGAAAGAACTTGCAGAAGTTCTCACTCCCCCCTCCTTTTCCCGAGCTGGAGCTTGCAGTTAAAATGTGCAAATTAGAGACGGGCGGTTGGAGAAGCCTTGACTCTTTTTTTCTATAATGCAGTTTCCAACATTATAAAAATTCGATCGTTTTTCAGAAACATAGTTTATCCCAGTTGGAATGAACATCAGTATTTGATAACTTCAGCAGGCACGTCTGTAAGAACGCAGGTCAGGTGACAAGAAAAGTCGATAAAACCCCAGGAGCACAATCCCTAGGCACGTTTACACAGAGAAAAAAGTCCTACAATTCCCAGCATTCCCCCCGGGGGGGGACTTCTTTTCTTTGTAAATGCGTAAAGGATTTCGCTCTACCAAGTTCTCTTTTCGTAGATAAATTTTCTGTAGCAAATGTTTCGTAAGTCTTCCTCGAGGTACGTTACAGACCTGCTTGCAAGTCTTCTCAAACACTGGTTTTGATTCCACCACCCGTAATCTGGACCTTAAACGCGATCATTAAAAAAAAAGTGTTTCAAGAATGGCCGACTTCTCTTGCTGCTTTGTTTCCGCCAGCCAGCCCGCCCCTTTTCTTTTAATTATTTAGCAGATGGTTTCCCTATTCAGATTTTCTTTCACTGTTTTTTGGTTGTTTTTTTTTTTTTTTTTTTGGCGGGATTGGAGTTAGGTACGGGTCACATGCATTGGAACGTGACACGGTCAGTCTCTGTGTCTCCCTCTCTGACACAGTTCAGGGCCCTACTCTGTAATTTGCATTTCACAGAAAACGACGATTGCTCTTGATCTGTCTCCTCTCCCCCCCCTCCCCGCCTTGGCCTTTAAGAACAGTAGGTTATAGTGACGTGCAAATACCAATATTTCTTCCCCTCCTATTTCCATGTGCCTTGATTTTACAGCAAAGTGTCACCCACACAAGCCCGCGGATGTTTATGGCACAGTATTTCAAAAACGCTCGAGCTGTTACGAAACCACGCGCCCGAAGTGCATTTTCCATTGCGAAGCAAATAGGCTACTTGCTAGCTGCCGCTCCCTCTGCGCTTACACCTCGCTCGCCTCGCACTACTTTCCTTCCCCTCCCGCCGCGCCCAGCAGCATTTGAAGCAGGTTCGCGTTTTTGCTCCGTTTTGCGGTTCCGAAAATCCTCCCAGTTTGGGGAAAGCAACCTTTCCTCGTCTTTGATTTAAATAGACTGCCTCCATTTTTATCGGCCCCCTGCTGTTGCTTTTGCATTTTTGCAAGCTGAGTCTCTACTCGTTGATTCACAATCCTTCCTTCGCCACCCCGCACCATCTTGTCCCTTCCAGCGTTACTCCTTTTTTCCGTTTCGTTGGAAACTGGCACGGATCTGCAGTAGGAAACAGCCCACACTCAGTCATGTGAATAGCTCGAACGTGTTACTCGTTAAAAGAGGATGTTTGCGTACTGTTGTCATTTCGCCCCGCTCCCCTCATGGCCCTTCTGGTAAACCAAATGAACAGTTCTCTGAAGCATTTTCTTTTTCCAAACAATACCAGACATAAGAGCATAGCGCGGGAGCTTTTATTTCTCTCTAGTTTGTGCGTGGCAGGGAACGGCCGGGCCACTGTCGCCGCTGTGTTTAGTTCTCTGCCAGGCAAACCTCGTAAAGCGAAGCTGGGAAAAGAGGCTTTTGCAACCACTGGAAAAGCAAAAAGGGGGAGAAAGAAGGCAAGAGACCCGGAAATGACCCCTCCCGTTTCGTTAAGCTACAACTGAAAGGTTGTGAGTCCTCGAGAAGCCCCTCCTCTTCAATGCCTGTGGCCGGTAGGGTTCGTATTCCACTCCCCCCCCCGTCCGTTCTGCGACCTAATAAATGGCGCTGAAATCAGTTTTTTAAAACCTGGATCTGTAGTCTGGCTGCAAGCACGGCTTTCTAAAATAATTTTTAAAAAGACTTAAAGCTTGCTTACTTCTATCGTGCCGCAATGCTCATTTGTAGACTGGAAACCAGACATTTTACAAAACTGTTTACTCAGAAGTAAATCACACTAAATGTAATAGATCTTAAGTTAGCTTAGTTTGCTAAGCTGGGGTGGCTTGTAAAATTTGCAAAACTTCCAAGGAGCCCCGAGCCCTGCTCATTTCAGACTAAGCTGCTCTCTACCCAGCTCCTTGTTCTATTTGCTCCTTGTCATGCAAATTGGCTAAACGTGAAGAAGGAACCTTGACTTTCTTTCTGCGGAGCTAAAGCTAGAAACCCCATGGGAGCGCCTGAGAAGTGCAGTGTCCAC
The DNA here is from genome assembly GCF_004798865.1 of Varanus komodoensis. Taxonomy (NCBI): domain Eukaryota; kingdom Metazoa; phylum Chordata; class Lepidosauria; order Squamata; family Varanidae; genus Varanus; species Varanus komodoensis. The sequence goes on from NW_025335761.1 coordinate 15,153,683, forward strand.
AGCTTGACCGCATTCATGAACAAGCAAAAACCATTGATGTTAACGGGTGGAGGGATTGTCTCAAAAAAAAAAAAAAAAACGTTGTAGAAATCTTGACAGACACATAGATAGCTGTGCACTGCTTAGGCCATGCCCAATAGTCCTTCACACTTCAGAAATGCTCCCAAGCTACCAACTAATAGGAACTGCTCTGGAATTTGCATTATTTACTCCAGAAGGTAGCCCATATTTGTGTGGGCACGTTATATGCTAGCGCTGACAATAACCGATTCAGAACCCTGTATATCCCAAAGTCTGATCAATGAAAATACCACAGTGCCATCCATTGCTGGATTCAGACAACATGATACTGTGTTGTCTGAACCCAGTCATTACATCAAGCCACACTGCCAGTAATTCAACAGTCCAATCCAAGAGACAATCAGTTCTGTTATCCCTGGACCAAAGAATTCTGTTGTCATAAGTGAAAATAAAAGAAACAGCTGCTGCTTTCTGGATCTTACTGCCTTTTAAAAGCCAGGGACTTATTTCAGGGGCTTTCCCAAGACTGCTAAATTCAAAGGAGGGCACTAGAAAATATGTTACCTCTAAGGATGAAATACTATCCATATTGGCAGAAAAGGTTCTACAACTCCCAGGATTCCATGGCCAGTCTTGTTGAGAAGTCTGGGAATTATACAACCTTTTTCTCTTTAAACAAGCAATAGAATTGAGTCCTAGAATGATTTGACTCTGTGCTTTTATTAGCTGTTGTCTGTTTGTCAACAACTATCAGTTTTGGGATGGTGGGGGGGGGAGGCAAAAATGACATAATTTTAATTGGAAAATGGAAAATTAGGGTGTTCTATTACAGAGGTGTTTGTCCCAATCTAGCGGGAACAGAAGTTATACAAATGAGGGGTACACACTCATTTTCCTGGGCTTGAAAGGCTAAACCAAGAGCTGGTGGCGTATGTATGTGCAGTTTGTGCCGAAGAAGCATCAGCAACCATCTAGGGATGGGGGAGGAATGATGGCTGAATCTGGCTCACCTCTTGTGGCTTAAGCAGATAACTGATATGCAAACCAGTGTCTCTTCCTGGATCATGCACTTTAGACCAGGGAAAACACAAGCAGTACCTTTTTGCTCCTCTGATTGGATCTAGGCAATGTATGCCTAGCACTTCTGAGTTACTAATTTTGTTAAACATTTGAAATTCTTGAAATATGCTATACAAATACTGGGACATATTATGGTGAGGATATGCTCATAATGATAACAGAAAATGTCGATTTCCTTGCAAAGAACAGTATAGTAATATTTTGAAACACTTCATGATAGTGGTGTCGATGCCGACATCACAACTGTGGAAAATAACAGAGGTGTCATTTTGGCAATACCATCTTGTAAAAGAACTAAACCTAAACGGCTTGTTATAGATTCCAGTGGAAATATTAATGCAACTGACACAGAGTAGAATGTTTAGTGGTTTGTTTTCAGTTTATTTTTATTAGTAACCATTGTTCCGGTGGCTGATATGGTACATCAGGGAAAGCAGCTCAATTATGGTCCTAACACAGGTTTATTTGGAGCTTAACTCAATATTTTAACAATAATTTCTAAAGTTCAGTCTACTTTTATGATACAGACTTCACCTACTGAAAGGGCTCTTCTGCACAGTTGATAAAGGTGCAGAAGCCCTCCTTCACTGCAGCTGGCAACCCTCCTTTTTAGTACAGCATGTTCTTCTAGCAGTGAGCAATGCATACAATGACTATTATGAACACTCTCATGTAGGACATGTAGGTTAGAAGGAATACTTATAGTTTAAAGGAAATCTTAATATAAATGGATAAGTCATATTACAAAACCTTTGAGCTGTTGGGCATTTACTGGCCATGTGCAGAATCTCTTTTCCTCATGACAGAATACAGAATTACTCCCACAAGTAATTGAGCACAGGATTGAAACCTTACAGAGCAATGAACTATGCTAGGTGAGGTTTACTAGGATTTGAGAGAAGCCTCACTACAGCAGCAGAACTCAAGATACTGTGCTAGCCAGGCATCCAGTACTAGGCATCACTAATGGCACAGTAGCTGGACCCAGTGTAGCATAGAAACATAGAAACAGACCAAGTCAGAAGGGGTCTCCCAGGCCATCTAGTCTGACCTCCAGCTGGCTCTGCTTATGACGTGACTACCATGTGGATGTCCAGCCTATCCTTGAACAGCCTCACCAATGGGGCTTCAACCACCTCCCATGGAAGCCTATTCCATATACCTGGGGTCCTAACTGTCAGGAAGTACATCCTGGCATCCAAATTGAACCTTGGTTCCCTGAGCTTTGCTCTGTTGGAGTGCATCCTGTCCTCCTCTGCAAGCGAGAACACGTCTCTACCCACCTCCGAGTAAGACTCCCTCATGTACCTGTAAGTCGCCAATAGATCCCCTCTTCTCCAGGCTGAAAATACCTAGTTCCCTCAGTCTCACCTCATACGGCTTTCCTTGCAATCCATCGTTGTGGCCCTGCCCTGCACCGATTCCAGCCTGGCTATATCCTTCCTGTAATGTGGAGCCCAGAACTGAACACAGTACTCCAGTTGCATGTATACCAGAGTCTAATAGAGTGGCAGTAATACCTCTCTTCCCCTTCATGGATCACTGCCTTGTCATGGCAAAGGGGCTTCCATAGCTCAATGAAGCTATGAGCTATGCTGTGCAGGGCCACCCAAGACGGACAGGTCATAGCAGAGAGCTCTGACAAAATGTGATCCACTGGAGAAGAAAATGGTAACCCACTCCAGTATCTTTGCCATGAAAACCCCATGGACAGTACCAAAAGGCAAAAAGATATGACACCAGAAGATGAGTCCCTCAGGTCGGAAGGTGTCCAATATGCTACTGGGGAAGAGCAGAGGGTTAGTACTAGTAGTGCCAGAAAGAATGAAACAACTGGGTCAAAGCTAAAAGGACACTCAGTTGCAGATGTATCTGGTGGTGAAAGGAAAGACCGATGCTGTGAAGATCTATACTCCATAGGAACCTGGAATGTAAGATCCATGAATCAAGGCAAGCTGGACGTAGTCAAACAAGAGGTGACAAGACTGAACATCGACATCTTGGGAATCAGTAAACTAAAATGGACAGGAATGGGTGAATTTAATTCAGATGACCATCAGGAATACTACTGTGGGCAAGAATCCCTCAGAAGAAATGGAGTAGCCTCCATAGTCAATAAAAGAGTAGGAAAAGCAGTACTGGGATACAATCTCCAAAATGACAGAATGATCTCAGTTCAAATCCAAGGCAAACCATTCAACATCACAGTAGTCCAAGTCTATGCCCCAACCACTGATGCTGAAGAGGCTGAAGTTGACCGGTTCTATGAAGGCCTACAACACCTTCTAGAACTAACACCAAAAAATGATGTCCTTATCATCATGGAGGACTGGAATGCTAAAGTAGGAAGCCAAAAGATAACTGGAATAACAGGCAAGTTTGGCCTTGGAGTACAAATGAAGCAGGGCAAAGGCTGGCAGAATTTGATCAAGAGAACACCCTGGTCATAGCAAACACTCTTTTCCAACAACCCAAGAGACGACTGTACACATGGACCTCACCAGATGGTCAACACAGAAATCGGATTGACTATGTGCTCTGCAGCCAAAGTATACAGTCAGTAAAAAGTAGACCAGGAGCTGACTGTGGCTCAGATCATGAGCTTCTTGTTGCAAAATTTAGGCTTAAATTGAAGAAAGTAGGTAAAAACACTAGGCCACTCAGGTATGACCTAAATCATATCCCTGATGAATATACAGTATAGGTGACTAATAGATTTAAGGAATTAGATCTGATAGACAGAGTGCCTGAAGAACTATGGACGGAGGTTCGCAACATTGTACAAGAGGTAGCAACTAAAACCATCCCAAAGAAAAAGAAATGCAAGAAAGCAAAATGGCTGTCTGAGGAAGCTTTACATATAGCTAAGGAAAGAAGGGAAGCAAAAGGCAAGGGAGAAAGAGAAAGATACACCCAATTGAATTCAGAATTCTAGAGAATAGCTAGAAGAGATAAGAATGCCTTCTTAAATGAACAGTGCAAAGAAATAGAAGAAAACAATAGAATAGGGAGGACCAGAGATCTCTTCAAGAAAATTGGAGATATGAAGGGAACGTTTCATGCAAAGATGGGCATAATAAAGGACCAAAATGGCAGGGACCTAACAGAGGCAGAAGAGATTAAGAAGAGGTGGCAAGATTATACAGAAGAATTATACAAGAAAGAGCTTAACATCCCTGATAACCATGATGGGGTGATCACTGACCTCGAGCCAGACATCCCAGAATGTGAAGTCCAATGGGCCTTAGGAAGTCTGAGCAACAAAGCTAGTGGAGGCGACAGTATTCCAGCTGAGCTATTCAAAATCTTAAAAGACAATGCAGTAAAAGTGCTACATTCAGTATGCCAGCAAATTTGGAAAACTCAACAGTGGCCATTGGATTGGAAAAAGTCAGTTTACATTCCGACCCCAAAGAAGGGCAATGCCAAAGAATGTTCAAACTACGGCACCATTGCACTCATTTCACATGCTAGCAAAGTGATGCTCAAAATCCTACAAGCTAGGCTCCAGCAGTATGTGGACTGAGAAGCAGAAGCAGGGTTTCGAAGAGGCAGAGGAACTAGAGATCAAATTGCCACCATACAGTAGATCATGGAGAAAGCGAGGGAGTTCCAGAAAAACATCTGCTTCACTGACTATGCTAAAGCCTTTGATTGTGTGGATCACAACAAATAGTGGCAAGTCCTTAAAGAGATGGGAATACCTGATCACCTTATTTGTCTCTTGAGAAACCTCTATGTGGGTCAAGAAGCAACAGTGAGAACTGGACACGGAACCACTGATTGGTTCAAAATTAAGAAAGGAGTTCGGCAAGGCTGTATACTGTCATCCTGCCTATTTAACTTATATGCAAAGCACATCATGAGAAAGGCGGGGCTAGATGAATCACCAGTTGGAATTAAGATTGCTGGGAGAAATATCAACAACCTCAGATATGCAGATGATACCACTCTAATGGCAGAAAGTGAAGAGGGACTAAAGAGCCTCTTGATGTGGGTGGAGGAGGAGAGAGCAAAAGTTGGTTTGAAATTCAGCATTAAGTAAACTCAGATCATGGCATCCGGTCCTCTCACTTCCTGGCAAATAGATGGGGAAGAAATGGGCTCTAACATTTTCCTGGGCTCTAACATTTATTTTTATTTATTTTATATTATTAATTTTAATTTTATATTGTTATTTTTGTATTGTATTGTATTTTATTGTGTTGTAAGCCGCCCCGAGGCTTCGGCAAGGGGCGGCATAGAAATGTTCTAATAACAACAACAACAACAACAACAACAACAACAACAACAACAACATCACCGCAGATGGGGACTGTAGCAAAGAAATTAAAAGATGCTTGCTCCTGGGGAGGAAAGCTATGGCAAATCTAGACAGCATACTAAAAAGCAGAGACATCACCCTGCCAACAAAAGTGCATATAGTCAAGGCTATGGTTTTTCCAATTGCAATGTATGGCTGTGAAAGTTGGACCATAAAGAAGGCTGAGCACAGAAGAATTGAGTCCTTTGAATTGTGGTGCTGGAGGAGACTCCTGCGAGTCCCTCGGACCGCAAGGCAATCAAACCGGTCAGTCCTAGAGGAGATCAACCCTGACTGCTCTTTAGAAGGCCAGATAGTGAAGATGAAACTCAGATACTTTGGCCACCTAATGAGAAGGAAGGACTCCCTGGAGAAGAGCCTAATGCTGGGAACAATAGATGGCAAAAGAAGAAGAGGACGGCAGAGGATGAGGTGGATAGATGGAGTCACTAAAGCAGTCGGCGTAAGCTTAAGTGGACTCCGGGGGATGGTGGAGGACAGGAAGACCTGGAGGAATGTTGTCCATGGGCTGGATGGGTCAGACATGACTTCTCGACTAACAACAACAACAACAAAATACCTCTCTTGATCTAGAAGCCACACATCTGGCTATGAAACCAAGGGTGGCGTTCGCCCTCTTGACCATCATGTCACACTTATGACTCATGTTTAGCCTGCAATCAACCAGCACCCTGGAATCCTTTTCACAAATGCTGCTGTCCAGCCACTTGTCCCCTAACCTGTACTTATGACACCCATTCCTATGCCCCAAGTGCAAGTCCTTGCACTTATCTGCATTTAGTGCCATCCTTTTGTCCCCTCCCAACTTCCATAGTCTGTCCAGATCCTTCTGGATCCGGAGTACATGCTCTTCAGTTGTGGCCAATTTAGTATCATCTGTGAATTTGATCAGCAGAGTGGTCACCCCCTCTTCCAGGCCACTGATGAAAAGACTGAACAGGATCAGTCCCAGGACAGAGCCCTGGGGGACCCCACTGGTCACTGGCCGCCATCCCAATGATGCCCCACTAATAGTTTCCCTCTGCTTTCGGTCTGTCAACCATGCCCTAATTCATCAGTCAGTGCATTGGTCTATCCCAAAACTCAATTTCTCAACCAGGATATCATGTGGCACTGTTAAAGACCTTGTTGAAATCCAGGTAAACGACATCCACTGGATCCCCTCTGTCTAGCCACCTAGAAACTTTGTCATAGAATTCCACATAGCAGGAATTAGTAGCGGCCGCATTGCACAACAGAAGCAGTGCCAAACTACAGAAAATAACAGTTTGGAGACCATACCCACAAAGCTGAGCAATGGGGGAAGAAAGAGCCCCTCAGCAACACACAGTCTTCTGAATCCACAGCAGGTGCAACACATTACACCAAAAAGAGAAACCAAGTCAAATTAAGATCTTGCCTACAAAGCAAACTAGAAAAACAGTCTAGAAGGGAGTGGCTAGGGAGATAAAAAGGTGAAATTTTAACTTCATACCCCATCTTCTTTTGCATGCCCCCAAGGCTTCAGTTTAAACAAAAACAAATGCCACCCACCTGACCATTCACAGAAACCTGCTCTCTCCTACAAATTAAAATCTAGAAGAAACCACCTTTTGGCTGAGACTACTGCTGTTCCCTGTCCTCTCTCTCAAGAGGCCAGCAGACACAGAAAGAAGTTACAAAACCTTCCTAGAGATCCATCAGTGGCTTACCCATTCTGGAAGAAGGCAACAGGGAAAAGAGAATGGGAAGACATGCATGCACACAAGTACCACCCCACCCACTACAAGTAGCAATAATAAAGGTTGGGAAAAGACTGTATAGAAAGTTATCAACCTTCTCTCTCTGGGAAAGGGAAAAAATAATGGCAAGGCACCATTTCCCTGCTTCTAGCATGTCAGTCACAAGATCACAATGGGAACTTTGGCAAAGAAAACAAGAAGAAAGGAAAAAGGGGGCATACTGCACAAAATAGGCTATCTCCAGAACACACATGGGAACATGGGCAAATTCCTAACACTTCTTTGCTAAGCATTAGGCCATAGCAGATACCTGCAGACATAAATGCCCCACTGTAACAGGACAGAGCACCCTCAATAGATAAGGGAAAATGGCAACTGCACAGCAGCAGTGGCCAGATGTAGAGTCACTGCCTTCTCAAGACTTGTTTTCCATCAGCCCCATTGCCCTGGGCATCTATCGATCTGTGTGGTGAGCCACTGGAATGGACTACTGTCTGTGCATCTCCTCGTCTGCCCTGGTCTCTCACTTGCCTGTTCAAAAGAGTATTTCCATTCCATTCCTGGCCGAGTTTTGGCCCCTTGTTCCAGGACTGCATGAGGTCCCTGCAGGCATCCTGCCACAAAAGCCATGTGAAATTTCCATGTGATTTCTTCCTTTTGTTACTTTCTTATGCTCCTAAGAGCATCATGAGGAGTTCAGACATCTGTCTGGATGGATGTCTGGACACTTGCAGGAGTTTTGGGTATGCCACAGCTCCTGAAGGATTCAGAGCACTGTGGCATTATTGTGTATGTTGTGATGTCAGGATATATATTAGGCATATATTGTGAGTTCATTGTTTCCCCAGTGTGGGTGTTTCTAGGGACACTGCAAAAATATCAGCTCTTCTTGGATTTTCTGTGTTCTCGGTGAGCGAGTATTGGATACGACAACCATTTTGCCAGCATAGCAGCAACATGTCTTTTCCTGCAGCATAACTGGTATATAGAACTACTTTACCCATCTTTCTAAAAGGAACAAATCCATGCTTGTCCAAACTGGCAGGCCTTCTTCACTGCTTAACATACTTTAAACCAGAAAATTGAACTGTAGAGACCTGGATTCAAATTCCCACTCAGCCATGAAACTCACTGGATTACCTTGGGCTAGTCATTGCTTCTTAGTTGAACTTGTTGTGAGGATAAACGGGAGGAGAACCATGTACCTTGATCTCTTGGAAAGCTGGGGTACAAATAAAATAAAATTACAATTCTTCAATAATGCATTTTGTTGGTTTGTTAAGTGTATGCAGAGACAACTTTCTCATACAGGGTTCAGACAGCATGCTAAGCCATCAGGGATTATGTAGTATGTTGTCTGAACCATCCCAGTGATATAAAACCTTAAAATTATTTTGTGTTAAGTCCTTAGATATTGCCATTTTAAGTTCATGAGTAAGGACAACATGTTATATATTCTCATTGATCTTTGTTCTACAAGCACTACGTCTATCAGAACTTGGTTTTGTTTTGTTTTGTTTTCCCTTCCTCTTCTCTGCCATTATATGCCCATATTTTTTCAATAACAGCTTTTTAGGACACATTTGTAGGCATGATTATACCGGAAAAAGTCTTTTAACGTTGAACATGCCCCATTCAGCCATGCTTTTACATCACATTTATTATATTTATACAAAGAGTTTTCTATAGCAAATAAATTGTATATACATTGTTAGCTTAGCTTTTCATATTATATTAATTGCTGATTAACACCACAATTCCTTATTAAAATAAACAAGTGCTATATCTGAAAATATTTGTACAAGTGTATTCTCTTGTCCAACCTTATACACATATCTATATATGAAAAATTATGAACATTAATTACCCAGTTCTCCCCAAAACAACCTGTTTTGGTTTGTAATTCTAGTCTTTGCCAGATCATATAATCATTTTTAGAAGCTCTATCTGCACATGCTGCTAGTTTACTCTTTCACTCATTCACTTGACCTAATAGTTACTGCTAAAATCTCTGCTTATACCAAATAAATTTGAAGATGTGGTATCCTTACCACCTTCCTTCCTTCCACTCTGATTGAATCTGATAACACATTATTCATAATCTGCATTAGTGCAATACCTTTATTCATAGTGATGCTTGATATGGGCTTGTCATAGACAACTGAACATCATTGTATTATTTAATTTCCAAATCCAAATTGACTATTGCTTTTAAACTGGGCCATTTTAGCAAACCAAATTATTTTTAAGCATCCACCATCATGAAATGTTAGCCATCTTTTTTATTTTTTTGCAATGGCAATTTACTGTTTACCTTCCTCATATTATGTGCCAATTTTCTCTCTTATACAAAGCCAGCCTTGTCGTTCAGAACACACTGAAGGCAAATATTAATGTAACCTTGTTACCAGCACAGTAGCCATGATTTTTATAATCCAGTTTAGCAGTGAAATAGGTCTGTGTGACTTGATTTTAATTAGCTCCACCCCGATGTCACATTCTTATCCTGTCCACATGTTGAGGACATGTACTTGGCAGGAAATTTGCTGAACATACTGTAGGGCCACTTCTCCTAAAATGTAGCATTCCTAGGTGAATATTTCCAGGAAGAACAGGTGGGATCAGAATTCTTAGCTGAAATCCCATGGTCAGCAAACCCCGAGATAAACCAATCAGCTGGTGAGAAGTAGACCAGCTGTAGTTCTGATGGAGGCATTGCTGAACAGGCAAGACCAGATGAAGAGGGATGCAACATGATTAGTCCCATTGGCCAAGACAGCACAAGGGAGCATGTCAATTGAGTAGCATCCAACATCCCTCCAATCTGGCCCACAAGCAGTGGGAACCTCCCTGAGGATGGAACTAACTGCTTGGTTGAGAAGGGAAGGTGGGATTATGCTTTGGAATCAGCTACTTGGCATGAGGCCAAATCTCCCTAATTGGCTATTTTCTAACATAATTGAGGTGTTTTCTTAATGGCCTCTGCAATACTTTCTTTGTATGAGGAAGCCAGTCCTTGCTGGCCTGCTTAAACATAAGACTTAAGTAGTTGGAAGTCTCTTGTCTTAATCTGCTTGGAAGGAGAAACCGGGGGTGGGGGGCTGCCTCCAACCTGTTCATGGGTTGCTCCCATGATTTGGAACTCTATACAGTTGACTTTCCTGTTCACAGGGATATGCTGCACACAGTTGGCAGGCTTCCCATGTGCATGTATGCCTTCAGTGCCTGGACAGTATGGGGTCAAGACTAGCAGGGTCATGGGGGCAGGGGCAGCATGTAGGGCACAGTAGCCCCTATGCAGGTGGGCAAACACCTGAAAATGGCTCTAAATCACTGGGTGCTCTCATTAGCAGGAATTAAAATCACACCTGCATCTAAAAACAAATAAAACGAACAATTGGATCATTCAAAAAATGCAGGCAATAGCTCTCTCAAAAGCAAAATTAAGACCGCAATTCTGTGAATCCCTTTGTTTTTGTTACGTGTTGTCAAGTCATCTCTGACTTAGGGATACGCTATGAATAAAAGCTCTCCAAAATGTCCTGTCCTTGACAGCCCTTTGCAGCTCTTGTAAATTCAGGATTGTAACTTCCTTTATGGAGTCAATCCATCTCATATTTGGTCTTCCTCTTCTTCTAACTTCAACTTTCCCTAGCAAAAGTTGGGAATTTTCCCTAGTCTTCTCAGTGTGTCTTGTCTTACGATGTGTCCAAAGTATGACAGCTTCAGTTGTGCCATTTTTGCCTTATGAACCATTTATGAACCCTTATGTAGGAGTAAATCCCATTGAAACTATGAGTAAATCTCATAGTTTCTGAGCAAGCCTATGTACACATACCTGTTGTACACAAGGGAACGACTGATCAACTTGCCCAAGTTTGAAGTGCAAGCAAGGCAGGGTTGGGTGGGGGGCAAAGCTCAGACCTATGGGCCAAATCTAGCCCACGTGAAATTCCAATGGAGCCATCCAAGGATTCCCCAGATGGACACACCTGCTTTCACCCCAACCACTATGAGTTTGGTGCTTTCCTGGATTTGCAGGTTCTTTCCTATTCTAAATGGATGAATAGCCTCTGCTAAGGCCGACATAACACCAGTAAGAGCTTTAAGTTAAAATATGCTGAGGATGGGATGTTTGGGATCCCACCCCTTCTGCCTTCAGCTCCATCCACGGCTGGAATATGGCCCTTGAGAGTGTCTGTGAAACTAAATTTGGCATCTAAGCAAATTGCCTAATTTACCTTGCCTGAGGGTAAATAGAAATTGGCCAAAGAGGGAGAGGATAATACCACTCTTAGTGGCAGGGAAGGAGGGAAGCTTTTACAGGGGATCTCTGAAAGAAGAGCGCTTATAGGAAAATTCTTTCAGGATTTATTTCTGCAAAAGTGAACCAAAGAACCATCTTTTTTCCCCAGACAGACAAACAGCACTCTATTTTCTTTGGGGAGATCTGTGTCCCACTCCAGCAGCCTGTCAGTATTTAAGGACTGGTGCCATGAAGTGTTAGTGTGGGTGGAGGAGGGTCTTGCAGTTATGCCAGCTCTATGGAGAACAGGTTTGATCTCAGGATAGGATACGGAGGAGGATACTGAGATGGAGGTCTCAAGGGAGGTCTTCCCAAGACTCAGTGTGGCTACTAGCAATGCTAAGCTGAAAAGGCTTTCCTCAATCTGCAGGGAGAGGTAACATGAAACGTCTTTTGCTTGTTCCTTTGTGGAGGTGTAGCTTAGTGATTCAGTATGACAAACAGCCACTGTCTCCCATGAAATACTCTCTATGAAGGAAATGAATTCCATTTTGTCACAAAGCAAGATCTAAAACCAATAGAAATTGATCAAGAACACTAGTTTCATCTAGAGCTGAGTGGGTAAGAGAAAGGGGAGCAAGAAAGAATGAGTTATATGTAAGGTCTAGCTAGAACTGAACTGGTAGCAAGACCTATATACCTCTATTACAAGATTTAGAATACTCCCCCAGTTATCTCTTCAAGAGGCAGGCACAGCAGGCTGGCTCACACACAAAGAGACATAGAAACAGCGTGAGTCAGAAGGGGCCTCCCAGGCCATCTAGTCTGGCTCCACTCATGACATGCCTACCATGTGCATGCCCACACATGACAAGCAACCGTGCATGGTTAACATGATTTGTGGGTTTTTACAATGATCTTCCTGGCAGACAGTGGCTTCCACAGTAGTGTGGTTCCCATCCTCCCTGCTCAGATCTGTGCTGGCACATATCCTATTGGGCATTATGCCTGCAATTCAGTCCCAAGGTACACTGCTCTCTGCCCATGTCATCTGCACAGTTTCCTGGATGTGTTCTCTGTCCCTTCCCTTCTCTCTCTCTCTCTCTCTCTCTCTCATTCTTTTCCATATCCCTCAGCCAAAGTTGCCTTCTAATGAATGGATCTGCCCATAGAAAGCACCGCTGCATGCTGCAGTCTTTCTGCACAGTGAAGTATCTTCCCATACCTTCACAATTCGGGATGGAGGCTTGTCTTTTTCCATTAGCCTACCCACTACCCTCCTCTCCCCACCAGGCTGTAGTACCCTTTACTTCCCATCACTCTACCCACCTTCCTCCCTCTTCCCCTTGTATTATCACCGCTGTTGCAAGATACTTTGGGAAGTAACCATGAGCACAGATACCACCCTCTGGAACCCACCTCTCTGCTTCTCTTCTTTCAGATCCATTTCTGGTGCCAGAAACGCCTTGGCTACCTATCCTCTCTTCCTCATGCCTACTCCACTGCACATCAGTCTGCATTCCTCCTCCTCTGATGGAGCTCCTGCTCACATCTCTTCCCATCCCTTCTGGATAGCATCAAAGCCAGTCTTCCTCTTCCCTCTCCAGCAGGAAATCAATTTGCATGAAAATCACTGCAGTCTATATACTCATAAGCACACATCCTCCCAAGCTTACACCAAACCCTTCCCACAAGAAAGATGCATCTGTAGCAAAGCACACCTATATTTCAGCAGCATCACAGAGGGTCCATGGTTTATGAAAACAATTTATTCAGACAGAAATTACAGCATGACATTCCTCAAAAATACTTGTAGAACTCTTCCGCTGGTGTGCAAACTCTGTTGCCCAAAAGCTGGGCCTAGAATCTAAGCCCCCACCCAACCCCATACAGCACTCTCCCCAACCACTGGATACAGGTCTACTACTTCTGCAACTTTCATTCCCTAATATCAGAGAAACCTATCTGCACATCTGTGTGCCATAGTCTGCTTTCTGCAATGCCCTAAGAGCACTGAGAACAGCCTGCAGGACTGCTAAAGGAAAGCACATCTGTGCCATGACCACATCCACCACCTGCACATATCTCTACAAGAGAGGGAGTCCTAATAGGCCATTCTGACTTGGCCGCTGCCAAAATGCATTATTGAAGAATTAAAATTATAATTCTTCAATAATGCATTTTGTTGGTTTGTTAAGTGTATGCAGAGACAACTTTCTTATACAGGGTTCAGACAGCATGCTAAGCCATCAGGGATGATGTAGTATGTTGTCTGAACCATCCCAGTTTGGAAGCTTATTATATCTCAGCTTTCAAATATTCATTCTAAAGAAAGGCAAATTAAAGTTCAATATAAAATTCCTTATGTTAAACATCCCTCTCCACCTTCTTGGAAACATACTAGATATGTTAATTTTACCACAGCAATAAACCGCTGCCAAACAGCATCCTTGCATCCATGCTGGAATAGAGGCTTGTGCCTAGTGTTGGGAGTTCTGAGGGTGGTTCTCGAAGATCCACTGAGAAATGGTTGCATTGATCTCCCATGCCTCACATCTGCAACAAAGGGTTTGGGGACGGTTTTGGTCCATTGTCAACTGCCACAGCATCAATTTCAGCACCCAGCCCAGGTAAGTCCAGGTTTTCTTCAAGCAACATGTCATCTCATCTCATAAATGTTGTATAGGAAGCAACAGACCACCATCTCATCTGGAACATTTGCATGAAAAACAAAAGAGAGGACAACACAGATAGTGGCCTCTGTGAGAAGCACTGCAGACAGGAGTACAGAGTGTGGCTGATTTCAAGGTCGCTGTTTGTGCACTTCTCTGCTGTTGGAAAGCAACAATAGGCAGGCAATAGGAGGGAAACAAGCTGGAGGGGGATGGGGATGTGGAGCATCCTGTAGGAGTAAGACAGGTGTTGAAATGTCTGTGACTAAACAGAGGAAGATAATAGAGGCTGAATGGCTGAAGTTGCCCCTTTAGTTGCTGCTCTTACCAGGGGACTCTGCAGTAGCTGAACTTTTGGACCATGTTGACTACAATGGATGTGATGGGAAACTATTATTGGATGGTGAAAGCATCAAACAATCTTGTTTTTTTTTATCATGGTTTCTAAAGACCAGATATACTGTGCTGAAATACCATGACTGGGTTGCATGCCATGACAAACAAGCAATGATAAACCACTGTGGCTTGGCTTGTCATGTGAACCCAGTCAGTGGAAAACGTTCTTGTTCACACAGGCTTTCCCTGTCCAGTGTGGGACTCTCTCACTACCCTGTTTTATTGCTTATGGTGCTGTAATATTTTTCATGTTTTAATGTTCAAAATTATGTATTGATTTTAATCTTGTTTTTATAGTGTTATATTTGGAACTGCTAAGGAATTTTAAAATCAGTTGTTATAAAAGTATTATATTCATAAATAAATAATAGCTTCACCTCCTCCGCTTTTGATAGCTTGGTGTTTTCCCTTTACTGCTCTCTGTGGGCTGACTAATGTTCCATTTACCCTACTTCCAAGCTGTCTTCTTTTTCTGTCACTTTTTGTTCACCTGATTTCTATCGCTCCTTTACTTTTAATGTTCAATTAATTGCCATATCACTTCTTCCCATTCAGTATTTTGGTAATCCCAGACTTTCTCTCAGTTCCTTCCTGGGTGGTTGAGTGGCATTTATACACACACACACACGGAAATACAGCATCCTAAGAATTAAACTTCAACAAAGACAGACCAAATATCTGTATGTATATATATCAACACACAAGTAGCATTTATATACCACCCATTCAAAGGTTGAAAGCTTCAGTAAATCATCAAACTGATATCCTTTCAATGTTGCAGTTTCAGTTTTTCACTCACAAAAGAATGTGGAGAATCCATTTGCAGTGACCATGCCGTATTAAATTTCAGGAAGCAGGTAGATAATCTAAGACGATATGTATATCAGTATACATTAAAATGTCTCTATATAAAATTTATTCATAAAATAACCTCCTCTTCAAATTGATAATATACACTAGATGCCTCAACGTATGATTAAAAGAAGCTGCTACACCTCCTGTGATTAGCCAGCTTAGGCAAACCCTTATTAAAGAGACACTGTGGTATCCAATAGACCTGGAGCAGGACTTTTTGGCCTAATAACATTTAACCTGAGGTCCATAAACTCTTTGGATACAGGTGCAAAGAGACAATCCACTGATTAGACTAAATGGGACTGCTCATTTCCATATTCCATTTCTTTTTAACACCCTGTATATAAACCAGGATTAAGGGTTGATATAACTAATCAGCTCCAGTAAATACGTTCAATAATGAAGGAGTCTCTGAAGCTGTAAAAGCAGCAGGGACAAACCTAGATTCTAACCATTGCTGTACTTGCAACCATGGCCATTCAGCCATAGTGGGAAAATTGTATTTGGCATGCCAAGAATGACAAAAGTTCATAGGCACTCACTAATGGATGCAAGATAAAAATCAACTTTTCCTTCCAAGTCTACCCCAAAAACATTATCCTCCCAGTTCTGAATGTTCAAATCTGAATGTTTCCACACAATGTAGTAGACAAAAAGGAGAGCTGGTACGTTGTAGTGGGACTGGTACTTGGGAAATCCAGGTTCTGGCCCCACTCAGCCATGAAACTTAGTGGATTATTTTGGGTAAGTCACTGATTCTCTCTTACCTACCTCACTGGGCAGCACCTGGGCAATGCCTCATATATCATAAACAGTCTGAGAGATAATATTTATCTTTTACCTTATCCCACAGTTAAAAACACCCATCTATCTGGATTCCATGAGATCTCATTGATGCACTTATTCAAATTTAGCTTGATCTTTTGAGGTATGTCTCTGGGAATAAGTATTTCCAAAATGAAGTCAAATCTGTGCAGCATTCTGCATCAGTTCAGACTTTGACCAATTGTTTGACTAGCCAGATTACCAAAGTTACTGATCGACTGCATCAAAGCTGAAATAGATGACTAGGTTTTGAGATACAGCGGTACCTTGGTTCACGAACTTAATCTGTTCCAGGACTCTGGTCGTAACCCAAATTGGTCGTGAGCCAAGTCAAATTTCCCCATAAGGTTCAATGTAAATAAGGTTAATCCATACTGTAACTATTTTTTTAATCAGAAAAATTTGAAGCAAAGTGACAAAGAACAACAAAGATTGCAGCCATCTCTCCCCCCCCCCACCAAGCACGAGTGCGGTCGCGGCCATAGATGGGCACGCTCGCGGACACACTCAGGGGAGATGGGCGTGCTCCTGGGGGCACTGGGGCAAGAGATGGATGCAATTGCGGACGCGGGGGTGGGGTAGATGGGTGCGATCATGCTGTGAGGGGAGATGGCCAAGATCACGGTTCCGTTCGTGCAGGAAAGACGGGCACGATCTCTGCCATCTCCCCACCCCACCCCCTAAGCACAATCACAATCGCGATTGCGGCTGTCTTTCTTGCACAATTGTGATTGTGGCCATCTCCCCACTTGGGAGGATGGGGAGATGGCCGCAATTGCGGTCACCACCCAATGCAGAGTTCGCAATCTGAACAAAAATTTTTATGAACTTTTTATGAAAATTATGACCAATGAGATTTGGTCATGAACTGAGGCATTTGTGAGCCAACGTACCACTGTAAAGAATAAAATATCTTCAGCATAAAGAATGTTAAATTTTAAGCAATCATGTACAAAGCCATGGATGCTGCTATTCATCTAACAGTGCAAAGCAAGGGTTTCAAACACAAATCAGGTATGAGTGGAGAGAGTGGATATCCTAGACTGATACTTCTCTCAAGTGAAAAGAACGCCAAGAAGAGAGTGTTGGGGTTGAATATAAAATTCTGACCCATTTCAAAAATTGTACAGGAAAGCCTACATTACTCAACACAGAGAAATTTTCAGTGATTTTTTTCAACTTTTCAGTCTCCAAAGTAATCATGGCAGCCTAGTATGTTTTATCAGTGTTCAAAGGTATCAGATCAACAGTTTAACTAAGACCATCAGCTCCTTGTCTATGTTAATAAATGCCACCTCATCTGTTCAAATCAGTGTTGTGATAACTTGTTGCAATCTTCTGGCTAAAGTTGTAGTTAATATTTTAAGGTTCATGTTAATTAATGAAATAGCCCATGGGTAGCATAATAAGCGTGATCCCTGCTAGGTTTAGGAATTATTGTAATATAAGCATCATTTAATGATGAAAGAAAGTTGGCTGATTCAAAAAATGATCATAAAGACAATGAAGCTTTGAAAGTAAGAGGGTGCAAAATGCTTTACAGCTCTCAATTTGAAACACATCTGAACTAGGTGATTTCCCAGTATTTATATTTTGTAATTTCCTGGCTGAGTGACTTGAGTGGCTTGGCAGCTGGTGTTGCTATCTGATGGTAGCAAAGTATGTTTTTGTACCTCAAAAAAAATGAGGTGTCTGTACCTACATTTATTAATTAAATGTATGTACAACCCAACTGGCTAATGCCCTTGGGGCAAGTTACAATCATAAAGAATTCAGAAGAGAAAAATGACAACAAAAGCAATAAATGCTGGCATGAAAATATCAACAGAATAAAATATTAAAATATAGATATAACATTAAATATATTGAAGACTGAGAAGTCAAGCTAATAATCCAAGCAACAGGTTAAAGATTAAATGCCTGTTGGAACAGCAAGCCTTAACTCAATGCCTAAATGTGAACAGCAATGATACCAGGCAGAAATCTCTGGAACGGCATTTTATTATTATTATTATTATTATTATTATTATTATTATTATTATAACATTTCTATGCCGCCCCTTGCCGAAACCTCGGGGCGGCTTACAACATGATAAAATACATTGAAATACAATAGTACATAATAAATTACCATTAAATATAAAAATACAAAAAATACATTGATTTACAAATACAAAATTAAAATTATCAGTATAAAATAAAAATATAGGATGAGAAAGAGAAGGAAGAAGAAGTTGCCCAGGCCAGATCATATGTTTTAACAATTGAAATGATGTTTAAATAAAAAGGTCTTTACCTGGCGCCGAAAAACCAGTAACGACGGTGCCAGGCGGACCTCTTTGGGGAGTGAATTCCATAGGTTGGGCGCCACCGCAGAGAAAGCCCTCCTCCGGGTACTTACTCTCCTAATTTCTTTCATGGAGGGTTCCCGGAGAAGGGACTCTCCCGCAGATCTCAAAGGGCGGTCGGGCATATACGCACGTAAGCGCTCGTTCAGGTAGCCAGGACCCAAGCCGTTTAGGGCTTTGTAGGTCATAATCAACACCTTGAATTGGGCCCGGGCTTCAATGGGAAGCCAGTGAAGCTGACGGAGGACTGGAGTCATGAGATACACTATTTATTTTTTATTTATGCTAGTGGTGGCAAACCTATGGCACATGTGCCACAGTGGGCACGCAGAGCCCTGTCTGTCAGCACGCAAACCAAGTTGCCCCAGCATCGCCCCAGCAGCCGATCATCGGATAACAGTGCACATAGGGGCCATGCGCATGCTCAGAAAGGAGTAGTGGTGCTACGCAATAACTTCACAAGCCGTGACTCATTAGCTGCGACTCATCTGAGGTTTCGCATGGCTGGTCAGTGCGCTGCCAAGGAGATGGCTGTGAGTTGTTTTTTCTAAACTAAAACCTCAGTTTTCAGGTTTTATTGCAGTGTTGGCACTTTACGATAAATAAGTGGGTTTTGTGTTGCAGTTTGGGCACTCGGTCTCTAAAAGGTTTGCTATCACTGGTCTATGCTGTGCTACCCTCTTGTTTAAAGTATTGCAATGTGCTATATGGATGCCTCTGAGGAAAGTTTAGTAGCTAAATTGAAGTTCCCTAGCTCTGAACAAGTTTACATAGTTGAATTTGTTGGGTTTGACCTTTAAAGCATGAAATGGCCTGAACCCAGCTTTACAGAAGGAAACACCTTACCTTCTACCAAGAAATCTTCATGAAGGAGGGTGCTCCAAGTCCGACGTTCATCTGAAGTCAGATGGGCAGGAATGGGGAGCGAATTCTCAGCATTAATGGCTTCTCTCTGGAATTCTCTTCCCAGGGAGGCCCATGAAGTCAGCCATTGCAACAAACGGTTCTTGGCCCAGTTTCAAATGCTTGCTGCATGTGATCAGTTCAGACCTGTGGCAAGAACAATTTTTGCCCCTCCCTCACAGGGGCAAAAAATGGGTTTTGCCCCACCCATTTTTGCTTATGTCCTGGAGAGTTGTTTATTCCCCAAGAAGGTTACCCTTCCTGGGACTGTGATCATAGATGTAAGTTTTACTCCTGCTCTAGGCTAGCTCTTTTGTCACTTTTCAGAAAGAAATTAAGATTTCATTTCAATAAGCATTTGGCAAGTGATGCAGATTGCTATTTTAACTGGCCTGTTTTCATCTCCTACTCTTGTCCTGTAGGTTCTCAATACTGTTTTTCTTTAAACATACTTTATTAATACTTTAATAGTACTGTTTTAGTTTAATTTTGTAAGCAGATCTGAGAGATGTTCTGGCTGATGTGGCAATATTTACCTTTATTTATTTAAAATTGGTTCACTTTCTATGGTCATGCCTTGTCTGCTGTAACCGTCTCTTTGACTGTCAAGCCTCTTGTGTCCATGCAGAACTCTGTTGCCGAAATAGCCCACTTCTTTTGGAAATTGAGCCATGTGATACTTTTTAATCCCTTGCACATCTAGTGCAAACAACTTGTCCTTATTTCCAGAGTCTCCTTGGGTCCTGTCTTTCTGCCCTGGTCTCCCAATATGTCAGTACCAATTCCGTCTGCCCCACACCTCCACTGCCTTAGTCAGCTTTCCTCACTCCCCCTGCCCCATTATCTTTTGCTGTTCCTTTTTGCCTGCTGGCATCTAGGCATGTTCCTGGTATCCTCTCATCCCACTTAAAGTTAATCCTTATCTACAACTATAATGCCACTTGTAAGCATGCCTAAATACATTTGGCCATCTGCATTCTTAGTTACCTTTGTTGCATTGTTTCCCTCCCATTGTCTTTCACATGAGCAAAATTTAGATGGTAAGCTCCTTGGGAACAGAGGCCTGCCATTCTTTTGTGAAGGACTTG
Organism: Varanus komodoensis; assembly: GCF_004798865.1. Taxonomy (NCBI): domain Eukaryota; kingdom Metazoa; phylum Chordata; class Lepidosauria; order Squamata; family Varanidae; genus Varanus; species Varanus komodoensis. The sequence continues at coordinate 15,174,162 of NW_025335761.1, forward strand.
TAAACTCTGTGAAGAACCATGTACACTGGTTGCTTAACATCTATGAATAAACAAAAGAAAATGCTTTCCTGGGTTTGTTCTATAGGCCACCCGCTCTGGCCTGCTTCACACACACAAGTCTGAGGAATTCAGTTCTGCCTTTTTACAGTTCTGCTATCTTCATCTCCTGGCCACCCTCTCCAGTTCACTCCTCAGAGAACACACCCTTTTCCTCATTGCTAATAATACCTACACCCTGTTCTGCTGGGATTCTTGTCCTCGATGTGTTATCTTGTGTTTGTCTTGCTCTTATTGGAACCGTAAGACTTCAGGGCAGGGAGCTTGTTTTATCTTTGTTTGTCAAGCCCTGTGCAAGTTCACAGGGCCGTATAAGTGCTTTAGATAATCCATGACAACAATAAAATAGGTCATCTTAGAAAAAGAAATAGATTAACTTCAGGAAGGTGTGACTCAATTCTTCCAGCGCCACCTTCTGTTTTTTTGCTTTACAAGATGTATGTATACCAGTATGAATTAATCTCAGGGCTGGGGGAATAGTTGGAGATAAACAGGTGCTGTCAATGCTTGTATCCCCCTTTTTACTCCCCTTGCTGTTGCCAAGGAGAGGTTACGCTAATCCTATTCTGCCTTATTTCCCCTTGTTTCTGTGGTCTGTTCAATTGACCAAAAGCAGTTTCCAGGCCACTCTAGATTGTTTGGGGGAAGGTTCTTAAGTCTCAAACCACAAAGGAAAACTAGAAAACTCCAAGTAAGGTTATAGTTAACTGTAGAATCTTGTTAAAAGTAGAAAAAAATAGTGACAGTACATTTTAGTTGTTCCCTCATTCACTGCACAGTGTCTCATTGCTCATAGATGGCAGCTGAATATTTAAACTTCATCCAGTGTAAAAATGACACAAAAATGTCCAAAGTTATCCTTTGTCTTATTAACATTTTGTATGAATTGTGCCATGGAAACAGAACCAAATGCTTTTAGGAAGCATCCCAAGAAAGTACAGTAGCAACTGCTGTTCTTATTTACTTGCATAGCATTTATAAAGCCTAATCCTGTATATACCTAAAGTAATCCTCACTAAATTAAACCCAACTTATTCCAAAATAAATGTATGTCAGAATATAACCTTAGGCTACAATTCTAGCCACACTGAACTGGAATTAAATCCTTTTGAAGGCAATGAGATTGACTTCTGAGTAGACAAGGATAGGATTGTGCCATTTATGTGCTTCTATAGCATTTAGCTCTCCTGATGACAGCTTTGTAGTTATTGTACTTTTTATTGCATGCACGTGCTTCCTTGAGCAGTCCAAGAAGTTCTGCAGAATTTAGTTTTCTTTGGAGGAAAAGATGCTAAAAGACAATGGGTTGGATCTAGATTCTCATACTGAAAGCAGACCCATTGAAATTAAGACCAGTTAGTCACGATTAACTTACAATCCATTTATTGCAATGGGTCCGCGCCAAGTATGAACGTCTGGATCCCATTCATGTAATGTTTGTAAGATTTTCTTTATTTACAGACTTAAGGTTCTCCGAGCGGCTTACAAGCAGAGATGTATAAGCAGAGTATGTAAAGGCAAATTTACTCAGAGTAGCCACTATTTTCCAAAGGTGCAGCCTGGTTTCACTAACTAAATTTACAGTTCTCTTTGTCTCTTCCAGGCGCTACTTAAATTTTTCACTGCTATTTATTTGTTTATTTATTTATAAATAACATTTGTGTGCTGGCTTTTTTTCTGTCATCTTCTCCAAGTTCAGCCCCAACCATCTCCACACTACTAGGCCTCATTAGTGAAACATCAGCTCACTTGAGAGTATCAACCAGGAATACACCTTGCAAAGGAATGGCTGACCAGCATCTGGAACACATATAAGGGAAGACTGATAGATGGGCAGTGTGGCCAGTGACTGAGTAGTAATTTAAGACAAGTTCTCCTAGGTCTAATGCTGCTTTTCCATCAAAATGCTACAGTGCTCTTCGGCTGTACAGTTTTATACATTAACTACCAGCTAAATTAATTTACTCTAATTATTACTGAAACCTCTGATTCCAGATCTGAACTTGATATCTAACGGAGATAGCAATGAAGAAAATTCATCAGATGTATAGGCCTTTTCCTGATATTTATGGATCTATATAGAGCCTGTGCAGGGTGCCAGATACTGTGCTGAAATCCAGTTTATTCATGATGCTGCTTACTTAGTATTAACTTCTATGTATTTCTTTTATTATTAACTTCTTTTATTCCTAGCCCCTCAAAAGGTGAGGCAGTGTAAAACAATTTAACATAGTATAACCTTAACAATAAAAACAAGGAGATTTAAAACAGAAAAAACATTAAGACAACTGCTTAATTTTTAAAGCTGGATTAACAATGTGTGTCTTCATACCCTTTTTAAAAGGCAAAAGAATGGTGGCCAAAAATAGTTCCTGGGGGAGTACATTCCACAGTCTGGAGAATACTTCAGAAAGCCCTTTCATGTACCCAACAAATAAGGTTCTGTCTCAAGAAAACCTCTTCTGCAGAGTGTAATACCCAGGCAGATTCATGATTTGCCTGGCTGTCCCTTAGCCTGTCACTTTCACAGGGTTGTTGTGAAGAGGAAAATAGGATTAAGTTGCCTTCAGTTCCTTGGAGGAAAAGCAGGCAGGATATAAATGCCAGCCTGCAATCATAAATGAATAATGCTGTAATGACTTAAGGGTCAAATTGGCCCTTCAGTCCTGTCAATGTGTTATCCTCTTTATGCGGAAATGTTTGGTACTAGGCTCTTTGTCAGTAAGCAAGAATGCTGCTGTGGTTTCCAAGAAGGCAAGTGAAAACCCTTAAGCTAGTTTTGCCAATGTTTCAATGCTTTCAAGCCTATGTATTTTACTAGGTCTGGTTCTGCCTTCAGTGCTGAGAATGGGATTTTGACATTTGGCAGTGAGGTAGCTGGGAGATCAGACAGGATCTTTTTGCTAGTTTTATGAAATTCTGTCCACTTTACACTGTTTTGAAACAGAACTGCTTGCAGATGACCTACATACAGCGCATGTGGTATTTGCAAGGCTATACCTTGGTAAACATATCTGGAAAAGGATTTAAATTTAATAATACTCACCGTTATGATCTCTGAGGTTTCATCATGCATTGCCTGCAGACTCTGGAAACTGTTTTTTGCAGTTTTAACCAAACCTAGAATTTCTCTGCTTTTTAAATAACACTGTCAAGATAATCAAGATGTTTCTTGTCTTCCCCACATACAGTTCTTGAGCTTACACAGTGTCATTACTGAACACACACAAGGTTGGGCCCACATACCCAATTTACCTCCTACATTTCCAGTTTGTTCTGGAGGGAAGGTCTATACACACAAGCAAAACTAGCTCAGAAAGTGCATGGGATTTTCAATTAAAAGTGGGCTTTCTTCTTATAATATGGTGACAACAAGTGTGAAGTAGTGCTTAGTGCTGAACTGAGACTTGGGAAACCTGGGTTCTAGTCCCAACTCAACTCCTGACCCTAAGCCTAACCTACCTAGCAGGGTTGTTGTGAGGACAAAATGGCGAGGAGGATGACTGTGTAAGCAGCCTTGGATTCTTTGCAGGAAGAAAAAAAAGTAGGAGTAAATGTAATTATTCTACTTGCCCATATTTTTCTGTTTGTGTAGCTCACAGTATATAAGTGACTTAGCACAGAAGTAAAATGATTGAGGCATGTAAGTGATATGTTATCTGTACATCTCTTACTTAAAAGTAGTTACCACGTTCAAGAGTACATGTAGAATTCTTCCTGGAACATTGGGAAATAATCTAAGTGAATCATGGGAACAAAGCAGACATACTAATCTGTGGGAAAAAGCTACCTGTTCTTGAGCATAATAAGGGAGTATGTAATAATAATTACTGTTATTGTAATAAGGGCTGGGTGACTATCTGACAAAAAGATGTCTGACAATAACCTTGCCTTGGTTTGTTTTCACCTGTGAGTAAAATAGTTGTTATGTACATATGGCAGTAATACCCGTGGCCAGAACATAATGCTGGCAGCACCCCAAGTATGCACACACTGTTCAGTTCAGGTGTGTGTATGTTGGGCCAAACCAGGGTTTGCAGCTGGCAAAGTCTGGGACCCAGCACTAGGCTCCCAGAACTACCACAAGGGTGTCATTTCAAACACATTTTGGAAATCAGTCCAGCCCAAGGCAGAACAAGCCCTTTGCACAGCTGTGCCAATGCCAGGTTGTACGTCCCTCTGTGGCCCAATAGCATTGCACAAAGGGGTTTCTGAGAGAAGGGAAGGGAGTTGAAAAGGAGGTAATGCCTGGACACAGTGAGGGGCATTGCAGCAGCTCTACCGGACAAACACAACTTTGTGCACTTAGTGGAAATAGATATGGCAACAACTGTTTGCACTGCACTGATGGTGAAAGCTTGGGTTGTCACTTCCCTTTCTGACAACGCATGCTTGGTCCACAGAAATTGCGCAAGGAGAGGTCAAGACAGAGCTCACACTTCCCCAATAAACATTCTTTGTGTCTGTAGGGGCTCATCCTCCCCACACTCTAAATATATAGCATGACGTTTATGACCTCGGGCATGTTGCTAAGTTTTCGTTATACCAGGTTGGATCCAGACACAGTAGACTCAATGAAATTAAAGAACCATTCATGATTCATTAAAGTCCCACGGACTTTAATGAATCAGTGCTAAGGATGACTAACTCTGGAGACAGTCCATGATGTCTGTACAGCTTCTAATCTGTTCAAGATTCTGCTGCATTGCAAGGGCTTACTTTGAGATTTACCCTTCCCAACAATCCTGTGATAGTTATCTGTTGTCATGGCAGATTAGCCCGCAATAAAAAGGGGTGTTCCACACAGTGCACTCTGCAGAATGTATACAAGGATGGACTCCATTATGACAAGCAGGCACCAAGACATACTATTTAGAAGTATTTTCCTGGTTTTGTTTTGGGCAGGAATTGGTTTTGTTTTCGGACAGGAGTTGCTCTTGGATGCATGCATATAACACAGTTCTCTGGGCTGAGAATTTGTATTTGAAAGCACTGCTAGTATTGTTCAGTAGAAATGCTTTATTTATAAATTCATTCCCCACCTTTCTGTAAACATAGTCCAAGCCAGCTAACAACAATAAAATCTGCAGTAAAAGGAAAATGTACTTAGAAACAGAAATAAAAGTAATAAAGGTTAACTTAAAGTTATGTTAACTTCTCTGTAGCATTTGAGATTATGCATAACCAAACGATCTGCTTAAAATGAACATGTTCCTATCACACTTATATAGGCCTGCTGCTGTGTATTTGGAATGTCTGACTTTCCCACAGTCCTCATTTCCATCCTGATTTTTATGACCTTGCAAAACTATGGAAAGGGGCTTAACATCTTAATTTTGCAAGGTAAAATGTATTAATATGGATTTCTCTTGCAAGGTAAAGCAATGAAGCTTATAAAATAAGAAGAAAGAAAACTGTGAAAGAGGAAGACCAAGGCCTGTGCAACATCTGACTCACCATAAAGCCAAATGCAATCCACCTATAAAATATTGTGACCTGCCAAGTGCTTCGTGCCTTTCCACTCCTGTTCTTGCTGTTCCAGGCAAGCAACTACAACATGGTGTTTATCAAGCCCATGCATGACTCGGAAGCTGCATTTGGTAATGTGAGTCACACTTTGTGCAGCCTATGTAACATCCTAACTGCACCAGGCTCCACTGCATTATCTGTGTTCAGTGGAAACAAATGCAGAGACCAATGACGGAAACCCTGCATTTATCCAACATGACATTCAGGGAGGTAGATTGCTTCAGGCCTATCTATTCCACTTTGTTACTTCTGAAAACAGACTTTTCCTATAAATACACTTCTGTCTACTATGAGAAGTGTGTGCTTCCTTTGAGTCACAGTATGTTGCTCACTCACCACTGGAAGGACTAATCAGTGTATACATTCTTTGCTCCCAGGGGCTCCTTGCTCCAGATGAACTAAAGGGGAAGCCCCCATGCACAACCACAAAAATTCCAACAAGAAAAATGTGTAGAAGACAACAGAGGAAGGCTCCACAAACGGCTAACTGACAACCTGAAAGGAAAAAAAGAACATGTACTGGAAGTGGAAGCAGGGCCAGGCCACAAAGGAAGAATATAAACAAATAGCAAGGAATTGCAGGGATGGGCATCAGGACAGCTAAAGCAGGAAATGAACTGAGATTAGCAAGGGATGCTAAGAAAAACAAAAAAGCCTTCTTCGGGTACATCCGAAACAAAAGACATATGAAAGAGAAAAGTGTCCAGCTATTTAAAGTGGATGGCAGAGTGAAAACATGATGATGAAAAGGCGAAGGTGCTCATTTCCTACTTCACTTCAGTCTTCTCCCACAAGAAAATCTACAACAAAGAGGAAGTACAAGCTGAAAGTGAGAGATGGCTGCCCAAGATTGACACTCAAATAGTCAAGGAATTCCTAGATGGAATAAATGCATTCAGATCTCCAGGGCCCAATAAACTCAATCCCAGGGCCATAAAAGAGCTAGCACAGAAATCTCAGAACCACTGGCTATTATCTTCAAAAACAGGAGAAGTGTCAGATGACTACAGAAGGGCTCATGTTGTCCCCATCTTTAAAAATACTAAACCAAATAAATACATACATAAAAGGGGGGGGGGATGAATGTGGGAACTACAGACCAGTTAGTTTGAGATCAATCCCTGGAAAAATTCTGGAGCAGATTATTTAAAAAAACCAGTCTGCAAGCATCTTGAAGAAAAGCAGTGATTAATAAATACCAACATGGATTTATCAAAAATAAATGTCAGACCAATTTAATCTCATGTTTTGATTGAGTAACCTCCCAAACAGGCAGAGGGAACACTGTGGACATAATCTACCTAGACTTTAGCAAAGCTTTCAACATAGTGCCCCATGACATTCTGATAAGCAAATTAGCAAAAAGTGGACTAGACAGAAAAACTATTAGGTGGATCCAAAATTGACTGCTAAATTGGACAAAAAGAATGTTCATCAATGGCACCTTCTCAAACTGGAAGGAGGTAACTAGGTACCGCAGGGTTCAGTCCTAGGCCCAGTGCTCTTCAACATCTTTATTAATGATTTAGATGAGCAAGTACAAGGAAAGATAATCAAATTTGCAGGTGATAAAAAAGTGAGCAGAATAGCAAACACCCTTGAAGACAGAATGAAGATCCAGGTCAATCTTGATTAAATTGAATGTAGTACTGAAAGCAACAGAATAAGATTCAATTCGGACAAGTGCCAAGTCTTTCACCTAGGAAAAAGAAACCAAATGCATTGATACAAGATGTGGAATACATGTCTCAACAGAATTGAACGAGACCTCAGAGTAATTGTGGACAACAGGCTAAATATGAGCCAACAATATGATGCAGTTACAAAAAGGGCAAATACTATTTTGACATGCATTAATAGAAGTATTATTTCCAAATCATGAGAAGTAGTAGTTCCCCTATATTCCTCACTAGTCAGACCTCATCTGGAATACTGTGTCCCGTTCTAGGCACCAAGATTTAAGAAAGCTGCAGAAAAATTAGAGTTAGTGCAGAGGAGGGCAACAAAAATGATTCAGGGTTTGAAAACACTGCCCTGTGAGAAGAGACTGTGAGAACTGGGCATTTTCAGCCTTGAGAAGAGAAGACTGAGGAGGGACATGATATCCCTCTATAAGTACCTCAAAGGCTGACATAAAGAGGAAGGTCAAGATCTCACTGATACCAGAGTGTAGGATAAGGACTAATCAATTCAAGTTAACCCAGATTCAGGCTAGATATCAGGAAATATTTCCTCACTGTCAGAGCAATACAACAGTGGAACCAGTTTCTCCCACACTAGAAATATTCAACAAGAAACTGGACAGTCAGCTGAGTGGGATGGTGTAAATTGGTGTCCTGCAACAGCAGAGAGTTGGACCCAATGGCTTTCATGGCCCCTTCCAGCTGTACTATTCTATGATCCTATGTGCAACTGATACACATACACATTGGAATGTGCCTGGGGCTCTGAACTGAGGCCACATTATCATCACCATCATATTGCATTTAGATTCTGCCTTTCTTCCTCTTGCAAGTAATTCAAAGCAACTTATAAAGTTCTCCTGCTCTCCACTTTATTGTAGAACAACTACTTAGATAGGTTAGGCTGAAAGTCAGTGACTGGCTCTTCTCACCCTGTGAGCTTCATGGCCAAATGGCAGCTAGAACCTGGATCTCCTGACTGCTCTTTACTGCTTCTCACAAATAAAAGTGGGTCCTACACATTTTTTAAGGAGTTCTTGTGAGGAAATAGACATTGCCACCAAAAGAGGAAAAATGGATCAAATAGGAACAATTGGGATTTAACATCTGTGTCTTATTTGTTTAAGCTGTTCTTGTAAAGTACAAAATGGGGTTGTACCTGGTCATCATTTCCAGACTTTTCTTTCTTTTACAAATTGTGTAGAAAGTTCAGCCAGGCTGCTTCTTCTTCTTTTTTTAGTTTTGTTCATAGCACAGCTCTACCTGAAGATGCTGTATCTAGTGGAGTGTTTTTTTTCTAAGCTAACCTTAAAAGTATAGTAGCTCTCTTGAAGTCCGAAATCAGCAACCTCAGCAGCATCTAATGTTCTGAAAAGGAGGCTGGCAAGAAAGCAGGTAAGTTTGTTAAACTGCTTCACCTTTTTGATGGAGTAACCTGTGAGCATCACCTCAAGGATGTTGGAAGATAAACTGTCCATGGGGTTGCCAGCTCACAAAGCGCAGATCCTCTTGCCTGTCACTTTAACGTTTCTGAGGCAGCAGAAGAGGATGTAAGTGCAGCTGTGCCTCCCACCCCATTTTCCTGCCGGCCCCTCCTGGCTGTGAGATAAAGCCAGAGCCCTGTGTGTTCTAGCAGGCAGAACAATGTGCAGTGGGCCTGGGGGAGGAGAAGTAGCCACAGCTGCATCCTTTCTTGGGGCTGTGGAGGTGTGCAAGAGACAGGTGAGATTTCTGAGCTGCAACCTGGCAACCCGCAGGCAGGAAGAGTGGCAACTTGACTTCCTCATTACTGCAGGGGTCAACTCCGCCTTCAGGCATGGTGCAGTCCATGGACAGTGCTGATGGCTTGACCACCTGTGAAAGTAGGGGAGTACATCACAGTATCAAAAGGTACTGCATTTTCTAAACAAGCTAATCCACAGAAATGCAATAATCCAAAAGGGCATATTTTTAACTGGAAAGTATTTGTCAGCTAAGGAACACTGATAAAGCATGCTACAGACTTGTTTTTAAAAAGTTGAATCAAGTTGATTAAGTAGAGGTCACTGAATTTCTTGTGGTATAATTGATAACCAAGATGAATGAGGTCATGGTAAGTGAGAATTGGGGATATGGTGTTTTGTACAGCTACTTCCCCACCACACACTTTTTAAAGCTGACTATTAAATGTACTGAAGCAGACTAGTAAGATTTACATGAATGACTCATAGATCACAGAAGATAAGCCAGGTTGTTTAGTTTAGAGTCTCTTTCTCTCCTCCCTTGAGACATGTTAAAAAGCAAGGAGAAGAATTTTCTTCAAATCTTGAAAAGCCATTGAATATCTTCAAGTTCTCAGAGTTAATTTCAACTTCACAATGGACAATTGTTTACAGTGGGGTTTTAGTGGTAAGCAGTGGTTCTTTTTCAAACTGAGGTTTCATGTGAGACAGACATTTTGTCTGGATTTGCATACAACCACCAGATGTGGGTTGCAAGGTGGGGAGGGCTGCCCTTTTGTGTGAACCTGGCTGACTTCCTGTGCAGTGGCTTTTTTGTGGACAAGAAGCTACCCTATCAAATCATGGCCTGTTTTTGGAGGAGTTGAACCCATGATATGTTATCTGCATCCAGGTGGCCAGTGAGTTGTGGGAAATGGGTAGTGGCATGTTCAGCAAGAGCAGCAAAAGCCACTTGCCGCTCTTGCCAAGCTATGCTGGGCACAACGCAGCTCAAGGTGCACGCTGGAGCAAATGGCACTGACTCGTTGCCCCCTGCTGCCATCATAAGCTAAAAGAGAGCATGGCTTTTCAAGTTCAACATGGCTTTTCTCCACCTTTCTCCCCTGCCCTCCTTTTTTCCCCGCAGAGATAGCTTTCTGCAGCTAGATTTGACAACTAGTGACTATTTATGTATTTATTTAAAGTTTTTATATGCCGTCCCATTACTTAAATGTAAGCCGCCCCGAGGCTTCGGCGAATGGGGCGGCATAAAAATGTTTTAATAAAAAAAAAATAAAAGTCTCTGGATGGTTTACAAAGAACAAAAAACCAAAGAACAAGTCAAAACATAACACACAACACACTCCATCTGATAAATTATGATAAAAACAAGGATAGAACCAATTAATTGTTAAAATATCAGGAAAATTAAAAAATAGTGGCACACTGGAGGGGCTGCCACTGGTTTCTCACCCCCTTTAAAGTGTTTGGCACTCCAAGTATTTCTTGCTCTCTTTGTTCTCTTCTTTCAAGGGGCTGTTTGATATCCCTGTTGAGGGCAGGGGACCCACCCTTTTAAAAGAAATGTGAGCTTTGACAGCTAGCTATTGAAGCTCCATGCTCCCATAAAAAGAGGGTGGATCAAAATTTTTCAGCGTCCTGAGTAGTGTCAGGAAAGGGTGGAAAACTGAAGGGCCCTGACAAGAGTAAGGTGCACAAAAACAGAAAATAAAACACAAAGCAAAGCAAAAGTTGAAATCTATTGGCCACCCTTTTCACAAGCAAGGATCACTCATGACTTTGGTTTCTCTTAACAGCTCCCTTTTGACAGCTGTCTAGAGATCTGACATCCAACACAAAAGTTCTTAGCAGCCTCTCTGGGGCAGTGGCTATGGGGGTTGCCTACCGCTGCCCTGCCAAAAAAAGATTGCACAAGCAAAAGATGCCAAAAGACCCACATAGGTACACAAGTACACATTGAAGCAAGCCTGACTAGGAAAAAAATAATAGGAATCTTGCACACATTTGGAGCCCCTTTTTTTTTTAAAGATGACAAACCAGTGGCAGCTCCTTCAATGTGCTGTTTGGGTATGCTGAAGTGGCTGTCACTAGCCATCAAATTGGAGATCACAAAAAGTCATCTCTGAACAAAAGGGGGAAATGGTAAAAGTGCTTGTAATCATGGCAAAGAGGACAGAGAAAGTAGGGAAGTCTGTAGGAGGACTAAAGAGGAAACAACCCACTGTGATCCCAGTAGTAGTTCAGTCTCAAGGTGGGTTGTTGTGAGGATTTGCCGATTCTCTCTTTTTAAAATGCAATCAAGTGCTTAATGAGAGAGCAACCAAGCACTTCCTCTAAAGCAGGGAAGGACAAATTTTGCCTGCCAGTCCAGCCTGCAGGGCCTCAACCGAGGTCCCCCAAGCCTCCTCTGGGGCTGGCCAGGAGAGAGATCCCTGCTGTTATTCCTGATCAGTAATTGGAGATTACTTTGTGGGGGTTCCTCTGTGCACATCTCCCCCTCCCAACTGGAAAAGCGAGGGGTATGCTAAGGGTAATCCCAACCATTCCCTTGGATAAATGATTCACTTAGTAAGCTGCATGCAGACCCAGCTGCACACAGAGACTTTTCCTGCCCACTGCCCAGGGATAGACAAGAGAGACAGGCAAATCAGTGGCCCCCAGCAAGGTGGTTCCCCATCCAGCACTTTGGGCAGGAACTGGATGATGTCAGGGAGTGGGGTCCCACTCCCTCAAGTATCCCACCCTCAGAAGACTGTGGGTGGTCAACTCCTCTCCCCAATTTGAATCCCCCATACCTGTCCTCTAAAAATTGGGCTTCCGGTTTGCAGAAAGTGCCTTAATTGTCACTGGAGGTGCAGATAGACTTTGTGGCAGGATGTGTCTTTTATCAGTTGGCAAAGGTTGATAAACTGTGCCCTAACTGAACAGACAGACATTTACTGCAGTTCCCCATGCTTTGCGTACAGCAGTTGCTGGGGAAGTTGTGTGGGAGGTTGCTGCTGCATGCGTAACCTGCTTGTGGGTTTCCCATGGTCAGTCGGTCAACCCTTGTGTGAAAAGAATCAGACTAGATGGACCCTTGCTCTGATCCAGCAGGGATCCTTTTATGGGTTGCTAAAAAAGCATTGTATAAACTGCTAAAAAAGCAGTCTTTGAAGAGTTCTTTGAAAATAGCCCAGAATAGGGTAGAAGGCGAGGCAGAAGATGGTTGACTGGAGCAGACTATTTTAACCCTATTTTAAACCAGTGCATTTCTGGGCCAATCCAAAGAACCAGTTTTAACCATTACAACCCTCAGCAGTTCAGTTTGTGCCCAGGGTAGCTGAAGGATCACCACCTTACCTGGACTCTAACATCACCTTCAGAGAGACTACCCCAGGTGACTGTGACAGGTGAGGTTCAGCAGGGTGTTATTACAGGAAGGGCCTTCCCTGCAGTAGCAGCCTCATAGTGGAAAGCATTTCCCAGAGAAGTTTGCCTGTCCCCTATGTTATACTTTGGAGTGTTAAGCACTTTTAAGGTCATGCATGTTTAATGTTCTGCTGTGAGTTTTGTTTTGTTGTTCTTATTTCATCTATTTAGTTTTGTATGGAGATAGGCATTTAAAAATCCATTTTATAGTTTGCTTCTAGTGTTCTTTGATTTTAATTTTTTCAGTGGCCCAGATGGTATAAGAGTGTTGAAAGGGAATAAAAAGCACTTGGTCCATAGTGTCACAAGGTACGGTCCTCCTCCCAAGTAAACACGCTGCTCCAGAGTTTCTTTTCACAAGACTTTCTTGTTACACATCTCTGAGTTCACCCAGAGTAAAGTGTTGAATCCTTTCTGACAACCCTCACTCTTTGATCTCTTTATACCCCTTTTGCCCACATACACCAGCAGGCAGGGCGCTCTGAAACCAAGCTCTCCTGCGCTCTTCCTGTTTCTCAGTTAGCTGAATTTCCTGCCTGTGTTGTCTCCTAGCAACTGGCATCACCTCCTCGGAGGGAGGGACCTCCACATCAGGCAGACTGCTCCAACTCCTGCTATGCGACCTGCCCAGTCCCCAACTCTTCCCCCTTTTTTGGTATTGGTAGACTGGGCCTCTGGTCAGACCCGACTGTTAACTCTAACCCCTGTTGTGCTATCTCCTCATTCCCATGGGCCATCACTGCCATCAGTTTGGACTAACGACTCCCTTCCTTGCTCCCCAGATCTTCCCTGATTTGTATCGGAGCTTGCTGAGATTCCATGACAATTTTGTCTTCACTGTCTGAGCTTGAATTCCCATCAAAGCTATGGTCCGTTTGTGCATGCTCTGGCACTTTGCCCAGTGCGTGCACAGTTTGGATGGTTATGGTTATTGGACAACAATCCTACATAATTTCCAGAGGGATAGCCAAGTTGGTCTGTTGCTGCAAAGTGACAAACACTGTTGTGGCTTCCTAAAAACATTTATTATGGCACAAGGCAGGTATATATACACATAGTTGGGAGTGGTGTGCAAAGCAGAATTGTAAACATTGCGTTCAGAGGGAACAGAACATCAGCAACTGCAGATAGTGATCTTTATTTTGTTAAAGGACCTGTAAAACTGCTTCTTCTGACAGTATAAGGGTGCCATCCAATGTGGCTGCCTATAGCCATCCAAACTTGGATGATTATAGACATCCCACTGAGAACAAGAAAAGCACAGATGTAAAGATGGCCTTTGTGCTTCTTCCCTGACAAGACATCTGATTTTGGCTGGCTGTGTGTCTTGTCCCTGTTCATGAGGAAGAGGGCCTGGGGCTCTGACTTCAGAATGTCTTTTCATGGTTGAAGCTGGGATCCCAGCCTATCTTATGGCCACCCAAATAGTTTCTAGTAGCCATAGAATTACACCCTAAATGCTATACAATTGATACTATCTAATAGAATTTAGCAGGAACTTCCATGCTAAGGTGACTGTCAATCTTTGGAATGATAGCAGAACATTTGTGGCTACCATCATGGCATTTTATTTCCAGTTCCACTTTCACCAAATAACTTAGACACAGAAAATATTCTATTCATTATGGAAAGTTAAATGTCAGCTGGCCACTCCTCCAATGTTGCTACATGCCACAATTTAGAACATTTCTTTAAGATGAGTGGTTTTTGGAAAAGTTTTAGTATGCTTCCCTTACCCATACCCACAGAAAGGTATCTGAAATTTAATCATAGTCAGATATCCAGGTACAATTATATGGCAGAGATAAGGAGCTCAAGCTTGAGGTACCAATCTTGCCCACCACACTTACCCTTCCCTGGCTTCACCCAGAACCCCTACTGGTGGTTTCCCAGCCTTTGTGTATTTCTTTTCCTCCATTCTGAAGCTTTATATAAGTCCACCACTGTTACTAGCATGAACAGACAATTCCTTTTTGTATTTCCGTCCCACTTCCTTTGCCTTGTCCCCACCCATCACTGGGATACAGCTCATGAGGAGCTCCTCCAAAACTGAATGTTGCTGTCTGGCAGAAAGAGATTCCTCACCTTGTTCTCGCAGTTGTACCCACACTTAGATGCCTACAACTGGTGGTGATAAAGGCAGATGTCTCCATCCTCTTCTCCCCATAGTAGCTGCTCTGGTCTTCTGAAAATACTATATAGAAAGCTGGGGGACCCCACTGAATAGAATGGGCCATGATATGGAGGAAAAGAGAGGATTCTTGAAAATTGGACAGAGATACCTTCCATGAGTGTGACGTTCTTCTATCAATGGAAGGCAAATCCTGGATCCAACCCTAAAAATTTGTGGCATTCTTATTCATGATTGGCTGGGACTATAATGATACACATTTTGTATATGTGTCTATGATACATGAAAGAAAGAACAATAATTTACCAAACTGAGCCCTGGCTGTATGAATTTTATTTACTAGAAGGCACTACGTCCAGAATTGCATGCAGTAGCATTGGAAGGACATCCTGGGAATTTTCACCAAGACCTGCAGACTCCTGTCCTCCCAGAAAAGCTGCTCTGGAAAATCAAGTGGGTCCCTAGAACAGTGTGGGACCAGGCCCCGGGGGATGCAGGGCAAGGGGAACCACTGCCCTACCCACTGCCTTCTCCAGTTCTCAGTATCCTCTGTGGATGGAAGGATCCCTCCTCTTAGCAAAGGTGGGTTGGGGAGTCTGAATCCAATGCACTGTTGCCTATATTAGGAGGAGCAGGCAGGAAGGAAGGCAAAGAGGTGTCAGTCATTAATGTTACCAAGCTAATGGTTAAGTCAGTAGAAGGTTAATTTTAGAGGGACTTTCATCAGTTATAAACAGCACAGCTAGTCAGGATGTGGCTGCCAGCTCTGCTTCTCCCATTATAAACTTGCACTTTATTTCAAAAGTATTCACTTCTCAGTTTGGTTTTCCCTTTTATGAAGTGAAACCTGAGGTCATGGTACCACATTTGAGTTGTTCAGTCAAAGTTCATCAAAGTAAGTCTTTTTGTAGGGCGAACATAGCACATTATGTGGTAATATAATCTTTCCTTTCTTTCAAAGTTACAAAAGTGTATCCCATAATTTCAACCCCTACAATGGCTCTACATTCCAGCATTCACTGTTACATTAAAATACTGGATTGCAAACAATGATAGAATAAAATATACTTAACTCAGAAGTGGTAGCTCCGATCAGTTCAGTGTGATTGAAGTTTCAGTAAATGGGTTGACTTACTGAATGCATATTATGGTTCTGCTGACTCATCCCAAAAACATAACCAGGCCTTTCTGCTTGAGATGTCCAAAATACGTCCCATTCCAAACTTGTATGGGAGATTGCAACCACCACTGCATTATGACTGGGCGTCTACATGGCAAGAGTGGGAGAGAGACACTGCAGCACAAGAGTTTCCGCTGGCTGCCATGAACCGACATTGCTATTTGAGCCTATGCTCAAATCAGGCAAGTTCCTGGACCATGTTCAAACTAGCTGATCTTGGTATTCTATTATACACCTGTATTTTCCATGAGAATAGGAGGAAGATGCCTTCTGAGCTTGCCATGACCATTCCTGCATATACTCAGTGATAGCCTCCTTGTGCTGAAGCAGACATTGAAATGGGCCTGCTGTTAAGGCATTTAAATAAGTAAATGTATGCTTCTGATGATGTGGACATTGCCTGAGAAAGCTTAGGCCAGAATAAATGAATTCATCTTTAAGGTGTGGCACAAATGTTTCTGGTTGCTTTTGCTGCAATACAGTAATAAGGCTAACATTCAGAATGCTTCACTGGATTATAGAATTATTTGCATCTATATCTGCTATATGTTTACATGGAAGTAATTGCTACTGATGTTACTGCAGCTTACATCATGGGTGGCCTCCACATTCACTGGCCTATAACTGACATCAACCCCAGTAAGCATAGCCAATAGTAAGGGATCATGGGAGCTGTAGGCCAAAATATCTTGGAAGCAACATTTATGCGTAGCCCACACCTCTCTTAGATGAATAGAAGCAGGGCCTACAAATGATGCTGCCATGCCATTATTTAAACATCTTGTTCTCAGTGAAAGTGAACACAAAATACCTAAGTTCTACAACTTTTTAGGTCATCTTTTAGGTCATTCATTTAGAATAGAACTGCCATTAAGTATTAACAATAACATATGAAGCCCTAAATGGTTTACGGCTAAGGGAATATCTCCTCCTGCCTGGACCCTAAGATCATCTGTGGAGTTCCTCCAAGCGCCCTCCTTGAGAGAGGTGAGGAGAGTTATGAGGAGGAGAGCCTTCTCTGCGATAGCGCCCTGATTATGGATTTCTGTCCCCAGAGAGGTGTGCCTGGCACTGACACTTTATTCATTTTGGCACCAGGCTAAACTCTTTTTATTCTCCCAGTCTTTTAATCAATAATGTATTTTAATTAGTTTCAGCAAGTGTGGGCACTGAGGAGTTTTTAAGTATATTATGACTGTGATATGGTGTGTGTGTGTGTATTAACCGTCTTGAGATTTTATACACTGGTCTACAAAGTTTGGGAAATTATTTAAATAATAAAGATAAAATGTGCTAATACTTACATATTTTGATTAGATGAAACAGGTGATAAAGGTGCTGGTTGGCTAAAGTTTTCAAGATATTTCACAATAAAGATTTATACACAGGCGAGTATATTTGCCTACAAGGGAGGGAGGTGTCTGATGATCATGATGCCTTGTAACTTCTCAACAAAGTTCGGTAGAACAATGAATATGGAACCACATGGAAGTGTATAAATTTATCTTCACTTTGAGACTGAAGATTATTACCTAACTGTAATTAATTGTCCTTTGATTGCAAGGTGCATTTGTCTTGGTCAGATCTACGCATCATACAGTTACATCGGGTGGCTTGTGAAAGGGTCATTGCTTAACATTTCCAAGGAACAGTTGTGTGATATTTTTCCTCAGAAGCCAAGATGCCTCCAAACTGTGTAAACAGCACAGATAACTTCTGCTACCTTTGTGGCGAGGTTACATTTGCATTTCAAGAGTGCGGTATGATGGCAGTGGTAAAAAAGGCATACCACCTATATTTTGGATGCAAAATAGGGAAACATGGCAAGAGTTGGCGCCCTCATTATTGTTGCATCACATGTGCGACTTATCTGCGTCATTGGCTAAACAAGCAGGAAAAAGTCCATGCCTTTCGCAGTCCCAGTGGTGTGGAGGGAACCCACCAATCAAAGTTGGAGTTTCTCAGGAACAGCAAGGCAGATGACTATGAAAAACATGTGGAAAATTTGCTTAGGTCCTATAAAGCACTTGGTACAAACATGTCACTGAAAATTCACTTCTTACACTCGCATTTAGACTATTTCCCTTTGAACTGTGGGGCAGTGAGTGATGAGCACGGGGAGAGATTCCACCAGGATATCGCAGGCATGGAGAAAAGGTATGGAGTCCAACCATGCTTGCCGATTACTGCTGGAATCTCTCCAGGGATGATCCTACTATAGTTCACAAGAGAAAAGCCAAAAGGTGCAGTTTAGATACCGGATGAAGATGGAACCTTGTTGTTTAATCTGATGTTAGAGCTTGTCAGTTTTCGTGCAAAAAGCATGAAAATGTTACATGAAAAATCAATAAATGAATGGAAAGTTATGTTATTGGTATCAATAAAAAGATAAATTTATAATGATGGGTGTGGCACCATTCTCATTGCTATACCACATTTTGCAGAAAAGTTATGGAGCATAATCACACATTCCCCTCGTAATTATGAATTATTTTGATGCAATTTTGACCTGAAGCTGTAACTTGGAAACTGGAGCCAATTAATTCTCAGGACTTAGTTTTCCTTTATTAGTGACCCGATTCTGGTAAAATTTAGCTACTTTCATTTCCGAGGCTTTCTCCTTGTAGATCAGTGTAATCAGATGGTCTATAAGAAATTTTAAGTAAATAAATAAGATCTTGAAGATTTTTGAGGCGCCACACATTAACCCCTGCAGTCACAGGACACCAATTTACACCATCTCACTCAGGAGGCTGTCCAATTTCTGAGTGTCTCTCTAGGCAACTCATTCCACCGTCATATTGCTCTGACAGTGAGGAAACTTTACTACAGGAAAACATTTGACAAAATGTCCCATGACATTCTGTTTCAGCAATCTAGCTAAAAATGGACTATCACATATATCCACAGTTGGCTAAAAAGTCAAGAGCTGAAGAGTGTTGATCAATAGTACCCTGTCAAACTTGGGGGGGGGGGTAATGAGGGGGCCAGTGCTCTTCGACACTTGTATTAATGACTTGAATGAGGAGATGCAGAGCATGCTGATCAGATTTGCAGATGGCACAAATTAGATGTGATAGCTAAAACTCTGGAAGATATAAACAAAATTAAAAGTGATCTTGCTAGGTTGGAGTAGGCCAAGTTCTGCACCTAGCAAAAGGGAACCAAATGCAGTTACAAGGTGAGTGATACTTGGCTCAACAGTACTAAAAGTGAGAAGAATCTTAGAGTTGTTATGGAACACAAGCTGAATATAAGCCAGCAATGTAATGCAGCTGCACCAAAATATATATATATATTTTGGGCTGCAATAATAGAAGTATAGCTTTCAAATCATGTGAGGTATTGGTTACCCTCTATTCAGTACTTGTTGGCCCCTATTGGTATTGCATCCAGTTCTTGGCATCAGACTTCAAGAAGGATGTAAACAAATTCAGAAGAGAGTGACAAAGATGGTCTGGAAACAAAGCACTGTGAGGAGAGACTGAAAGAGAAGAGTGAGGGGAGATAGGATACTGTCATACAGAAGAGGGCCAGAAACTCTACTCAATTGTGTCATAGTGCTGCACATGGGATAATGAGCTCAAGTTACTGGAAACCAGATTGCAACTGGACACCAGGAAAAACTTCCTGACCATTAGAGCAATACTGCAGTGGAACTAATCAGGGAGGTTGTGGGCTGTCCCACTTTGGAGGCACTTTATGAGGCAATTGGATAGCCACCTGTCAGGGATGCTTTAACTTGAATTCCTGCATTGAGCAGAGGGTTGGACTTGATGGTCTTCTTGGCTCCTTCCAACTCTACTATTCTGTGATTCTATGACTGACAGTGGCAATTCCACATCTTTTTCATGTTTAGATTTTTTTAAAGACAATCCTTTTCCACAGTGATCCCAAGAACTTTGGCTATCAGGCAATATCACACTAAATAAAAACTCTCTCTTCACTTTCGATATGTGCTTATTTTGAGTCATGTTTTGCATAAGTGAAACAGCTCTATTTTAAGATACTTTTTTGATTTTCGTCCATTAAGTTAATGTAAAGTTTCTGACACATGGAGGAAGCATTACATCCTGTGAAAGTACCTTTGTGCACTCACAGCATGAGGGCTACACTCTTATGAACATAACTGTGTGCATCTGGCCTACCTAATTTGCACAGTTCTTAATCAAAGTTCTTTGCATGAGGAAGAGAATCTCCACAGTGAGTGAAAGCTGATATAGGTCAGTGGCATGGCACATGAGCTAGTCACCAGTTCAAGCCCCAACATAGCCATAATGTTAGGCAGCTTCAAGTAATTCACTATTCTCAGCAGATATGAGAGCAGATGTGGTGTGGAGGGGACTGGGGAACTGGGTTCCAGCCCCCACTTGGCCATGAGTCACTTTGGGTACCTTTGGGCCAGTGGCTCATGCTCAACCATGGGAGGTTCTTGTGAGGATGAATGAAGCGGAGGAGAACCATGCAAGCCATTGTGGGTTCTGTGCAGTAGCGAAAAAGGTGGCATATAAAATGTAAATCATCATCATCATCTGACATTGTTAGGAATATTCTTTTAACGCAAACAGCAATGTTGGGTGAGGGGAGCTACTGTCAGGGGCCCTGGAGAACAGAAAAGGATTACCTGCTTCCCTTCCTACTGTGGTCGCAATCCTTTCCCCACTCCTTCCCCAAGTAGCTACTTCCATGTTGAATATATCCGCATAGGAAATGCAATAATGTATTTGTTGTTCCATCTTATTTGGTTGAGCCATGGAGACCCCACTCATGGAACACCCTGAATACTTAGACATAATACAGACACGGTGTACAGACACAGTAACTCTGATTATTGTATGCTATTGTGTTATGTGTCCGAGGGCAGCAGGGTGCTGCTGCCCTGCTGCTCAGTCTTTTCCTCCCTGTTTTCCTTCTCTCTGGCTCTCATTCCCTCTGGGATTTTTGTTCATAAATCTCCTCAGAGCTCCTTCCTGAGCTCCTCAGGCCAAGCCCTTCTAAGGGCCAGAAGGAGCTGCGCAGGCCAAGTGGTATCAGCTAACATTGAAGCTTACCACTTAACTTGCCACTTTAAAAAGAAAAAAGACTAAACTAAACAACATGGAGATGGAAAACACAGTAATATGTTTTTCCCTGTTAGCCACAGATATCAAATCAAAGCTGTGAATAAGGGTTTCTTATTCTTATTATCTAGAAGGAGGGTCATCAAATATGGGAAGAGAATGACTATCTTCTTTGGTAAAGCTGATGCTCTTTGCTTTGTGGCAGTCTGCTGTCAAGCAGATACTGTGCTCAGCAACTTTGAGCCAAAGAAACAAAAGACTATTCGTCCGTCCGTCCGTCCGTCCGTCCACCTCCCTCCCTCCCTCCCTCCCTCCCTCTTTCTTTCTTTCTTTCTTTCTTTCTTTCTTTCTTTCTTTCTTTCTTTCTTTCTTTCTTAGCAGATGCTCTGTGCTTTGAGGTACTGTGGGCTGTGAGGCAGATACTTTGGTCAGCAATTCTGAGCCAACAAAACAAAAGAGTATTTGTTGTTCAACTAAAGTAATACTCTGCCTCCAAGTTAAAGTGTTACTGGACTTTACCTGTTCTTGCCATCTTGCAGTGCAAAGGGCAAAGGGCTGAGCAGGTTACCTGGCTTGTGTCCGATTACAATTAAAGGGGCATAATCAAGAAACATGACCTAGCCTTTCTTTTAGATCTTCATCCAAAGTCTGTCAACTCTGGCAGAATTCACTGGTGCTCTTTTAATTAAACGGAAAGCAAACCATAAATCCTTCATAACCAGTATTTTATCAAAGCTATTGAATTAGCAGTACACATATGAACTCCCCTGAAATAACAAATGACTGGCATATCATTTGTAAGCAGCCTGGCCACAAAAGGCTCACAGAAGGCTCACAGCTATAGGAGGAAAATCTGTGGAGAAATAAGATTAAGCTATACATTTTAAAACAGTTGAAATGAAATGTAAACCATTTCTGGAAACTAGAAGAACTGTAAACAAAAGTGTGTGTGTGTGTGTGTGTGTGAGAGAGAGAGAGAGAGAGAGAGAGAGAGCGAGAGAGAGAGAGAGAGAGAGAGACTGACTGACTCTTCCACCCATTCAACATCTAGTATTTTGTTGTTTTGTTTCTATTTTAATTTTGAGATAGCCTCCTAGGGATGAATCAGAAAGCTTAGTGTATGTCCTTTAGAACGCAAAAAATGTATACTGAGGAAATCTGACACAATAAGATAAGGTGTGAGGGTTATGTCCCTCACACCGCACAGGGCTGAGATTGGTAGCTGCGCTGCTTGCACAACCTGAAGAATACATGGCATTTATTCTAATCATGATAGAAATCCTGGGTTAAGTGTCACTAGTCGACAATGATCTCTCAAATCTATACTTTGCAATTTAGGAGAGTGAGATCTCTCATTTCCCATAGTAACTGCCTTTATTGTCCTGAGGGTGTCACACATACTGTCCTCTGCATGGCACTGAGGAATTCTTGCCATTCATCACTTTTATCCCAAATGCAAATGTTTGTTTCAAACATAGCATTATTTCCTTGCTGTTGTGATGGGGATGGTCTCATCTAAAGACTGGGAGAAACCCTGAGGGCTGATTGTTCCTTTGAAGCTCTTCCTTCCTTCTCATTGCAATCCTGTGTCAATGTCACATGTTTCTCAGCTGGGATGTACAGCTTGACAGTGTTGATGTGGATGCCTCCATGTATGGGGCCCAGGGCAATCCCCTCTGCCCCGTGACTTGAATGTGAATTATTCAGGTAGGCATCATGAATAAATATATGCTTCTGTGCAGCTGAGGTTATTTCTGTTGAGTTCAATGAGATTAACTCCTTTATGAGCTATGGTGCTAGCTATTTAAAATGTTCTCATAGATTGACTTGTAAGAGCAGCTTCACTGGCTTTGCCATCCCCATCTGCTGTTTGGGGCTGCCCAGGAAAAGGAAGCCGAAGTTTGCTGTTCTTCCCACCAGCAGGCACAGCTAACCAAGAAGACTGCTTGCTTTAGCCAGGTTGCTGAAACTCTTTCCTCTTTTTGCTGTGTCTACCTGTCATTTCAGGTGGAATTGTTTGCAGGATTCTCCCAGGTCTCCTTGGGAGGAGGCCCTGAAGAATGCCCGCCACCACAATTGCAGGGTGATTGCAGTGGCAGGCAGTGGGAGATAACCTGAGATGGAGCAGAATGTGGCTCAGAATGTGTTGAGCCCAGCAGCACGGAGCCTCTGGCAGCTGCTTGGGCACCCCAGGGCAGCTATCATCCCCGTTCCATTCCCCTCAGTGCTTCGGGGATGATGGCAGGAGGGCAGAGGAAGGAAGAAGCATGGGCTCTGGGACAAACAAGCCACACTAATTAAGTCTCAACAAAAAGTGGTTTGTGTTGGGCACAGCTCGCCAGTGTACGGCTGCTGATAAAAAGTGAACTCCCTGTTGAGCATACTTAGGGAAAGCACTGAAAAATTAAACTGCCAAAATTATATCACCCTTCTAAAAATGCATGGTGCAGCCTCACTTGGAATACTGTGTACAGTTTTGGTCACCACACCTTTTATGTTATTGAGCTGAAAAGGGGCAGAAAAGGGCAAGCTCAAAAGGACTAGAGAACTTCCATATGTGGGAAGGTTGTAATATCAGGAACTATTTCACTCAGAAAAAAAGTGAATTGGGGAAGACAAGGTGGATTATGCAAGGTATAGAGAAAGTGGATTGGGAGATATTGTTCCCCTTTCTCTTACTGCTAGAAACCAGAACCACAATAGGTAGAGCCGTGCTGAATCAGGCCAAGGCAGCACTCCATACACGCGGTGGCAGACCAGCTGCCCACTGAATTGCTCAAGCAAGACGGGTACAAGATCTCCTCCTGCCCAGCTCCTCAGCAACTGGAGAATGCAGACATGTCACTTCTAGTGAAGGAGCAGCACATAGCCTGCAGGGCTAGTAGTCACTGATAGCCTCCAACCTCATGCATTTGTCCAATCTCTTTTTAAAGCCATCCAGATTGGCAGCTGTCACCACTTCCTGGGGCAGAAAATTCCATAGTTTGGTTATACACTGTATGAAGAAGTACTTCCTTTTATCTGTCCTAAAACACCCACCAATCAGCTTCATGGGATGACCCTGGGTTCGAGTGTTATGGGACAGGGAGAAAAATGTCTCCCTCTCTATTTTCTCCCCACTTCTATCATGTCTCCCCTTACTCACCTTTTTCCTAAACTGAACAGTCCCAATTGCTGTAGCCATTCCTCATGGGATTGTTGCCCCAATCCCTTGACCAGTTCTACTGCCCTTCTCCGTACTTTTCCCAACTCAGTAGTGGCCTTTTTCAGGCAAGGCGACCAGAACAGAACAAAATGTTCTAAGTGTGGTGGGACCAAGGATTTGTATAAGGGGAATAAGATCTTGGCAGTTCTATTTTCTATTTTGTTCCTAATTATGCCTAACATGAAATTTGCCTTTTTACAACAGCTGTGAACTGGGTCTGCATTTTCATTGAGCTATTACTACCCCAAGATCCCTTTCTTGCTCAGTGACTTCTAGCTCAGATTCCATCAACACATACTTGAAGATGGGGTTTTTTGCCCCAACATTCATGACTTTACACTTGCTTATACTAAATTGCATTTGCCATTTGATGGCCATTCTCCCAGCTTGGAGCGATCTCTTTGGAGCTCCTCACAATCCCTTTTGGTTTTAACTATCCTAAATAGTTTAGTGTCATCAGCAAACTTGGCTACTTCACTGCTTACTCCTACATCCAGATTATTTATGAATAGGCTGAAAAGTATTGATTCCAATACAGAACTTTGCAGGTCTTCACTGCTGTCATCTCTCCATGGGGGGAAGTTGATGTTTATCTGTTCTTTAACCAGTTAGTGATCCACAAGAGGACCTCCCCTTCTCGTGCTTTTATTCCATAACTGCTTAGTTTGCACGTGAGCCTTTGGTGAGGGACTTTCTCAAAAGCCCTTTGGAAATCCAAGTAAACAATGTCACCTGTATTGCCCCTGTCAGGGTGCTTATTGACACTTTCAAAGAGCTCCAATAGGTTAGTGAGACAAAACTTCCCTTTGTGAAGTCATGCTAATTTTTTTTCAGCAGGGCCTGTCCCTCTATGCACTTACTGATTCTATCTGTAATAACACTTCCAACCAATTTACCCAGAGCAGATGTTAAGCTAACTGGCCTGTAATTCCCTGGATCCCCACTGGAAACGCTGGATTTCATGTTTGACTTCTTTGCAAGCTCTAGGACTAGGTGATTTGCTTTCAGTTTCTCAATAGGGTTGAGAACTTCATCTTTGGTCACTATTATCTGCCCTAATTCCTCCAGCTCCCTTCCAGAATACACAAGCTCAGGGATGCAGAGTATCTGCTGTGAAGACTATTGAAAAGAGTCAATTCATTCAGCTTCTCTGCAATCTCCTCATCCCCTCTTAATGATCCTTTTGTTCCATTATTGTCACATGTCCCGATTGCTGATAATTCATGGAGGAGAAGGCTATCAGTGGCTACTAGTTCTGCTGACCATATGCCACCTTCAGTGTGTCAGAGACGTTCTGCCTATATATATCAGTTGCTGGGGAACATGGGCAGGAGGGAGCTGTTGCACTCGAATCCTGCTTGTGGATGGGCAGCTAGTTGGCCTTATGTGAATGGAGTGATGGATTAGAGGGACTTTTGGTCTAATCTAGCAGGTCTTTTATGTTTTTCTGTAAATGAGTGGTATAAATATTTCAAATCAATATTGAACTTAAAGGCATTTTCACTTGTAGCAATTTTGAAAAGTTTCTTCCTAACCAATATAGCACTGCCTGAGGGGCTGTGTTCAGCAGTTCTTCCCAAGGTTTGCTCCCTTAGGGTCTCTTGAAAAGCAGATGCACAGCATTCCCCCACTGCACTTCCATCCATGGGGGAAGGCTGTTTTAGTCCCAGGAGGGAACCAGTGTGTCTCTCAGGAGAGCATGCTTGAGAGGTTGCTATGCAGCTTGGTGAGAAGCAGCCTTCCCTTCCTTATTGTGCTGGGCCTGAAAAGGCACTCTCAGGCGTAGTGCTTGGGTAAAGGTGTGATTAATGTAGTGATTCTACCACCAGGAGCATTGGAACATATAGTCCTCTCTTTTAAACCCATCCTCTTATAATGATGGTCATTATAATGATGGGCAGTTTGTTTCTAGAAGTATGAAAAATTATTCAGTATTGTAAGTGGGGGAAAGTGAGACTGAGAGATAGTGACTTTCCTAAAATCAGGCATGATTTCATGTTTGAGCAAAGTTCTGAACTTTGGTCTCTAAGTTCAATGCTAAATTTTTCAGCCGCTCATTCAATCTCCAAAGGGTGCTTCACTTTTTTATGCATTTTGGTCAATTCACAGGGATCTTATTGGTTATAAATCTAGAAGCTGCTGGTTCAGCTCTTACAACACGTCATTTTGTCAGGACACCCAGTGACCTGGTTAATCTCTGGCTTTTCAGTTCTGACTTCTGCTTGTAAATGATTTATCAACTGGCATGGATCCCTGTTTGCTTAAGGAGGCGTATAGTGACCTCAGGCATGCCCTGTGCACAAAGATGCAAACTCTGTCATTGATTCTAAGCTTTGGTGTAACACGCAAAAGACCACCTCATGGCAAGGGCTAGAAGTGCAAGTGGGCATACAGATCTGTGGGCATCATGCTGTGAAGCCAGTAACAGGGATGCTGTGAAGACAGCAGAGGGAGTTACTGTATGACACTGGTGCTTGGCAGAATTACATTCATCAGTGATAACATCTCAGATTAGTGTGTTGACTGATATTTTTGACGCATATCAAATGTGAGCAGAAATTTATGTCGATAATCAGTGCCAGCCCTCCCATAAGGTGGGGTGAATCTCCCCCTTCAAGCAATAGAATAGGAGTGCTGGTGAATTGTATGTGTGTACACACACACACCAGGAAGGCCACCCCTTGCCATGACTGCCAGTGCTCTGGAGAGCCCTGAAAAGGACCCCTCAGAGCAAAGCATTGTGGTGGAGTGGTGGAGGCACAGGCAGAGTGGGAGGAGCGGAAACAGAATGGCAGGGGAGCAGCAGGTGTCATCGCACTTCAGGTGGCAGGACACTTTCTGTCACTCTCAAGGGCAATCCTGCAAGATGGGGGGGGGGGGGGGGGTTGGATGAAAGAGGGTTAATGGGTCAGAACAACTGTGAGTGCTCCTTGATAGTGTGTGGCAAATTTGCCAGACATTTCTGTTACTGTGGAGATTATAAGTGATGCAGTAATTCGTTAGAGACTTAAATCTGAATGCACTCCGCTTCTGCCAACACAGACCACAGATAAGGATGAGGCGGTCTATGCGTGTGAGAAGAAGAGCGGACTGCAGTTTGACTGAGACAGAGAGAGAAAATGGCAGGAAGCTGACATTTTGTGGTCTTTATAAGCTGGCAGTATCAAGGATGCCTTTGGAGAACTAGTGTAGGATGATAGATTTTCCAGCCCCTTGCTGTACTTAGATTGTAAATATACTCAGATATTGCAAAATGCCATAAGCCTTCCATTACCTGTGGAGGAAAGTTATATCTCAATATGGAGTGTCCATTGCAATAATGACCCTCAAGGCCTTTTCTTTGGTTGCCTTGAGTGGACTAACTCACAGAGGTCACCACATGACTACAGTGAAGTTCTGTGAGCTCTAGGAAAGTTCTGGTAGGCTGGATACTGCCCAGAGCCCATTTAATAGTGGCCTCACTGCAGAGTAAGGTTATAAGAACATAGTGTATTGTTTTCATTTAAAGAGAGTCAGGCAAAATGTAGGTAATAGCTGTCTTACAGTAATAAGATCTGATATTTCTCTACTGTCATAAATATGCCTTTGTGATTACATTTGTGGCTAGAGCTAAAGTTTGCCTTGGACAGAACTGCAGATTCCAAGAAATTGCAGCAAATACTCTTTGTGTACTGATCTGAAATATTAGCAATCCGTTGTCCTGGGGACTGGATGAAACATGAAGTTCCTGTGATTCCTGCCCTGTGCGTTTATATAAGGTAGAATTTTATGCTTTATGGCAAGTACCACTGAATGTTGGTAGCAAAATTGGATGAAGTCCATGGTGATAAACAGTTTTCTGAAGAAAGAGCTTTTTGAAGATTTTATGAAGGCAGGTTTTTTTTTTAATTTCATTTTTATACTGCCCAATAGCCAAGGCTCTCTGGGCAGTTAACAGAAGTTAAAGACATACAAAAAGCCAGCACTTAACATGAGACAATAAAAGTACAGCAATTGTAACTGAATCAGCACAGATGTTTAACAGCAGAACAGTTACTAGCAAGAAAGAGAAGGCAATAGCACTGCAACAAGAAATAAAGCTGTGAGATAATTGAGTTCACTGAAACAGTTCCTTTGGAAATATTCCGTGCTAAGATCACTAGTTTCCAGTTACTGGAATTGCATAAAAGTATCCTCCATGGGCTGCAAAAAGTTATTTCAGCATCAATAAATAATCTACTTCAAGTTAAAGGTAGATAATCCATTTATTTCTTTAATGCTATCAATTATTGTTGTTTATTTAAATGTTACTTGTGTGTATTTAATAATAGGCAGAGTCAGATCAGCAGTTCAATTCTCAGGTGGGTCATGGTGGAAAAAGTGTTCATCAGCCAAACAATGCTTTGTCTCCAGATATTATTAACATGCTGCAATTCCTATTAGGTGGAATCAGACAGATTGTTAATATGTCCACTTTCCATTGGCAGAGGTTTTACCCCCAATTATCATAATTTCTATATCCATGTTCCAATTGGATTTCAGTCTGGCAAAGTCCTGGCTGCTGTCATGATCTTTAGGTGCCACTGTAATAGAAACAGACAAGTAACTTATGCAAGGGTCCTTATTATACACCTGTTGTGATTTTTTCTTTCTGGAATGATGGATCAAGCAAGTTATGATTAAGAATAAAGACTTTGCCTTTTCATCAAGGACACCCTTCATCCCATTGACAAAAGGCATTCATGCTTTCAATAGCATCTGCTGACTGTACATAGGAGGTACGAGCTTGTTGGCGGTGTGAAATTGTTTCTCAAACATTCTAATGCCACTCATCATCACTCATTGCATAGAATTCCCCACCTAATGCAGGGGCGGGGAACTGAATGACTCCTCACCTGGCCCTCCTCAGCTGGATGACGTCGGGAGTGTGGCCACTTCCTTGTTGCCACCTGGTTCCTGATGAGCTGCAGCCAGCACTTCAGCCGTGGGCTGGCTTTCCCCTCTAGGGAGAGTTTGTACACAGCAAAGCTGTTCCGGTGGCTACCTCAGCCAGAACCATTTTCCTGCTTCGCCCACACTGTGCCCTCACCAATGGGGATGGGCAGAGTACTCAGCATCCCACATCTCCTCCAGGTTGGGGGGATGAGTGAAGTGAATCCCCACTGCTGTTACCTCCAGTAAGTGATCCGACCACCGTTGTACCTGCCCAGCCACCTGAGGCAGCGCCGGAGGAGCGGAGTGAATGCGGCCTGTGCGGGCAGCCAGTGCCTTTGTGGGCCAGATTCTGCCTACAGACCAGAAGTTTCTCATTCATGTTCTGATGAAATACTGTAAATCTGACAGCACTCTAAAAGTGTGCTCCTCATTTATGCTGCTTGTTCCCAATTCTGACTTTATTTAACCTGCTCAGGAGTGCTAGATGGATCAGTTTGACCCTCTATCAGTATTTCTCTTTGATTCGCATTTGGTTTGCTTTGTTAGTATTTATAGGCCTACAGGGAGCAGTTTTGTATCACTTCCCCAGCAATTTTTTCTTACCAGTTTTGAGTGAAAAAAATACTGATATCATTGCTTCTAATGATAATATGTTTGTACGGAAATGTTATGTAATCAGAATATCATTAAGGACCATAGTCTGACAATTGTACAATTTCAATAGCTGATATATACTGAAGAAAATTCTCTCTTGTTCCACAAAGAGAAAAATGCATACAATCTCACCAATTTTATAACCAGACTTGCAATTTGAGAAGGTTTCAGTTGTTTATGTTGTTTCTTGGCAGACTTGGGTATCTAACCCTCATTGTTAGATGAAAATACTCAAATTTGTATACGCGCAGCAAAGATTTACAACCAGAGATTTGAAGAAATAAAAATAGCATTACTCCTTCCTGAGGAAAGGCAAGCCAGTTTTGTAAGTGCAATAAACAGCACACTCATGATGCTTTTACACTTGAGCCATTAAGAAGCTTCAGGTAGTTTATTGTTTTACTCTAATAAACAACTGTCATCATTGGTTATCATGGTCTTTTTAGCTAGGCTTCAGATGGAGCCAGTGCTTGAAAAAGGGAAAAGCCATTTTTAAAGAATCAGGATAGACACACAAGAATACAGCCAGGCAGTTTCAAATTCAGGGCATAGCTTGCAGAATCAAGACAACATGAGGTTAGAATTGTGTTTGAACAAATCAACTATGGCAGAAGGAGTGAAAAAGCTTCTGGGAAAGGCTCAGAGCTGATCTCTTGAGGAAGTCCCCCTGTGGTTTGAACATTAGAGAACTAAATACATAGAGAGCTTCTTCAACATCTAGTCTGAGGATGAACACGAGTATAAGGATGCAAAACTGAAGAAAGCAACAAGGTTCCAGTCACCCCAATGTCTTGCATGTGTAATTTGTTAAGAAACCTTAAGAATTTCAGGCAAACAAGAGCTTTATTACATGTTCAAATATAGGTATGTCTCTGAAAAGTCAAGGCTGCTACCAAGATCCCAAGATTGTTGCTGCTGCTTTGACAGCTGTTCGAAGGAGCTTTATTTGGAAATACCTGACTAGGTTTGTCCTGAATAAAGCATTTCAGGGGACAGCTCTCAGGTCTAGTGTGCAAAAAAGAGTGTGTGCCAGACCAAGAGGAAGATACCCAGGTGAGGTGGTCCCTCAAAGAAGCCTTCTGTACATGCCTGACCCCAACATCATGGGGCAAGGGACCGCAAATGGGATGACTGCAGCCCGTGCGTATTCTCCATTGGCTTTTCCTTGTGTCGGCATATGGGTAGAATTGGGGAACTGGCACAACTTCAGTTTTATCCAGTCTGCCCTTTGTGTGCGTCAGGCATATGGCTGCATCCATGTCCATTTATGGGCACACTCTCTGCTCTTCCCCATTCTGCACCAAGACGTTTTCTCTGAATTAGCTGTTTCAGTGCACTGCAGTTCGCATTTTTATTTGCATGTAGAGCCCCGTGGCATTTTTTTTAATGGGGCCTAACCTCTGCCAAGCACTAGAGCATTACACTGGGAGTTTTTTTGAGGGGCGGGAAGTGGAGAGACTTCAGGAGGAGTTAATTACTAACTTCCTTCCCCTCCCCTCCCCTTAATTCTGATTGTTGGGCCATCAATTTTTGCTGGTTTCATTGTGCAAACAAACGTTTCCTCAACAACAGGATCAGTTCATTCACTTTTCTCCCTTTTTGCTATTACATAATCAAGCATAGGATATATTAGTTTATTCCTTACAAAATATTTGAGGTTTTGTCAATGGGATGGTATAGAAAAGAACTGAAATAACAATAAAAACAGTTAATCAAAGTAATAAACAGAAGCAGCTCCCTGCAACCACTTAATTTATTCTTTTTTAATGCTTGAATTAAAAATTAGATAGTCATCTCTCAAACATCACAATGGTGTCAATTTTTCAGTTGTTCCTAAGGGCCAAATTACCCTTGTAGGGCCTCCCTTGAAATGCAGATAGCCTCAGAGGTGAATGTTCAGTCTGTTTCTAATCAACAAAATATCCCTCTATTGTGATTTGATGGGGTTAATTAACCTGTGGGTATGCTAGTGTATGCAACTGAGAATTGAATAGGTGAGCTGTGGGGATTAGCTTTTCCCAGTTGTGTCTCCCTCAGTGCTTGGTTCTGCATGAGAATGGACTAAAAGGTCAGAGGGGGAGCATGGGAGTTGTAGGCCAAAATATCTAGAAAGCCACAAGTTGTCCACCTACTGAAGTAGTGTGATTTCTGAAGAAACTTTGGTTGCCTCTAGAAAGTCTTAATCATAGGCCTGTGGCAAATGTCCCTCTTTTTGTTTAAACATGTGGTGGTGGGCCATATCCAGGCCATTTTGGATGAGACTGTTTTTCTGTGCCTATTTCAGTCAGAGTTCAACCTTGTTTAGCATCAGAGCTTAGAACTTGCTGGGTTGCCTTATGAGATGACCTCTGTCAGGGACTTTGTTGGGGGACTTAGTAGTTGGTGCAACTCCATGAGTGGTACTGTCCAGTTGTGTTGAATGAGTTTCAGCTGCTGGAGCCCAATAATAATGTAAACAACACAACACAACAATGTTGTGGTGCCCCTCCTACCTGGGTGGCTGGGTCCAGAACATGACACAGGGAAGCTGTTGCTCTGCCCCACAGCAGTTGTGCTATGTGTTCCTCGAAGCTCTATTTTATCACTCATGCTTTTCAACATCTACATAAAACTCTAGGAAAGTTATCCAGGGACATAAGCTGAAGTATCAGCAATACAGGTGACACCCAACTCCATCTCTCCATCACTGTTTTTCTTTAATACAGGCAGTGCATTTGATGGTCTTGACCAATATTTGGACATGATGAAGACCAATAGACTGAGGTTCAGTTCTGACAAGATGGAAATACTATTTGGAGATAGTTCATCTGTCTGGCATTCAGACTGTTCTACAGTGAGCTGCACTTTCTCAAGGGGTCAGAGACACAGGTGGCCTCTCTGGGGCAGAGAACCTTTTATCAGGCTGGCATACCAGTTAGGACCCTGCCTGCACCAAGATAGGCTTGTTACAGTTAGTCACAAGCTGTGACCCTCCGAAAATTCACTTAGTCCAAAACAGAGTGGCCAGATTATAAAATGGGACTGACTGACACAATTATGAGGATCGTGTTCTACCTTCTGCATTAGTTCCCAGTCCATTTCTGGGCCTGCCTCAAAGAGCTGGCTCCAACCTTTAAAACCTTAGAAGGCTTGGGGCCAGGTTAACTAGCGTCACCAGCCAAGGCCATGTTCCATTTGCCGCCACCAAAGGAAGCCAGCTATGTGACCACAAGAGAAAGGGCATTTTTTAGTGGTGGTTCCTCATCTGTGAATTGCCCTCCCCAGATAGCCTTGCCTAACATCTGCATTATGGTCTTTATGGTGCCAGAGGAAGATCTATTTATTCTCTCGTGCATTTTAAGAACAATTTTAGTGGTTTTAGACTTCAGCATTGTTTTGTTTGTTTTACATTT
Source organism: Varanus komodoensis (assembly GCF_004798865.1). Classification (NCBI taxonomy): domain Eukaryota; kingdom Metazoa; phylum Chordata; class Lepidosauria; order Squamata; family Varanidae; genus Varanus; species Varanus komodoensis. The sequence goes on from NW_025335761.1 coordinate 15,207,098, forward strand.
ATTGTACTGTACTGTACTGCATTATTTTCCAGGTGGTTTTACTTTGGGTTTAGTATGGGCTGTTTCATGTTGATGCCCAGTGGCTGATTTTACTTAGTGGTATTATATCTTGTGCTATTTTATTATTGTTTATTGTATTTTTATATCTTTTAAAAATGTATTTCTGTGTTGTCCAGGGAACTTTGATTATTGGGTGATCTGAAAGTGTCTGGGTTGGGTGTGGGCAGAATTGCTTTGTGGCTGCATTTCTCATATTTGGCAGTTGTTTCTAGAAGGTGCTGGAAAAATTGTACTCAGTCCTGTGGAATTTTCACTCCAGGCTCCCACAAAGCTCCATCTTATCCCACATGTGTTTTAATGTTTACATGAAAATATTGGGTGAGGCAATTTGGGGTTTGGAGTCCATCGTCCCTTGTGTGATGATGTCACACAGCTCCATTTCTCCTGCTCTTCAGAGCCAGGTGTTTCTTTGGGGATGACAAATTGGTGCCTAGCTGCAGCAAAAATCTGGACAGATGAAAGGAAACAGTTTGTGAGGCTCAGTCCAGATATGATATTAATAGGTGGTTCTCTGTTACAGATGAGCAAGAATTGATGTGTTGTGGATGGGCTGTGCTCCTCCAAAGGACCAAGTAGGTAGCTGGGGGTTACATGCCCATAGTTCTTTGATTCATCACTGTCATCAGAAAAGGGATTTGAACCTCAGGTCTGGAGACCAAATCTCACCTCCTGGTGTTCCCCAGGTGGCCAAGGTCTCTTCCTCTAGCCTTGCCTTCTTTCACCAAACCATAGCTTGCTTGGTGGTTTCTTGGCATTTGTGAAGTTTTGTCTGTGCACTTTACAAGTTCTGTATATTGAAATGTGAGAAGCAGCAGCTCTTGCTGGAGTGGATTCTGATTGCATCACTCCATATTTTCAAGGAGTGGTGTGTTTGCTGATGAGTCTTTACAGTCAACTAACCATTGCAAGACCCTCCCCTAGGACACATCATTGCATTGTGCCTATCTGAGCACCATCAATACCACACTAAAATTCCATGTTGGCCCCAAATAGCCTGCACTACTTTGTCCCCATGGTTCTAATTTGATGCCACATACCCTTCCAACCCAATGTGGATATACACAAGGCCTTAGCTTTACTTGGTGGATTGTTAATATTTTTAAATTTAAGCAGAGACATGTGTCTGAGCATGCTACAAAACTATGTCTAGAACAGGATAGAAAGTAGATCTTTGCGTATTTTGATCTTCAGCTTCCAGCAATCTTGACCATTGGCCATGTTGGCAGGGCCTTCTGAGAGTTTATGTATTTGGTTTGTACTGCCTGTCTACCAAGAAAAATAGCACTCAAGATAGCATGCAGTCATAAGAAGCTCAAATCATCTGAAAACCTCCCTTCTGCCAACCCCTATCTCAGAAAATGCCAACACTCTTCAGCTTTCCCCTTCCCCCAAAATTTGACCAACTTGAATTGGCATAAAGAGTAGTTCTTCATGGATGTATCTGTAGCCAGTTTTTTAAATCCCACTCCAGTTCCCCACCCCGAAAGCATAAGGCTGAAAAAGCCTGTTCCTCATTAATTATGACTGCCTGTAGGTGAACTACTGAACTGTACAATTTGTGTTCTATTTTTAAAGGGTTTTTTTAAAGGTGGTTTTTATTTGGGGTGGGGGGGGTGCCACACTGGTTGATCTTTCAGTTGCAGCATGAGTCCCATCTAGTGGTTCTAATGTGCCTTTAGATTTCTGTACAGAATGGAGAGAGAGACGGAGTTTGTGTATGGGAACAGGTGGGTGTGAGTGATGGACAATATGGGGTGCAGAGTGTGTGTTGTGGGCATCAGGGCAGGAAGATGGGTGGCGAGTCTGTGAAGGTATGTGAGTAAACCATGCATAGGAAACAGGCTTTTGCAAGCATTTCTAAGGATTGTAGCTCTTTATTTGCCTCTTGCTCCGTTACAGCAAATATACCTTCGAAAAATGTGAGCACAGGTTGAGTTTATTTCTGTGACCTGAAGAAGGAGCCTAGAGTAGGAGAGAAACCCTGTTCATGGGAGGACATTTGTACTGTTTGGAAAATGAGGAGAAAGCCATTTTGCCCCTGTTGGAACAGCTTGAGGGAGACACAAAGGCTGCAGGCAGAATTGGGAAAGCCATTGCCCCCTCTTCCTTCAGTAAAGAGCCTTTGCTGGACTGCAGCCTCTGGGTTAGTGGTAGTTGGTCTTGGCAAGCACCCCTTATTCCCCTGCTCCCTGCACAACAAATCTGCCCTTATTTCCCCAATTCTACACTTTACTTTTACCTTTACTCCCAGGGCTTTTCCAGCCCCTCGGCCCCAGTTCTTCTGAAGCTTTAATTTATAAAGCACATTCATTTATTAATTTATTTAAAAGTTTTCTAGACTGTCCCCTACCAAAGTCTCAGGACAGTTTAACAATAGAACTGTGTAAAATAAAACACAGCGTCCTAAAAAATTGCACTAACAATATCAAATGGTGTGTTGGGCTGTGTTCTGAGTCCTACAGCTTCATTTTAAGGAGAGGAAAACAAAAACACCGTAAGGTTATCTTGAATATTGCTATGGGTGATAGTGGGTGGAAGGTAGTAGCCTTTCTTAAAATCAGAAACTGGGATCATCATCTGCAGGGTTCCAGATTTTGTGCCATGTGGTCTCACTGGATCCAACTCTTCTGTGTTCATGAAAGGATCTACTTACCATGGATCGTCTCAAGAGCCACTCTCTGTGGGAACAATTCACAAGGACTTCCTCTCCTTCCACAATTTGTTGCACTGTAAGATGTTGAAATCTAGATGCTGCAGCTCTGTTATACATAATCTGGGCCAAAAATCAGAATTGTTTGTCATGGAAAGATCAAGGGTGTCCCCTAGTGGTATGATGAGTTCAACTCGGTTCCTTTCAGTAGAAAAGCTGAAAATGGTTGCTGGTAAATCTATCACTCTGTTGTAGTGAACAGTTTTGACTTTAACCAGCACACTACAATAGCTGTGATACTGCTTGAAGAGAAGCAGAAGCTCTACACAGATTTACCTTCTCCCCCCACAGCCCCAAAAAAGCATTAGGACTCAACACTTACAGTTCTGTGAGATGAGGTTGAGGCAGATTTTACAACAGCATATTGGAAATAGGCCTCAACTCTGGAAAGTTATCCAAATAAAGAATTCATGTTGGCATGAAAACTCCAGCTTGTAGTTGCATGATTAGAATGCAAAATGGAACTACCCTGTTCTTCAACTATTAATTCTGTTCCACCTCACAGTCCAGGAGGTTCTAGAGATACGTTTGGGCAACAATTACGAAGCACTTCTCCAAAAGTTAATTAAGCCAGAGAATCCTGTGCAGCATAGATGTGCTTTCTGTCTGCTAATATATCAGCAGAGTTATCCCAACAGCTTTTATTGGGATTTCCTGTGGCAGTCAGTGGTAGAGCTGGTAAGTGTGAACATATCCTTCAGAAATCACAGTCAGTTGCCTGACTGGTTAATATGGTGTTCTGTGGACAGTAGCAATTGCTCTGTGCTGTATTTGCAAGGAGGAATTTTACTCATCCCACTGAGAATTTACCAAAACAAACAAACAAAAAAGGATGCATACCTTTTTGAGTGTCGCATTCCTCCAATTTCAGCATGAGAAAAGGTATGCATGGAAACATTACCTAAAGCTTTTGCACGGGGTTTGAAAAAGCCCAAAAGAGGGCTTCATCTAAATGGCCGCCATTATTAGACTGCTGCCAAATAGTGACAAATGACTATGGAAGGCTCAACTAGCCAAATTTGGCTTTTCTGCCACCATTTATCACTGAAAATTTTGCTACTGCTGAATTCGGCAGCACAGTGGTGGTAGCAGAAGTGCACACATGGACAGGCGATCCAGGAATAAAAAATTACTCTGACCCCCCCCCCCCCCCCCGATGTTGCCCATGCCTAAACTAGAGCTCTACCTCCCGACCAGATGCCTCCAGGAAATCCGCAAGTACATAAAGGGAATAATAGCCCCTTCTTAGGCGTTGGCACTTAAAAGCATATTGCCTCTGAACTAAGGGTACGAATGTAAGGATATAAAGAACCAAGCTGCATTTGAGTCCAGCATTCTACAAGCAGGCTGAGTGCAACAGCATCCCCCACCCCACCCAAGTTCCCCAATAAGCCGTGTGCACCAATGTCTAAATTGGTGGCCATCACTACATCCAGAGTATGACTTCTTTCAGAAATGAGTATTGCCTAAATGACAGGATGTGGTGAGCAAAGGGGAGCAAAAGCTGGCACAATGGGGATGACTCTAGTGGGTGGGTGCTCTAAATGTAAGTTGTTCAATGTGTTCTGGCTGGTGATAATTCTCCCTGAAGAAGCAGTTTAGTTAGCTTGGGGGTTCTCCTTGAGACATCTTTGCCACTTGAGGTTTGGATGGTCTGTGGCATAGAATAGCTTGTACCAGCTTCAGCTGGTGGCTCAGCTGTGCCTCTGTTTGCACAAGGGATAGCTTGGTTTCTGCAATCTGTGATTTGGTAATCTCTAAATTAGATTACTTCAATGCACTCTTAGTTGAGCTGCCTTGAAGACTGTTCAGAAGCTGCTGCTTGTGTAGGAATGCAACAAGAATAACTAGAGCCAGAACACCTGAACATATAACAATAGAAGCTTCCTTGCATTCAGTCTGTATGCTTCAAAGCACAATTCAAGGTGTTGCTTTTAACCCATAAAGTCCTATAAAACTTGAGATCATAGTACTTGATGAAATGCTTCCCTCAACTTCAATCTACCCATCCCCTGCAACCACATCTGGAGCCCTGAAAGAGAACCTTCTCTAATCTCTCTACTGAGTCCAGGCAGGCCCCAACATTATCATCTTTTTGGTGTCAGGTTAAACGTGACACCAAGCATTCAATGACATATGATGGGCTATGTCTGCTGTTTTATTTTGGTCTAGCTTTACTGAAATTATTTTAGATCTTTAAACTACTTTATATTTTGTATATTGGAATTTTAGACTGTATTTTTATATTTTATTGTACTTTGAGAAATTCTTGAGAACTACCCAGACAGCTTTGGCTATTGGCTGGCACAGAAATAAAATGGTTTTCCAAAAATTAGTATTAAAGATAATACTCTTCTGGATCAACTGTGGGGTTAGCAGTGATTCCACTTCTTTCTGCAGGATATGTTCCAAATAGCACTTGAAGGGACTGTATGGCAGTCTCCTGAAACTCTTGCTGTGAGGTGTCTCAATGTACTCTCTCATTTCCAGGGCCTATTTAATACCTGTTTGAGGCGTTTGTGATCATTAGGGGATTTGAGACAAGATACTATCAGTATGTTGATGACAGCTCTATTACTCCATTAATTTGAATTGTATTCCTACACTTCAGTGCAGAAGTCAATAAGATGAAGACATTGTGGCCAAGTTCTGGGACATTGTGACAAAATTCTTACAAGGTCTGGATATTTCCAGCACTGTTCCAACACTTGGAGTGCCCCTGGAACCACTGCTCTCACTAGAGGTTCCAGCTTAGATTAGTACATCACCTGTGCTTGTTCCTAGAAAAGGCTAAAATAGTCACTGTGATCTACACATTAGTAACCTTTAGATTGGATTACTATGATGTGGGGCTGCCCTTATAGCTAGTTCAAAAGATGAATTCAACCAAGTAAACTTATCCAGGAACATCATGGGCCTTGGGCTTGGAATATTCTCCAAATCTTTCACCATTTCTCAGTCTAAAGTGTTGGACTTACACAAAACCACTGGAGAAAAGTAACTCCCCTGTTTGTGATGTATTTGGACAATGACTAACAAAATAAGTTTTAATTATGTATCAATTTTATTGCAAATAAAAATTGTTCCTAATGAAGAAAAAACTGCAAACTTAGTTTTAATGAGCAACACAGAAAGACTGCTGAAGCTGCAGTAAGCAAGGGAGAAACATTTATTATATTTACTGTATCACATCAATACATTTAAACATTTTAGATTCAATTACAAGTATTTCAACCAGATTTCTTCATTTTAGGGTATGTGGAAGGCAGATAGCTTAGTGATCACAACACTAAGGATTAACCAAGTACTATCTACTAACAAAAACTAAATTAAGGAAATGCCCACTTCAGTATTAATAAATTTGCATCACATTAAGCTTTTACTCAAAATTCGAAAATAACCCTTCCCTACTGAATTTGAATCCACAGATCAAATTCCATCTACACCCCTTATTTAGTGTGTCACTTTGGTAGCCACACAGAATAATGTACTCATTACGATAGTAAAAACTTGAAAGTTCAGTAAAAGTGGTGTTTTTAATTTTTAAAGGGTGTCCGCTGTAAAATGAGGCCTTCTTAGAAAAGAGAATAAATATTGTCCTAATCTAAATTGAAGTCTTCCTTCTGACTGAGTCATTCATAACAGGTACTAAATTACAACAAATTTTGTACCCAGATGGAACTCAAAGATACGTGCTATACAGCAAGAGCTTATTGTCAACCAGCATACAGAATTTGTTTAACAAGATAACAAATTAAACCTCTTCCCTGTTTGTTATATTTTCATGTACTATTCATTTAGAATAAGCAAAACTATTAATTCACAATTGAGAGACTCTCCTGTGAAACACTAAAGAATGGCTGTGTATGGGGAATGCAATATGGAGCTTCTCAAAACTGTAGTAAAATAACTAGCTGAACTCAGCCATGTTGGTTTTCTCAATGCTACACAGCAGATAATCTATGTGCAAACAAGAAGTGCAGTAAAAGGACCCTGGAAAGTAGTACCAGAGTCCATGCCTTAAGTTCACCATATTCAGCAGCAAAGACAAAACTCCAACAAGAGTGCCTGTTTCGTCAGCAAGGCTCCAGTAAACAGTACATCTGGGTAATTATAATTTGCCAATTGAAAATTGTTTTATTGTTGGTTACAATTTACCTAACTCTATTAAGGGTGGAATGAGGGAAGTTTACATCCACTCTTCAGTGATCTATGCTCACCTGATGAATTTTCTTCCTCCCTCCTTACTTTCAATTTGTTCAAGCTTGTAGAAAATTTGACTTAGAAATGAAATATTTATACATGTCTCAAAATATCTTAACTGCGGCTTTCAGCAGAGCTTGACCTAGAACGAGACCTCTTCTTGGGTGGAGGGGGAGATGGAGAGGAATTATGTGTGCCAGGGTGGTGGTTTTTCTCAGAGCCTTTCCTTTCAGGTGTGCGACTTCGAGAGCTCCTCTTTTCAGGTGTACGGCTTCGAGAACGAGACCTGCTGCTTGACTTGGAAGATCTTGCAGATCTAGACTTGCTACGAGACCTCGAATAACTCCGTGAACGGGATCTGCTCCTAGTAAGTATTGAACAATTCAGCTAAACATCACAAAGCCCAATATATGACAATCCATATCTAGCATTCATATTTTGCTTGCATCCCATCTTGCATATTTCTACTGTGAAGGCTATCAAGATCCTATATTCTCTTGAAATAGGCAGTGTTAGTGTCTGAACTGATTATTTTAGCTTAGCTTTTTCTAGTACTTTCTAATATATCTATAGGAAATCTTGAAAACAAAGTTCTCTCTCTGGCTCCCTACCTCTGCTTTGCTGTACTTACTGCTTTGCAGTGTGCCAAACTTTGGAGCCAACACGAAATTGGAACAAACATATAGAATCATTAGTTTGCAATCTTAGGCTTCTCTTTTCTGGTCCATTTCAAAACATGAGCTACAGATTGATGTGGTGTGTATATACACAAGCGCATCCTGGTTTCCCTACTGACCCATCACTTTTCATAATTTAATCAGAGATTCTTGAAGTTTGCATGAGCTTTTGGTGAGAGCTGTATAACAGTATACAGAGCACAGACACTGGGAAGGGTTATTCAAAAGCCTGGCAGGATGGACGGAAATTGCCTTCACAACCATTTGTATCTTGGATTACAAATACTAACTGTAGCAAATGGTATTTCAAATCTGGGCCTTCTGTAACATATGCCTTATGCTGGCATTAGCTATTTAGCTACCTAGCCTGAGCTCCTGCAGTATATTATATCACACAGGAGTACAAACCTGTACTTTGAGCAAACTATTCTTTCTTCTGCTGCCTGCACAGTCTCTCTCTTCAGCTACTAATTAGATGGTCTCACTTTCTATTTGACCATCCTTTCATGAAGCAGTCAGCATGTGTCTATCTAAGTGAAGCATTCCTATACCATTTAAAATGCATGCTATAGTGATCTCTGAAACAGCAAAAGAGTTTGCAAACATTTTTAACAGCTGCAGTATACTAGCAGTACCAGCATGCTCTATAATATTAAGGTTTCCATCAGCATCAGGCAGAACATATGGGGTCATGTAAACTGTTTTCAACAGGATTCCATAAAGCACTGGCAACTGCCTCTTCCCTCTCTGGCAAGTGTTTTATGTACCTCTCCTACACATCTATCCAAAGGGTCCCATTTCATTTTTGCTGATGCTTCCTGCAAGAAGCTCAGCATGAGCAAAAGAAACCATTCATCCTTTCCTGCACAGGCAATTTAAATAAGAATGTAATGAAATGGAAGTAACAAAATGAGTTGCCAAAATTATCATGAAATAATAAATGTTTGACACTATTCCTTTCTAGAGTGTGTGGGCAGAATGCCTTTGTCAGCTGCTAATATGAAGCAGACCATGGTAGGGCAGGAACCAACAGCTGGTGATAATTATTGGCCAAATTAATTACAAAATCCAGGAAAGTCTAGATGTACTTAAGCATATGATATGCAGAAGCTTTTCACCACCCCCCTGCTCAACACTGGGCCACACCGCAGAAAGTCTCAGGGATGCTGCCGCCACTGAGTGATGAAGGACTGAGCCCTGCTCCTCCCCCTGCTGCAGCAGCTTCCGCCTTCACTTTCTACCTGTGCACTCACCACTGGGGGGGGGGGGTGAGGGATGGTGGGTGGGGTGGCACCAGAGTCCCTTATCTTGGGGCCTTGGGCCAGTGACTGAAGGAGGGCGGCCAAAGGGTATGAAGCCATTTGGAGCCATTCAGGGTTGGGTTGGGTTGGGCCAGGGATTATGGTAGTTTGGGATGGGGGGAAGGCTGGCCAGGGCAGTTGTTTTGTGTATTTATTGGTGGGACTCTTTTCTCTCTCTAAGTGGAGTCAGAGGCATTTTTTGCATTGGGGCTCCTGTTTAATACACAGCTTCCTATTTCCTAGTATTTTAACTTGGTATGGGAGTTCCTGGGGAGCGATGGGGTGCCCGGGAAGGTATGGCACTGGGGCTTTAACAGGTTGTTGCAGAAGAAGGGGGGCAGGTTAGTATCTGTCCCCTCTTCTGGTTCTTCCCCCAGGCAGTGACATCAACTGACCCTCAGGCTTGGTGCTGCTGCTGTTGAACGCCAGGTCAGTCCAAAACACATCGTCCTTCATCCATGATTTAATCGAGGATGAGGGGGCCGACCTGGTATATATTACAGAGACCTAGTCAGGGGAAGCAGGGGTCATGGCACTCACCCAGCCGTGCCCACCTGGCTATCTGATACAACCCCAACCTTGCCTTGAGGGAAGGGGAGGGGGCGTCACCCTAATTCACAGAGATACAATCTCCTTCACGGAGCTTCCTGTCCCTTTGAGGCCAGGTCTTCAGTGTATACACTTGATGTTGGGTGATCCAAGACAGATTGGGGATTTCGTTGGCATATTGTGCACCCTTCTACCCAAAAGACCCTGTCTGAACTGACAGAGATCATTTTGGACCTGGTGTTGAGGACCCCCCAGGATGTTGTGGGGGGGGGTGTCCTGGGGGACTTCAATCTCCATGCCGAGACTGTTCTGACCAGGGCAGCTCAAGACTTCATGGCCACCATGACAACCATGGGGCTGTCTCAACATGCCACTGGCCCAACACACAAACGAGGCCACAATTCGAACCTGGTCTTTTTGATGGGGCAGGAAGATGGTGATCTGGAAGTGAAGGATTTGATGTTAATCTCTTTGTCGTGGTCAGATCACTTTCTTGTGAGGTTTAAACTTGAGGCCAGCTTTCCCCTCTGAAAGGGTGCTGACCCTATTAAAATGGTACACCCCCCAAAGTCTTATGGATCCTGATGGATTCCGGAGGGCATTGGGGGAATTTCCAGTTGATAAGACTGGTGCTCCTGTTGGTACCCTGGTTGATCTGTGGAATGGAGAACTGACCCAGGCGACTGACATGATTGCTCCTAAGCATCCACTCCCACCAAGCAGATCCTGTGTGGTGCCTTGGTATACACCCAAGTTGTGGGCAGTGAAGCAGGCTGGAAGACGATTAAGAGCATAGGTGGAGGAAATATCATACTGAATCTGACCGAACACAACTGAGGGATCATTACTGAGCCTATACTGTGGCGGTGAGGGTGGTGAAGGAATTGTTCTCCACTTCCATTGCATCCTCACAGTGCTGTCCAGCTAAGCTTTTCCAGGTGGTGAGGGGCCTGTTACATTCTGGGCCAAAAAATTACCCGATCACACCATCGGTGGCTTGCTGTGACTTTGCCCAACACTTTAAGGATAAAATTGCTCAGATTCGTCATGAGCTGGACTCCACGGTTGATGTTGTACCTGAATGGGAGGTGTCCAGAGCACCATCTGGTCTATCTTTGTTGGATGAGTTTCAGTTGTTGCAGCCTGAGGATGTGGACAAGATGCTTGGACTTCTCCGCCCTACCACTTGTTTACTTGACCCTTGCCCTTCATGGCTACTCATCAAAGCCAAGGATGGGATATATACTTGGGTCCAGGAGGTAGTTGACGCCTCTCTGAGAAGATGGTTATCAGGCCCATCCTGAAGAGGGTGAACCTGGCCCCAGAGATAGCCACCAATTACAGACTGGTGGCTAACATCCTGTTCTTGGGCAAGGCGCTCAAGTGGATGGTGGTCAGTTTCCTCCAAGAGAGCTTGGAGTTGCCCAGCCATCTGGAGCCATTTCAGTCTAGTTTCAGGCCTGCTTATGGGATGGAAACTGCCTTGATCAGCCTGTATGATGTGACCTGTGCAGGGACAGGAGGAGTGCGTCCCTGTTGGTTCTCCTGCACCTCTTAACAGTTTTCAATACCATCGACCATGGTATCCTTCTGGACAGGATGGCTGGGTTGGGGGTTGAAGGCACTGCTTTGCAGTGGTTCCACTCCTACTTGGCTGATCAATTCCAGAAGGTGGTGCTGGGGGATTGTGGCTCTGCACCATGGAAGCTTTGCCATGGAGATCTGCAGGGTTCCATTTTATCCCCCATGCTCTTTAAAACCACTGGGACAGTACACTGGGAGAGTACACTGATGACACTCAGCTCTACTGCACTTTTACATCTAATTCAGGTAAGGCAGTGGATGTCCTGAACTGGTGCCTGGCCAGGGTGACGGACTGGATGAGGTCCAATAAACTGAGACTTAATCCAGACAAGGCAGAGGTCCTGCTGGTAGGCAGTTCACCCTCTCAGGTAGGTGATTCCAACCCTGTTCTGGATGGGGTTGTAATCCCCCTAAAGGACAGGGTGCACAGTTTGGGAGTACTCCTCAATTTGGAGCTGTTCCTGGAATCCCAGGTGATGGCTGTGGCAAGGAGCACTTTCCTTCAGCTTCAGCTGATTTATCAACTGCCTATCTGGATGAGCAGTGCCTGGCTACTGTGACCCATGCACTGGTAACTTTCCAAATGGAGTACTGTAATATGTTCTATGTGGGGATGCCCTTGAAGATGGTCCGAATACTTCAATGGGTTCTGAATATTGCTGCCAGGTTAACAGGGACTGACAGGTGTGAACCTATAATGCTGGTCCTTTACCACCTACACTGGCTACCAGTTGAAGTCCACACCCAATTTAAGGTGCTGGTGATGACCTATAAAGCCCTAAATGGCTTAGGACCTGGTTACCTGAAGGCGCACCTCCTTCCATATGTGCCTGCCTGTCTCTTAAGATCTGGGTCAGAGGCCCTTCTTCAGGATCCTGCCTTGAAGGAGATTAGGAGGGTGGTTACCCAAAGAAAGGCCTTCTCTATGGTGGCACCCCAGTTGTGGAATACACTCCCCAAAGAGGTTTGCCTGGCACTGTCACTTTCTTTTCAGCACCAGACTAAAACCTTTTTATTTTCCCAATATTTTGTTATTTTAATATGGGTTTTATTGTCAGAAATCGATTAGGATGCTGTGTTTTATTTTTTGTCTTACTGTTAAACTGAGACTTCAGGAAGGGACAGCCTAAAAAGTTTTAAATAAATAAGCAAGCAAGCAAGCTTTTAATCATAATTATTCAGAAACAGACAGATCTATTATACTGTTGATCTGTTCAGAAGATCTGAGGTTGCAATATATCCTGAATATCCAAAAAGGAGGACTGTTTTTCCAGTGATCCCTTTTTACTGTCTGTCAGAAGTTTTACATGGCAACATACCTACGCCTTTTGCGATCTTCAATTAGTTTAATTCTGCGCCCATTCAACTCACTGCCATCCAACTTGTCTAATGCACTCTTCATGTCACTGGATGATGCAAACTCCACAACACTGTAGTAAAATTGCCATATAAATTGATGACATAACAGGAAAGAAACATTTTAGGTTGACTACACTTTTATAAATTATAGTTTATAATCCAACCCTATTTGGATTAACAATGATCCTACTCTCCTGGAGTGAAGCAGTTAAGAGAAGACTGTGGACCTGGGAGATTCAGATTGTAGTTCCCACTCAGCCAGGAAGCTTCATCACAGCAATGCAAGAAATACATTAATAAATACTGATGCCACATTCTCAAATCCCAGAGGTAATTTAACCTTTCAGAGCACAAAAAACATGTTCCTTGTTCCTTCTGTAAAACTTCCACATGTTCACTCTTCTATTTATAGCCAAAAACATTTGGCATGGTCAACTAGGGAATCTATCTGGAGAAAGAGGTGCACAGGAGTAGACAATTTTCCTTCTGCTCATTCTGTGTATTATGTAACAACAGGCTGCAACTTTATCATGATATCTGCAGCTAAATATGCTTGGAATGAAAACATGAACTCAATGGCTGGGGACCAAAGTACAATGCAAATAGTTCTTTGAACATAAAGGGACTTAGGAATTCTGATTTTGAACAGAATGCCTCTATGCCATATGACAAATTACTGAATTTGAAAGGACTGTTGATTTTTTTAAAGCATTAAATGTCTATTTAAAGCTCCCCCCACAATTTATCTAAGCATAGCTATTTGGATTTAGGTCTTTCACTGCACTAGATACAAAAGCTGGTCTTACCCTTCATTTGGATTGTTTCTATGAGCATCTACAAAGGTCACTTCTCCAGCCTTTCTCATGAAATCTTTCAAATCCTGCAGTAAAAGTTAACAGTTCAGCTTAGAAAATGAAGCTAGAACTCAACATATTGTGTTAAATATGCCTCCTTGTTATAGCTAAAATTATAATAAAATCCCATATATTACAACTAGAATGAGCAAAATTAATCTAACTACAAAGATTAGATATGGAAATAACATCACTTAATGGCTTTCCACATATATTTTAACTATCACACATAACGGTACTATTAAATGCAAGCATTTGATCAAAACTGGTCCCAGTTCACTCGCATATTAAAAGTTTGCCTGCAAACATTCTTTCTGTTTTCTACATAAACACAAATGTCTTTATTAAGTTAATGCTAAGATTCTGCCACAAGCTATCAAAAGGCAGTAGCAAGCACTTTTCTGGCTTCTGTAAGTCTGTGGCACAACCTCAGTGTTATTTTAACAGAGACTTGCATTTAATGTAATTGAGACTATGTTGCAACACTATACAACTTAAGTGTTAAATATGCTTTAAAAGAAGCTGTCTATGAATTATGCCTTAGCCTTTACAAAGTGCCCAAAATAATAGCTGACATTTTATAGCCACAGGCTACTTACCACAACATACCACAAGTGGTCAGATGACATAAGCAGGTACCTTAAGCAAACAGTCGCTTGTCCAATAATTGCCTAGCAGACCAAGAGGAACTCCCTTTACATGGGAGGGGCAGAGGAATGGATCATAGCAATGTGCTTCAGAGGGGTATACCAGAGACCCTGAAAGCACTGGACACAGTCTCCGGAAGCAGCTCTAGAACCTGAGGTTGACCTGTGCTAGCCAATCGAGCTGTGGGCCAACCAAGATCTACATCGCCAAGATAGGTTTCATGGGTACCAAAGGGACAACTCAGAACAGGCCAAGCCCTAGAAATTCAGCCACTAGGAACCCCAAACTCTTGGGTTCTTTCTCCTCCACACAAGAGAAACGAGGGCTAACCCAAAGCAAGGCTGTTAAAAGAGGTTTAAAATGAACTTGGTTAGAGATATATTTGTGAAAAAATACAAACAAAAAGCCTAAAACTGAACTACAGACTACAGGATGCCTCAATTTATTTAGTGCCTAGTTTAGTTTCTATAAACTAGCATGTGAATCAAATACAGTCTTGACTATGTGAACCTCTACCCTAACATGAATCAAGCTTAAGAGCAGACATTTCTTCATGGAAGGATTCAGTTCTACAACATACTGAGCACTCTAGTTCCAATTCTGCAAGACGTGTGTGTGTATGCGTGCGCGCATGAGCATGCATAAATTTATAAGACCTACTGGAAATGAAGTTTCTAATCACAATCAAGACTTAAGTACTTAGCATCTATAGGACTGAATCTTCCCAATACAACGCTTACAACATAATACAAAACAATGTTAGAAATATTTCAAATTGATTTTATGCACAGTACGTAAGAGACAAACCAAGAAAAAATGTTTATCAAGTATAATTTAGCAATTTTAGCTCTGATAATACAAGAAAATGGGCATACAAGGACACATATCCAGTTTAAAATTATGGCAATGTATTTGCTTTACATTCTAAGTTAAATGTTAAACATTATGCATATCAAGAGGGAAAATGTGAGCAAAAGTTCACAGCTATTTTTTTTTTCATCAGAACTCAGAAGAATCATAGAAAGTTGAAATCTCTGTGTATCAACCCCCATTCGGAAAAAAAGCAACATTTCTGGCTGTCTAATTCTAGGTGTATGGAGAACTTGCAATGGGTAGGAGAAAATTAATCTGTAATAAATATGTAGTACTAGTGTTCTGGATCTTAAAAGGCATATTGATAGGTAATTCAGACAACTTTAAATACCAGAATGTACTAGCTTTAAAAGGCAGATATATGTTCTCTCATTTTTAAGCTTGTTTAATATACACTAAAATCATGAGATGCTGATTAGTGGGTTTGGCACACTAGGGTACAATCCAGAGAATTTAAAAGCTTAACTACAGCCTTGCCTCAGTCATCTGTGCTGTTCCTCTCTCAGATGCAGGCTGGCTCTCACTCTTTCTGATAAGCTAAAAGGGCTAGTGACTTCTCTGGAATAAACGCAACTCACGTCACATGAGCAGCTAATTTTATTCATGTATATATTGCTAAAATAAATGAAATAATCACAAACTGATTCCAAGGGGGTTTGAAAACTGTTGGCCTATTTTCCAAATTGTACCCCAGGGCTATGATCTTGCAGCTAGTTGTGTATGCTCAGCCTTAAACTAAAATGATGGGTTTAAGTCTTATGATTTCAAATTATGGTCATTTATTTCATTCAATCAAGATATGTACCAAGAGACAAAGGCTTGAACAGATGCTATATTTACTTATATGAAATGGGAAATGATGCATCAGAAACTTCTGTGGTTTCTGCTAAGATTCTTCTGTTTCAAAACACATGGAAATGACTAAGTTGGGCATACTTTATGTGTTTATGCGCTACTTGAAGTAAAATGGGTATGGATAAAGTGTGACAAACATTTCTGACAGCATAAGGCAGGCATTAATATTTGTAAAGCTCTCCTGAGAGTAAAACCATCATCACCTTATTCCAAGCATAATACCAATTCTAAGCACTAAATAAGATAAAGTAATATGTGCAATTATTTAGTGTTTCTCATACAAATGGTAATCTCGCTTATATCAAGAGCATAGATGACTTTTCCATATAACAGCCAGTAGTTTGTATCATGGCATCAAAACAGATTTGAACAGAAGCTATTTATTTTGCTACTAAAAACACTCTGAGGTTATCGTTATTTTTATGTTCCTTATAATTAAAAGAAGTTGCTCTAAGGCTGGATTCACCATGCAAAAGCAATAGATTAGGCACAGAACCACACTGTTGAATGCAACAAGCTGCTGGATCAAGCAACCTAGCAAATGGTTCCATCTTTTTAAAAATACACTTCTGCAGAGTTCGGAAAAGCTTACAATGCCCAGAGAAAATTTCCATGCAAGAACACAAAATCCTGAAATTGTATTGGGAAGATTGTGGGATACAGATCTGACTGAATTGTCAGAACAGTGAAAGGCAGAATATAATTAACCTGGCTAGCACAATATTAATGGAAGAATAACACTAGTAACTAAATGGAACCTCCATATGAAGCAGCAGCATAACTTTGTATACCAGGTATTAGTCTAGGTTATCCCTAGATGTGATTCAGTTATATTCTTCTGTTCTTAAACAACTGGACTCCTCTTTCCCAGGACACATTCTTACCAAAGGCCAGCCCACCTGGTTGTAAGTGAATGTTACATTATCTGGACTGCAGGTCGTTTACTCCATCTTCTTCATAGTTCTAACTCTGATCAGTTGCAATCTGTAAGTTTTTAAGCCATTCTGGCAGGGTCATACATATCCTGTGCCTGTGCTTTGTAAACCAAGGCAAATGCATTTTTCTAGCTATTTAATGTCATGTTTTTCTAAAATGCAAAGAGGAAACAGTAACACTGAATATAACCTCTGTAGAAAAGTCCCATGTAGAAAAGTCCCTAAAAGGAAGGAGGATAGTCATGTGGCTGAAAAAACTGGCACCCAATTCCTCTTAAATTGTATATTGATATGCATGCTACTTTGAGCAATTTCTTAAAGGCAGCAATTAAATTTGTTAATCCTGGAGAGGCCCAGTAGTATTATTATATTAAATGCATGTATTTTGTTCTAAAATGGATTGACAATGTTTGTATTTTCACATATAGCAGAATTCTGGAAATACATCTGCCAAGCTTCCCTTTGTCCCTCATATGAGCTTCTCAGCCCAGGGCAAGGTGATCATATTCCCTTTCAAGGGTCACCATGCCAGCCAATGAAGGCTTGTTTTTTGTTTTTTAACATTTTCCTCACCATAATAGTATGGCCTGTCTGTAGGTTCAACCAAAATTGTTTATTATCATGTTAGGCAGGTTCATGTAGTTACTCTTTAGACAATTCACTTATTCATGAATTTTTCCCAACCTGTTCCTACTCTTTCCTCCTCTCTTCAGGTGCCAGGGAGAATCCTGCCAGTAGAACATATGCTTATAGCATAGTTATTAACAGGGCATTTCCCATGTTGAAACTGACAGCAATTAAAATAAAATTGAGGTTAGGCAAAAATGACAACTGATAATCATGTCATGATGGTACTGATCAAAATGAAGGTTAGAATGGATGATCATTTAAACACAATAGGACATGAATGTTATTAAAGGCTAGGGTTACAAAGAACTCAGGAATGCCGAAAAGATTTCTAAATTTTTGTTTTCTAGAGACTTAGCCTTCAATGTGCATCACAGAATCATAGTATAGTAGAGTTGGAAGGGGCCATTACACACAGAAAATGTTGGTAAAGTACTTAGCTGCAATAATGTGTCAATATGTCTATTATGACTTGAATATAAAACTGAATTCAGCTTCTTTTTCAGTCTCCTCCTTTGTGCAAAGTATTACATGGGTATATTATTATAAAAACAAAGACTACCAGAATTTTGTTATCAGTTCTGTTAGACATGACAAATAGGCTACTTGATTAAGCCTTCTATGTAACCCATACATTTTAACATTACTGACTCAATGAAACCTCTGTTTTTGTTTCAGATTCATGACTGGGTCAATATTTAGGTGTGTGCAACAAGGTCTTCCCAACATCCTCCCATCAGTCCATGAAACTTCTAAAAATGTAACACTAAACAAGGAGCTAAGGACTATTCTCTTCCATCCCTGTTGCTTAAGTCTAATCTGGACTCAACTCTTAGCATTCAAGGCCTTAACTAGCTTCACTGGATGAGAAAGGAAACTGATCTATATTAAAGACAGCAACTAAAAGGAAAAGTTTACAAATACTTTAAAGCACTGCTGGGGTCCACAGCAATCCCATCAGCTTAACAGGCAATGACCTTGACGGCATCAAAAAGGCAAACAAGTCTGTGGCATGAGCTTTCAGGCTTATGTTTTTATTATCCCATACAGTGAAAGAAAAGCATAGTTTCCATGCTAATATATATATATATATGCCTAATTTGTGCACAAGTTCAAAATTAAAATATACATTAGTGGACTCTGGGGGATGGTGGAGGACAGGAAGGCCTGGAGGAATGTTGTCCATGGGGTCGCGATGGGTTGGACACGACTTCGCGACTAAGAACAACAGTTACTCAATATGTCATAATTCTGTTTCAGAATTTAGATACATAAGGTATTAAATTCCTTGCATAAGAAATACAAGCTTTAACCATTCCGTTCATTCTCTTGAAGCCAGATACAAACTGGAAACAAATTGCAGACCTTTTAATTAAATGGTTAGGCTTTTAAAACTGGTTTTTCACCACTCTTATTAGATGAAGATTATAGTTGTCCAAGAAACACTAATCAGCTGCTGAATATTAAAATGTGCTTAAACATTTATTCATTGCTATGTGAATTAAAAAACTAAGTCTTTGTTTTAATAACTATGTTCTAACTTGCTTTAACTGTAATCTTAAAATTGTATGCTACTTTCTTCAGGAAACAAAACATGCTTTGAGTAAGCAAATCTTATTTAACATCAAGTGCAACTCACCTGCCAGCTAACACGAGAAGAAAGATTTTCAACTATAAGTCTGTGTTCGGTACGAAGGGGTGGACCATACTGGCTACAAGAAAAAATGTTTTCCGATTATTGTACATTTATACCTACTACAGAAAAATCAACTGCATTCTGCTCTGATAGACTGTTTCATGAACTCAGCAAGTCAGCACATCTTCATAGAAATTTAGCTGCTCTCTATTTAATTGAAGACAAAGATGTCAGGCAAGTTGTTTGCTGTTTACAGTAAAAAGGCAAATTGAATATACATACAAATGACAAGCTATGGGCTCAAAAACTACAGGCCAGTTTACACAGATGTGTTCATCAGCTGATGACCTCCATGTCACACAAAACTTCCATAAATGAAGGTACCATCTAACATTATTTTCCAATGGAGTTCATATACTTAGCAGACTCACATCAAGTGATGAACATGCATGTGTGAATCAGCCCTATGAGGGTATGACCATGGAGAGTACAAGCTTACTGAAGTAGTATGGTACTTCAATAGGGTGTAGTGAACTGAAGCACTGTCTAGCTCATTTTGTATTAAGACATTTGTGCTACCTACAAGATCTGTCTTATTTACTGTCATTAAAGCCATGTATGATATAAAGTGATAGTATAAACAACTGTGAACTGTACATAGGTTTCTTCAAGCTAGGTGCCAAAATCCACTTCAAATGGTGGCTCTTTCATAACACGTAAAATGTGACAATCAACATATGCTCCTTTAGGACACTGAAACAGAGGCAACTCCATTTCATTTGCATACCTCTAAATGCCCCACATTTTCAGAATATCCAGATCTTCAGAGCATTTAAACAGAAGTTCCAGAATCCCCCAACTGGCAGGCCGAGTCCCACTTTTCACTACTGGAAATAGCAGTCTCTTCTTGTCTGGCACCATGTGCCTGATGTCATGAACGTGACTACCATGCCAGATGCCCATGAACGTCAGTCACATATCCTACTTTAAAAGTTCACTTTTAGCCTGGACCTTGGATCATTCTTACTGCAGCAACATCACTGCACTAAAAAAAAGAGAATCTCAACAGCATGCTTCAATATGCAAATTTGTTCCCATTGTTCTTTTAACATGAGGATGGTAAGAAGGCTGCCTCTGAATGAAATGCAGAAACACTATTTCTAAGCAACATTGTCATATATTCATTACAAGTGTCTAAATAATATAATGTACTGATTACTACAAACAGCAGCTTGTGGTAGAGAAATAGACATTTAAGCAAAAGAAATACTTTGGGCCGTATCCAATCCCATCCATGGATTAGCAAGACCCAACACTGATGTAATAGGAAACTAGCAGTTGCTGAGGCAAGCCAAAGCCATGGAAATGTTTGCTTCCAGAATGGACACCATCAGAGCTTGCAAAAGGGGGCTCTGCTGAAGCGTCCCATTCCAGAAACAAGCATCTCTACTCATTCACAGCGTTGCTTTAAGAAGTGCAAGCTGCCATGGAATAAGCAGAGCTGCAGCAGTGCTACTGCATATTACCCTTTCAAAAGTATATCCTTCCAAAGATACCCTCAGATAGCTTTATTGTAGATTCTGCTAAATTTGGGTTACTGTTGAAAACTAGCACTCTTCTCTAATCCACTGTTCTCCCACCAAAATTGAAGCCAGTTTGACAGGCCATTCATATAAAGCCCAGAAAATCAGGGAGAGGAAACCTGGTGCCTTGTAACTGTTTTGGCCTACCATCCCAAGCCAGAATGACCATGCTGAATTATGGAAGCTGTAATCCAAGACAGCTGGAGGACACCAAGCTACCTAGAAGGTTTGCACAGGACCAAAGCCTGAAGTTTATCCTCTACTAAATCAAGCAATGAGAAAATTTGGCTGCTGACATGAGAATGGATACAACTTGTGCTTCACAATCAGTATTAATGGGCATAAAAAGGTGTCAAGTGCTACCAATAAAACCCTTCAGCCTGTTATACGTTGGTAATTAATGACTTCACCAGCAAACTTCTTTCTCTGCTTTAAAAATGTTAATTGAAGCTCAGTGTCTTCAATGAACTAACTGTTAGGACAAGATTCTCTGCAATTATCCAAGCATGGAGCTACCCTACCCAAAATTAAACATTTAGGGAGGGCTATAAAAATCCCAGCTGACTGGTTGTATAAACACCTCAAAAACCCCATGCAGTTATTTAGGAATAGGAAATAGTTAGCAGTCCTGACTGCATGCAATATTCTGACATGTATTCTAATATAGCATATTCCAACAGCAAGGTAACACTAAACAGAACAGATTTCTTACCTAGATCCGCCCCCGTAGGACTGGTAATAATTGAACCGCTGTGGGTATCTGCCCCTACCCCCTCTTCGGGCTCTTGCATGTTCAATTGTAACCCTGTTATACAAAAAATACATCACTTATCTAGTACTTCAGTCTTTTTATATTCAAAATGAGCACAAAGAATAGGCATCTTCTTCCAGATTATGCAAATAAACAAAAGAATGTGATTGGGGTACTTCAAAATAAATTCCAAAACTAACATATTCAGATCAGTGTAGACAAAATAATCTTTCATTTTGCCTATTTTTTAATTTCTTTGTTTTTAGACACTCGTGTTATAAACAACTTAAAACTATCCTAAAGGATACCATGAATGAGAGATTATGCCCCTTAAGATCTGCGGGAGAGGCTCTGCTCCGGAAGCCCTCTTTAAAGGAGATAAAAAGAACATCTACCTGGAGCAGGGCCTTCTCTGCGGTGGCGCCCAGATTATGGAATGCGCTCTGTGGAGAGGTGCACCTGATGCAGAGTTTATATTCCTTTCAGTGCCAGGTTAAAACCTTTTTATTTAATCGCTATTTTAAAAACTAATATTTTATAGCTGAATAGTCGTTCTTTTTTCAGGGGGGGGTTTTTTGTTCATAAAATTTGTATGCCGTCCAATTACTAACGTCTCTGGACAGCTAACAGCATAAATAAATTGATGACCCACTCTGGCTGCAATTAATAAAATACAATAATAAAATCTGATATTAAAACTTATTAAAATATTGAATAAAAAGGTCTTAACCTGGCACCAAAAAATCTTTTATTGAATTTGTTATTTATAAAGATCATTTATTGTTTTTAATTGTATGTATTGTAAGCCATCCCAAGATGTCAAGGTATGTGGTGATAGCATACAAAAGTTTTAAATAAATAAATTGATATATTTAAGAGGCTGAACAAAAAGGATAGCTAGAAAGCCAAGCCAGTATTTTGCTTGTGACCAACCCCCTCCACCAAGTCCTCTACCATGTACTGAGGGCTTGAGGGAAAGATATGGTCATTTCCCATTTGTTCCAGGAAACAGAGAAGATAAGAAACAGTGGAAAAGAAACTCCTGGTACATCTTATCCAAACTACTGCACAAGTGAAGGAAGATTCCACCTCTCTCTGAAACTCTCTTTGGTAGGATGTATTAGGGAGAGGTGGGATTCTCTCATTCATGACTGAGCATGAAAAAGTCTTTGTGCTGTTTGGGTTCTCAAATCAGCACAAAGCTCAATGAGAGAAGGCTTACTCTACTTCCCTTGCACCTGAGTACACTGTTTCTTACATTCTCCAAACCGCAATACAAGTGAGGCCAAACTGCAGTACAGAGAAAATCAGAAGCTGGAAAAAAGTAAAATGAAATGTCTTCTCTCTTTCTCTCCCTTGACAAAATGGAACACACAACCTTTGTCTCAATAAAGTACATACATAGGCATTACCTTTCATTGCAAAGTTCTTTACCATTCAGTTCATAAACTGCATCATCTGCATCTCTATGATCCTCAAATTCCTAGAAAAGGAAAAGAAAAAATGAGTCATACAGTCAGATCTTTAAAGAGCGAATTATTTCCACACCAGGGAACTTCTTCCAAATTCCTTTACTCCCAATAGTCCCAGACTAGAGGCACATCTAGTCCTTGACCTAAGCACCAGCTGAGCTCATCCAACCAGCCGCTCAGATAAGGCTGGATAAGACTTACTGATAAACAGCCCCGAGACTTTGGTAAGGGACAGTTTTAAAAAGTTTTAAATACAATAAGGACCCAGCTTTGCTGAGCACAAACTCTCCCCAAATGGTGAGGCCACATTCACGGAAGCCACACCAATCTGCAATGAAAGACTTGGTATCACCAGACCTAGGAACTCCTGGAACAAAGGAATGGTGCTCAGCAGTAAATGAATGTCATGAAATCAAACTAAATGAACAATGTTACTATCCAGAAGTGACTTATGATATATTCATATCAGCTTTCAGAAGAAAACAGCCCCTATTTTATGCTACCTACAATCACATAATATGCTGGTCTGCTCCTTACAAAGCAGGTATTTTGCAGTCTAAGCTTCCCTTCCCACTCACATATGGTTTACAACACTCCATAAGTTTGGGGGCTATTCTAGATAGCAACCAAACCTTTCATAGCTACATGTTCATTAACATAGTCTGAGTACGATCACTAACAAACAGCAATTGTACACAATATTTCATCCAGTATATAATTCCTCACACTACACTTAAAACTCTCATTAAAATAATGACAGCATCACAGCCTGGTCCTTGGCGTTTTAAGCAGAAAACTGGAGTTTAAAAACATGCTATTACAGTTCCCTTTATTGCAAAAGTTTTTAATTCCTTTCTGGCCCAGTTGCACTGAACTGAGTAGCTACAGTGTTGTAGTAAGTGATCAGTATCATTCTGTATGCCATGACAGTCTACTCCTTGCCCAAACAAAGCAAATAAATATGCTGGAGAAACAGATTTAAGTAAAAAAGGCCCATCAGATTCTTCATGTCATGTTCCCACAAGTAACCCTGCTTCTCTTGCCATGGGACAGAAGCACCTTCCTGCAATACTGTTGCAGTATTCAGGAGGTCAGGGACCGCCAACAATGGTAATAGCTGCTGCCATGCTATTCGTATCAGTTCTTGCTTGCTACATGCTACTTTTTTAGCCTAAGTATCTCCATTGATTGAAGTGAAAGAAAAGCAAGTATCTGTTCCATCTATAGTGGTCTGCTGGGAAGTGACTGTAGATGGATTGATTCAATACAACTTTATGACACAGTTTTCTGGCTGTGAATTGGAAGTAGCAATTTTCAACTAAACAGGCTTTAAAAGGTATCAAGTCACATTTTAAGAACATAAAAACACCCATGCCACCTTGGACCAAGGGTCCGTCTTCTCCAGCATTCTGTTCACATGGTGACCAACCTGCAGCTTATATGAAACCCACAAGAAGGATAAGAGCAACAGGACCCTTCACAGAAAATGGCGTACACAGGCATACTGCCTCTCATACTGGAGGTAGCAGAGTCAACATGATAAGTGGCCACTGGTAGCCCTATAATTCATGTATTTGCTTAATCCCCTTTTGAAGCCATCCAAAGTTGCAGCTATTACTACATCCTGTGGAAGTGAATTGCTTATTTTAACTGTGAACTGTATGAAGTGCTTCCTTTTATCTGTTTGGAATCCCCCACTAATCAGCTTCTAGGGATGGCACCTGGTTCTAG
This sequence comes from Varanus komodoensis, assembly GCF_004798865.1. Classification (NCBI taxonomy): domain Eukaryota; kingdom Metazoa; phylum Chordata; class Lepidosauria; order Squamata; family Varanidae; genus Varanus; species Varanus komodoensis. The sequence goes on from NW_025335761.1 coordinate 15,231,506, forward strand.
TATTAAATGAAAAGGAGAACAGTGACTCCATACCCACCTTTCTCTGCACTATGCATAATTTCATACACCCCATCATGCCTTCCTTTTCTCACTTTTTTCCAAGTTCAACAATCTCACCTCCTGGAACCTTTCCTCATAGTTGTTCCAGCCCCCTGATCATTTTAGCTGCCCCTTTCTGCACTGTTCCAACTCTACAAAAGCCATATTTAAGTGCAGTGACAAACATGGACAGAGTCTCCATTAGGATGAGGGGTCAGCATATAAATGCATAAGCAAACAAACACGGTATTCCAAGTGAGGTCAAGCAATAGATCTGTGGAAGTGCAATATACTAGTAGTTTTATTTTCAATTCTTTTCTTAATTATGCCTAACAAAGAATTTGCTTTTTTCACAGCACCTGCATACTGATTGATGTTTTCAATCAGCTATCACAACTGCAAGTTCTCTTTTGTGGTCAGCCATATGTTGTGGTCAGATCCCATCAAAATATACTTGAAGCTGAGATATTGGGGGGGGGGGGGGAGTGGGGCAGGGTCAATGTATCATCACTCTACTTTCCTAGAGTGAATAACATTTGCCATTCTGAAGTCCATCCTTCCATTCTATAAAGATCCTTTCAAAGTGCCATACAGTCCTTTTTTGTTTTTGACTACTCTGAATAATTTGGTATCTTGAGCAAGCTTGGTCTCTTCAATGATCATTCTTTATTCCAGACTGTTTATGAATAAGTTGAAAAGCACTGGTTCCAATATATATCCCTGTGGGACCCCACTGTTCACACCCCTCCATTGGGAGCATTTACTATTTATTCCTGTGGTCTGCTCTCTATTCTTTAAGCAATTATAAATGTCTAAGAGAGACTTCTTCTCTTATTCTATAACTGCTAATGATATTCCATAACTTCACTGATATGAATCCTTCCTAAAATGCCTTTACAGATGATTAGAAAGCAATACAAGAACAAAATGCTGCTTATAGTAGAGCAATGTTTTTATATAAGCCCCTCCTAAAACAAAATGTACACACACGTTAATGTGATATTTTGTTATTTTCTGGAGTTATGCCTAACAATTGTAACAAAGTAATAATTGTTTCTCCCTGTGTGTAGCCTATATAAATTCTGAAAGCTAAATGTGAGAGCATCAACCTTCCACTGTGTAGCAGAAAGGGGAAGCAAATAAGCTCCATTCAAATTTTATGTAACCTTGGAGCTGGCATGTGAGACTGACACTCTCCTCTGAAAGAAGCAGCTATGACTGATACTTCTTTGCTCTGAAGAGTACATGCTGGATTGCTTTCAGGGACAGAAGGAAAAGTCACATATGCCTTATCAAAAATGGAGCACTGTTTGGTAGCATATGGATCAACTGGATAGACTAGCCTTCTCTTTTTGTCTAGCTGTAATTATGGATTGGGGAATGGAAAAAAAAAACCAACATTCAATCATCTAACACAGCTTGATTAGTCCTTCAGGTTAAAAGTATGTTCTTAAGCTTTTTACTTTAAACAAAGTAAAAAACCACAGACCAAAGAAACTCCAGTAGTAAAAGAATCATATCACACAAGACTGGTTGCTTCACTCTATTAAGAAGGCCGCCACACTTCCTATTTCTCTTTATTTTCCAGACTTAAAAAGCCTTTGGATACTTACCAACCTGAGTATTCAGCTTTAAGTCCAAGAGAGAGAACAGATACTGCTGCCATTAGAGTTACATAATAGAGGAGCAGTACAGTATAAATGATAATTTCCTTGTTTGTCTCATCAATATCTTTTGGGAGTGGAAGCAGAAGAGGTAAAAACAAATATCTCTCCTCTAAGGAGTGAGACATGCTGGGGTGGAAGGGGAGTACGGATGAGCAAATTAACGCGGAAACCATCCACTGTCATAATTATTTGTAAAGCTGAGTTTACTCAACCAAAAAAAAGGAAGGAAGAAAAGAAACATTTTACCATATAATTTCAAATTGTCCCTCCTCAGAATTCTGGCTTCTAACAGCAAAAGTCAATATTTTATAGAAAAAGCTAGGCAGTTAAGGAAAAGGTTGATCCATTAAACCTATTTCCTACAGTCTGTACATTATAATGTACTGATTTGTCTACAGTCTTCTAGATGAGGAAAGGAAAACATCTTTTAAAATAGATGCACTTACCACAAAACCAAAGCCATTTTTCAGATTAATTTCACGTATACGGCCATATCCCTTGAAAAATTTCTCCACATCTCGTTCCCGAGCATGAGGACTTAGACGTCCAACAAAAACACGACAACCACTCATTTTAGTCTATGCTGTAAAACAAATGTTAATTGCTCTCATTAATATTTTTATTACATTTATACCAAAACCCTGCCAGGTCCAGAAATCTTAAATACAAATTAGTCAGCTGAGGAGAATGTATTCATGATGCTCTTCTACTATGCTTGCAACAAACTGCATGATCATACAGAAGCAAACAACCGAGTGGGTCTACATTTATGAAGAATGCACCCAATGAACTCTCAAGGAAGGCAGTCAAACAATTCTGTCACAACTAATAATTAAATAGATGTTTTTCCTTGAATCAACTTCTACTGGAATGGGAAAGGAAAGCCTTTCAAGAGGCACGGATCTCTTGGTTTGTAACTCCAAGGCCGGCACGCTCCTCCAGCAAGAGGTGGCGGCTCAGTAAAAAACGAGGACACCTTTCATGTTCACGACCATCCGAAATCATAACAGAACCACCAGGAGGTGCCCTCCCCCTGCAGCGTGTAGAAAACTTGCAGAAAGACTAAGCAAATATGTTTCGCAAGCAAATGCATTTCCTTCTCCATTACCTTTCCAGTGGGATGGGGTGAAGCGCGGAGCGCGGAGCCTGCAAGGTCTGGCCTGGATAACCTGGAGGGAGGCAAAAGCAGTGTGGGGGCAGGAGGCAGGAGGGGAAAGGGAGGGGGAAGCGAGACTGTTAGCGGCAAGAGGACTGGAGCCGAAGAAGATGCAGCTATGGGGGAAAGGGGAGGCGAATCTCCCCCATGAGCAGCCAAGCAGGGACGAAGGAACAGCGCGCAGGGCCCAACGAAGGCTGCGCGTCGGCCTCACCGCCTGGCTGCGCTCCGCTTGCCGCAGAGGATAAACCTGGCCGCTCTTGCTGCTGGTGCTTCACCGCCTCGCTTTTGCACTCCCTCTAACTCCGCCCAGGGCCTCTCCCGAAAGGAGACGGTCACTCACCGGCGCTGCTGGCGTGAAACTAATCGCGTTGCTCCCGTGCGCGCCGCAACTCACTTAGGTCCGCCAGAGAAAATGGCGGCGCTACTTCCTCCAGGAGGAGCGGCAGCAAAGGCGGCTGCGGCTGCGCAGTCCTTTCCTTCCAACCAACTTGCGGACTACAACTCCCAGAGCTCTGAGCGCGCCCAAACGTCTTCCTAGCCCCGCCCAGGTAAGGGGAGGACTTCCTTCCTCGGGAATAAGAAGGCTGGTGTAGGAGTAGGGGAAGTAGGAGGTGGTTGTCTAGATCGAATTGGAAGAAAGGCATGATGGGAAGTGTTGTTATATTTGAGAACGAGTGTTACTCCTGAACGCAGATCATGTTGTTTCAATGAGGACGTACATATGAAACGTGTTTTGTTCCAGATTAGTTAATCCAGGATACCGACTAGCCCTTCCTTTTGTATTTATGAAAGCTAGTATTACCATCCTTCGATACAATTACGTGTTTTCAAACAATAGCATATATTAGCCTTTCCCAAACTGGTGATCTAGACATGTTTAGCATGGCCACTGGTCAAGAGCGCTCGAACTTGTCCGAAATCATATGTTGCTCTTTCTTACTGAGACTTTCAGAAGCTTTTGACACCATTGACCATGGTATCCTCCTGGATCAGCTTTATGAGTATTAGAGGCACTATTCTTTGGTGGTGCTGGTCTTATCTGTAGGTTCCTTCCCAGAAATACTTTAGAAGAATGATAATCGCCCCCTTGCAGTTAGGCTGTGGGTTGCTACAGGGCATCATTTTTGTTGTCAGGACTACTATTTTTAATAGGGAGCTGTTGTGGGGGGGGCAGATTTCAAGAGAGGTGCCATCAATACATTAATGACATCCAGCTCTGTATCATCTGTATCATTAGGAGGTTGTACAAGCACCAGTAACTGGGTGCAGTGGTGGCTTGAATGGCAGTCAATAAAAGTAGTCCGAATCCCAGCAAGAATGAAGCTCTGTGATTGACAGTTGTGTCTGGAAAATGGATCAGCTGCCTATTTTGGCCGTGGCTTGTTAAGAAACAGCTTGCACAGGTATGCTGGTGGAATACTTTTGTCAGAGTCTCCTTACCAATGGTGAGAATGAATACCAGGACCCACAGGGAAGGCTGAATCGCCTTTAACCCCAGCATTTTTATTGGTGAAATCACTCAGGCCCCCTGAAGTTTACTTACGACAGCATGCTACTGGGTAGTGGTCTTCACCACCAGCTACAAAATCACAGCCCATGTACGGACATTTTTATAACTTTCCAGTCACATTAAGTGGACTCTGGGGGATGGTGGAGGACAGGAAGGCCTGGAGGAATGTTGTCCATGGGGTCGCGATGGGTTGGACATGACTTCATGACTAGCAACAAGTCACTTGCAGAGTATTAAGTCTCTAGATAGTGTTAACATAATAGCATCTTGATGCCAGATGTGGTGTAGTGGTTGAGAGCATGGGACTGGGACTCAGAGGATCTGGGTTCTAGTCCCCGCTCAGCCATGGAGCCAACTGGGTGACATTGGGCCAGTCACAAACTCTCAGCCCAACCTACTTCACAGGGTTGTTGTTGTGGGGATAAGATGGAGGAGGAGATGTAAGCTGCCTTCAGCCCTTTGTAGGAAAAAGGCAGGATATAAATCGCAATATAAATATAAATAAATGTCTTCATATAGAAAATAATACTCTAAACCAATCAGAAATGCCCATGATAGTAGAATAGAAAATTTCCCTGACTGATCCTTATTGACAAGTAAATTCAGTTTGGATCAGCCTCTGTGTCTGTTTAAACATGCAAATTTGTCTGATTGAGGAACCATTCAGGAAAACTGATTTGACAGCTATACTGCCTTACTTCTGTTGAACTAGGTGATTAAATGGGTCCATACAGAAACAAATGGACACCTTTGTCTCAGCTCTCTGCAGCTGATGGGAACACCCGGTATTTCCCCACTAATAGTGCTAGCCTACAGCAGATTCTCAGTCCAGCTAAGAATTCCATCTTCTTAAAATAACTGAAATGCTAAACATTAACCTGGCTTGAAAATCTGCTGCTTTCTGAGAAAGGGGTGTAGGTCTGATTTTATAACACAAAGGCTTTTTCTACCAGAATTTATTCTGGATTTCCCTAACACTAAAGGAACGTCTATAGTTCATTCAGACAAGCAGGACTTACATGCACAATGTAGGTAGCCCTTGAAGGTACTATGGAGATGGAGTCTGTAAAGAAGGCTTTTATAATCTATAAGTTACATACACATTTTTGGGGGAGGGTGGGGGATCATGTAGGCAGTTTGCTAGAGGCACATGAGTGTAAAACAAAAAGGGTTGAATGGATTAAGACAAAAGACACAAAAAGAACAAGTTTCAGGACAGGCATACATTAGCACATCTAAAGTGTGTGTGGGGATGTGCAACATGGTTTCCCAATGAGATCAGGATCCCACCTTAAGTTTAAAGCTGTTCTTACAGTGTCAGGCTTTCGGCAGCCATATCATGATAGTGCTTTCACTCATTTTGTCCTGAGAGGACACATTCTCCCTAAAGAAGTGCGAAGTCTGGAGTGCTCGCTGATTCAGCACCAGAGGCTGGAGCCCTGATTTTTCATGTGGCATCCCAAATTTCAAGGAGGCCATTTGTCTCATTCCCTTACTGTAGATGGGCCCTTGCTGAAATAAAGACAGAGGAGCCCTTCATAATCTCTCTTGCATCTGATCCACCTGGATTAGCAGACTTTTCTCCACACGTGCCTCTCCTCCTGTTACCACCCACTTCTTGACCCTTTCTGCTTGAGATATTTCCCCCCCAAACTGAGATGCATCCCTTTTCCCTGTCCATACATCCCATTTCACAAGTAGGGGTGAGCTCTCTGTTATCAGAATCTTTCTTCATTTCAGAAGTACAACTCAAAGCAAGAGGGGAGTCAAATTATTTATGCTATTGGTTTTTAAAAATTATTTTTCTTGTGACATTTATATCCTGTCTTTTGTCGTCTTGTAAGGAACCTAAGGTCATGCACATGGTCTTCCAATTAATTCTTACAGCTGTAATCCTCACCGCCAACTTGAAGGTCAGTGACTGGTCCAAAGCACCAAGTGAGTTTCATGATCAAGTTGGGTCTTGAACCTGGATCTCCGGAGCCCCACTCCAGCACTGTTACATAATTTGTAGCCAAAAATTCTTTGTAGTCTACTGTGACTCTTCCAGAGATCTGCAGAATTACCCACTATCTACTGCTGGTATAAACTTTGTGTGTTTGCCAGGTCAAAGCTGAGAACAACATGTGCCTAATTATGTATTTAAAAGCACACTTGGCACACAGCCTTATGAACTTCTCCACATCAGTAAACTGATATGCAATATAGACTTGATCAGAAGGCTATGCAATGTTTTGTTTTAAAAGGAGCACTTTAGATCTCTATTTGGTCTGTGAAACTTGACCTTCCAAAAAGAGTGTATTCTGCATATTGAGTGCTTTTGAGCTGGTTTTCTCCAGAATACTGTAAGCTATGAGGCAGGCTCACACTGGACAAATTATGCAAGTGACTTTACACAGGCATGTGAAGTAACCATAAAGGTCACCTGAGTCACATGGGCCCTGCCATAGACTATCGATACACACAATGGAGTGGAAAGAGGTATTTATATTGTTGCCATCTAGTGGCCAAAAGGCAGCTTTGTCTCTTTAGAGAAACTGAAACCAGGCATTCTCTGGTGCTGGGCTTCTGGGTGTGGTTCTAAGACTGATGCTTCGAGAAGATCCAAGAGATACACCCAGTTATTGTTTCATCCAACTGCATAGTCCACAGGTAACTGCAATGAGCAATGTGTGACCGTGTGACTTTCTTTGGCATGTAAGTTCTGTCATCCCTCAGCAAAACTTCTGGAGGGCCACAAGTAGCCCACCCTGGTAAGGCCAACCACTGGGAAGCAGCTCCTTCATGACCATGGTAACATTAAGCAGCTCTGACAACATTTTGCTGTGTAAAGCTGGTGCACAGCAATTCTGGCAGCAGGGGCTGACTCCAATGTTACCTGCTGGTCCTCCCACCAGCATCTGTGCAGCCGGGTGCTTTGGGAATTGCTGATTATGCAGCATTGTTTTTCTATGCCCAGGTTAGTAACAGAGCACCTACTGTGCATGCTGGAGGTCTCAGGTTCATTCTCCGGCATATCCAGGTACAGCTGAGAAGCAGTCTTGTCTGAAACCAGAAGATAGCTGCCGCAGTATCATTGTAGGCCAGGAATAAGTTGCTTTCCAGATGTTGGACTGCCAACCCCATCATCCCTAACCATGGCTTACCCTGACTAGGGTTTGTGGGAATTGCAGTCCACCAATATCTGGAGGGCCACACATCCCATCTGTTGTTGACAATATTGATCAATACTCTTGCCTTGTTTTATGGCACTTTCTCATGGAACCAGGCCTTCCTGTCCAGTCTGGAGAGTAATGGCCAATATGGTACCTGCTTCTCTCTTCCCTGCCATTGAAATGCTGTCCTGTAATGGGTTCCAGGCTGACAGAGACTATGTATTCCAAGGGTCTTAAGAGGGGGCAAGCCATGCTCTTCTGAAGAGAGGTGCACGTACAACTTTTATTCAAAACTGGCGTAATTGGCATCCATTTATTTATATAGGGAAGTAAAGAACTGAGTAAATCGGGATTTTGGGGTAATGAGTGTAGTCAGGGCAGAATCTGGTCAGGTTGGGATGGAAGCAGGAAAGAAACGCTGGAGATGGGGCAGAGTCAGGCACTTGGACTTTACTCATGTATCTGTGGACAGAGTTGTAAGTGGAAATAAACCCTTAACTCTGGTCTGTGTCTCCTTATTTGACTGGCCACGCCTCATCTTTTCGTAAACTGTCTGGGCTTCTTGCACCCTGAACCTCACCATCAGCCTACCAATATGGGGCACTACCACGCTGAGGAAGAAACAAGCTGACAGGAGAGCAGTTCTCTACTCTGGTTTTACCTACATAGTGGTGACAACACTAAAGGCACAGCTTCACCGAATCCACCCTGGAGATAACATCTCTGTGCACATCTTAGGTGGATAAACCAACTGAAATGCGCACGCTGCCTTAAGTGTACAGGTGGGCTCAAAAACAACCATTGGTCAGCTGAGATTCTTCTAGGTACAGCCAAAAGCACCAGCATATTTTTGCTTAAAACTCTTATTGCTAGTAGCTAAGCCTGAGGAAAAGAATTTCTCCTTTTTGGAATGAGGAAAAATGTGCTAAAACCAGATAGCCACCAATTGGTCCATAGCTGGGGAGAAAGGGGTAGGGTCTAGAAGAAGAGGGCATGGCAACCTGAGGAATCCTGGAAAACTCAACTGTAATGGCAGGAGAGCTAAATTTGGCCCGCAGTTCAACCTCTCAAGTATAGATAAGGCAGGAAAGAGGTGTCAATGTCAGTTTTGCCTTTTTCAGCTAAGTAGGAGTTTTGAGTGCCCAAAGAAATATCTTACCACGAGCAGAAATGGATAGAAGTGTTCAAGGAGCACATTTCTCACAGGTGTTTTTAAAATGTACCATTAATCTTCCCTGGAAGGAAAATAATTTTGTTTTATTGTTCCTTTATTAATTGTATACAATATTATAAGGACCTTTCAGTTAAATAATAAACCAACAGTACTACAAAAAATAAACTAAATGGAGTAAGGGTACTTGAAGACGAGTTCTTGTGGGCAACATGGTGCTATTTGGGAAACACAAGGAAAACATAGATGTCCCATGTGATTTTTCAGGTTACTGCTAAATAGGAATCTTGTTCTTGGAACAACAATTAAATTATAGTACTGCAGTGAGAATCCCTATCGCCTACACAGGCTCAAACGCTCTTGGGGGAAAACGGGCACTGGAGAAAAGCTCTGGTTCCCTCTGATATCTTTCCCATCCTTTTGTTTGTAAAGAGATATTTAACAGTGCTCCTGGTGTTAGTGTTTTATGACACTTCCTTTCCTAAAATCCCCAGGATTCTTCTTACTATTATTTGGAGATCTTCCACCCCCCTCCCCCCGCAGCCCTCCACTGTTCAATATTATATTTCTATGACTATAGTTGTGGAGAAACATGTGGATATAAGAGCAAAACATATACAAAAGCTGAAAAGAAGCCCAAGGCAAACAAAAAACACAGTTTATTGTATTTGTAAACAATTCTTTTAAACCCCATTTTGTACAATGTGGTGGGGAGCAGGTTCAGTATGGTATCTTCCAATGCCTAGGGCTGAAGATAATAGGATAGCTGAGAAAGTTAGATAAGATTTTTAAAATCAAGGCTGCAGTTCTATGCACACTTGCCTAGGAAAAAGCCTCAGTGAATGCAGTGGGGTTTATTTTTGAATAAACTTGCATGAGAACAGGGTGTAAGTCAACTAAGACAGCACAATTAATTATTAACTATACTTTTGCTGGAAAAAATAAAAGTGGTAATTTCCAGAGGTTATTTTATTGTAACATATTTGGTCCAAGAGGGTATTTTGTTATGGCCAGTTTATCTTCATGTGAAACAGTAAGACCAACACAGTAAACATCAATACAATTCAAAGAAAGAGGGTAGGGGGTGGAGGAAAGTACTTTGGTGTCTTGTGTTTAAGAAAACTGATAAAAACATGGACATCAAAATAATATACAAAACCCCCCAAAGTATTAATTGTATTTTGAAAAGTGCTGGAAAATCTTTATGGTAATAGCGAAATAGAATTACACAACTAGACAAAGGAATGACGGCTAGGTTGGTTATCACAAGAATCTTTTTAATATCATCTGTGACAAGCAATATCCAAGATGCCAACTCTCAAGCGCCGTTATTTGGAAACCAAACAACTTTCAGCAACAACACATAGTAGACATATTGTAATTTTAATTAAATATGAAAACATGAGCCGTGTATATTATTTTTCCCTAAAAAAACACAGCAATTTCAAAAAAGTTTTATTGTAAAATATTTTCATGAAATGAGTGAACCAGCAATACATGCTCTCGCATGCCTCCCCCTCTAAAAATAAATGCAATAAAGAAATAGAGACAAGATGAAAAAGTTGACTTGTGATAGAGGAAGTAGGACTGAACTTCAGTATATATGGATGGGATGCAACATCGAACCCCATTTCCTATGTCTGACCAACAAGAATAAGGAAAAAAAATGCTGCACGCTTTTCGTGTAATACTTTTAAAAATTTTCTATTTAGGCTTCAATCTTGGAGAAAAATACTTTTTTTCTATAATAAAATACATTTGCTTAAATGTAGCTCCCCCCACCCCAGAAAATAATTTTATAAACCATCATTTTTCAGGGGTAAGAGAGACTGTTTCATTCCAACATCCTTCCCTTTGCCTCCCTCCCCCCACATGGAATCTGTTCTCTGAAGTGGCACAGAAAGGGGGTGGGGGAGGCAGATCAGAGCCCGCTTTGCAGACAGACAGAAAAGTGCACCAGGATGAAAGAGGGTAAGGGTGTGTGGTGGATAGACAGGTGATAGTTAAAGGTCACTTTCGCCATAGAGAGCTGTAGAGAAAGACATGTAGTCCAGGGCACCTGGTACAGAATCCAGCCCAGTGTAAGGTGCCATTCTAGCAATGCAATATTCAGCTTGATCGGGAGGCAGTTCCCGTCTTAATTCGTCCACAGTGATATAATTCTGCAAGAAAACACAGGGATTATCCTTTTTCAGTTTAACCGGATGCGACAGACAGTTGTATTAATATGCATGGCACTTGTCTGCTTGTCTGTATCACAGCTTGATTTGTTAAAATTTGCTTAAGCCCTCCTATGTCTACAGGGGTGCAGAATCTTTTATAATCTGTAGCACATAATCCATCAGCCACTGGGAGGCTACGTTCCTTGCCCATCAGGAAGATCACAATCAGAGGGAGGCCAACCTGGCCCTGTACAGCAATCAGAGAAGGGACTACTGGAGGTGCTTGTTTCCACATTCCTATGCTAGACAGACCATTTGTTAAAACTTTGAAGGTAACAACTGGTTCCTAAGTGATGCTTTTTTCCCTCCTCCTTTCCAAACCTGTTTCCTTTTATATCTTCTAGCTGGTGAGAGTGAAGGCAGGGACAGAATAGGTTTACACAATCAAACCAAGCCATGTAGGATTAAATAAGCCACTGTGGCTTGTTTGATAATGCAAACTGGCTCCTTATTAATACTTGTAAGGGATCCTTTACTGGCTGAGTGGATTAGAAATACTAGAGAGAAACAAATCACTGCAGCTGGATACTTTAAATATTTGACCTTCATTGCTTTAAGAACATGAAAAATACAGCTATGAAACTGATAGGAAAGCCATTGGGTTCCAGTTAATACTTCACATTGGATGGAGGTATCAAACTATATTGCTGTGTTTTTACCACATGTATCAAATAGATTATTTATTTATTTAGTTAGTTAGTTAGTTAGTTAGTAAACTTATATTCCGCCCCATTCGCCAAAGCCTCGGGGTGGCTTACAACCATAAATAAATATCATCAATACAATTAAATATAAAATTGGAGAAATCCTGGCCAAAGTTATTAAAATCAATAAATAATATTAACAATTAAAATAAAGTTTAAATAAAAAGGTCTTGGCCTGGCGCCGAAAAGCAAATAACGACAGTGCCAGGCAGACCTCTCTGGGGAGTGCATTCCACAGGTGGGGCGCCACCACAAAGAAGGCCCTCCTCCGGGTACTCACCCTCCTAATGTCCTTCACGGAGGGCTCCGGAGAAGGTCCCCTGCCACCAGTCTCAAGGGGTGGGAGGGCACGTATGGACATAAGCACTGCTTTAGGTTTTAGTTGCATCTATTTACCAACAGTGCAGTATAGTCAACTATATCGACCAATGAAGAACTTAAAATGTTCATATAGTGCATCGAAATGTTGAGAGTGCTTCACGTGCATTATCTAGTTCCATCCTTACAAGAGCTAAACTAAGTCAGGATTGTTATTCCCATATTGCAGAAAGGGCAACTGACACTGAAAAAAGTGTGACTTGCCAAAGACTACCTAGTGGGCAGATTCATACACTGTGCTAGCCCATCCTGGCAATAAGCCTCAGCTAGTTAACTGCTTTGAGAGCAAGCCACAGTGCAGACAGCAGACGCAGGTAGCTCAACTTCTCCCTGTTCTTCAGTCTTCCAGCCGTGTTTCCCTGATAAAAAGCACCCATTGTCCTTTCAAAACACCTTTTTGACAGGCAATGGGTGTTCTGACTGGGCAATGGGTTCCTGAAAAGAGGGTGAGAGGTACTCTTCCAAGCAGCTGGAGTCCCAGAAAAGAAGAGCCACTATGCATCACCTTGAGTCTTTCAGGGCAAAACAGAAAATTATGAGGCTTTTCCTGTGAAAGAGTATAAACCCCACCATCCTCCTCTTGTAAGTAAGCATCACTTGTACCTTTGCTTTCTCTAGACACCTCACCTTCTGACAAGTGTCAGGGCAAAGTAAACATGGAAAAAAACAATTTGGCTCATCTCTGGGCCAATGCTTGGGACAACACAGCAATCTACCATAGGCAAAACAAAGCCTAGAATAAATAATCATGGTTAAACTGGGCTGAGTTTGGACAAAATAACAACCAGCTGTGGCTACTTACCCAAACCAACTCAAAGAGTGTACAGTAGAGGCAAAATTCAAACCAGGGCTTTCTCAATTCAACACTTAGACTCTTCACCACTGTGCTGCATCAGCTCTCATGAATAATTCCATCCCCTTGCTCTGAAGGCTAAACCAATCCCTATAAGGATTTTTGCCACACTTTGCCCAATCTGACAGTGATTTGGAGGAGGGAGTAGGTGGATTGTCAGAATCTACAGCAGGTTTTGCAGGCCCTTGTAGCCATAGCATCAATGCAGCAATCGATGAACTCAATGTGTTTGAGATACCTGCCCAGACCTAGCCCTCGGCACTTTTGCCGCAACTGCTGAAGATGCCAGGAGCCTCTATGACAGCAGAATGGATGCATCGTATGTCACGGATGCATCACAAATAAAGGGATTCATAGGCAGGGCAAGTGCCAGTCTTGGATGCCTCTGCACATAAACATTTCACTCAGTTGTTCAGATTCACAGCAGTGTGAGTAGCCTTGCATTTATTTATTTATTTGACTCCTACCCCCACCTGTCTACCAGAGATGGCACATAAGGCCGTTCTTACCCATGAATACAGCAGGCACGGAGGCATTCAGGGCCTCCATTAGGGCTCCAGTTCCACCAAACATGCTTCCTGCTCCCCATCAAAGTAAGGGCGAGATATTGGCAGATGGAAGAAGTCTATATAAATCTGACTGCTAATACAAATGTTCAAATATTTAATTACTTCACAGAATTTGCTCTGTGGGGGTTCTGCAAGATTAGGGAGCCCCCACAGATTTGATTTGCCTGAATGACCACCATGATCTTGTAAAAACATTCCTAAAGCCACTTTCCTCTCTCTCTGTTTCCAACAACCTGAAATCAATGTTCTATTTTCTTCTAAGGCTGCATGCACCCCATTCAAGTCAACTCACTTTATCTCCAGCCAGGATCTTGAAGGAGGCCATGACTTGGTCAGCTGTATCAGTGTCTGCTGTTTCTCGGGACATGAAGTCAATGAAGGCCTGGAATGTCACTACTCCAATACGGTTGGGATCTACAATGCTCATGATTCGAGCAAACTCTGCTTCACCCTGGGCAGTAAGAGTAACATATCAATCCACTGGCAGCAGGAAAGGATCAAATATAATGTATTTACACCAGCAAACTATTCCCTAGGGCATTGTCATGAGCCAAGGTTCCTCTTTCAAACAGTCACCAGCCACAGACTGTTTTCCCTGCAAACCTTCTTTATTGCTCCTAAATACAAATCACACAGAACGGATCTCTGGGCATGCACAGAGCAGTTTGTTGAACCCATTCTTGTGTTTACCTCCAGGAACTCTCCTTATGAACATGCTGGGGCCCCATTCCCTCAGGAGGGGCTCTCTAAAGGCAAGCACACCTCCTCTCCACACATTACTACTCATTCAGTTGGGCCTCCCACCCCTGCTGATGACCGTTATGGTGTCTATAGGAGGTGGGGCTGGTCTGCATCTGAGAATTCCTCATCCTCCAAGGCCGCTCCCACTGGCTCAGCAAAGTGCGTGGCTCTGAGACAACCACTTCCACTTTCTGCATCTCAGAATCTTGACATAGCCCATCTTCCCCAATCTCACTGAAATGTGTTTTACTTTCTGATTCCAAATTGTCTGGAATACAGCCATCGGTCTCTGGGAAGGACTGTCCAAGACTGCCATCCTTCTTTCTCCCAACAAGCATCCTTCCCCAACCTAACACCCTCCAGATGTGTTGGATGACAACTCCTATCATTCCCACTGGCCTGCTGCTGGGCATGATAGGAGTTAAAAGCACAAGAATAAATTGGAATCACTGCAATGCCTCTGAAGGGAAGGGTGGGGACAGCAGCGTGTGGTGTAAGGAAGTCAAACCCCAAATGTTTGTCAGTGGTATTCTCAGCATTGTCCCCAAAACAGAGGCTGTCTCTGATCATGACAGGAGAGCCGTAAATGGAAGTCAAAGGCATCTATATTGCAGGTGCAGGTATTCTCAAGCATAGACCAATGCTGACACCATTCCTGCTATTTTGATCCTAATGGCTCAACCGTAAGGTTTTAGCAATTAATGCTCTTATAAAATAAATGTGAGCCGAAGCTGAAACCAAAAATGACCAGGGTGGGTTGTGGTAATGTATTGATTCCAAATACATTATTCCCCTCTGGCATCTCTCTTCCTGACCAAGAAAGTTGCAGACGTATGTACAAAGGTGCTTTGCTTCGCTTCGCTTTCACAGAACGATGCTTGTCACCAGGAGACAAAAATGACTGCAAGGAAGCAGAGAGTGGGCCAGTCCACTCAACACATCTTTCTGCTGTGAGTTAATTTATCTGCGACAACCTGCAGCACCATTATAAATATGCAACCCCCATGTAGGGGTAGCTGTGTGTTATCATGTTGTAGGAACCCTGCCAGCAGGGGTTATTTAAGGACTGAACAATTCTTGCATAACTCTAAAACATGTCATGAACCGGCTGAGCATGTGAAATTTAGCCCTCCTTCCCTCTCTTTCCACCTTCCAACAACTGTGTGTAGAACTCTCCAGAGCATTCTGTGACCTCACAGTAGCCAAGCAATGTCAGGTGTTGCCCTCTTCCCCTTTCTCCAACTTTCAATCCTCTCAGCAGATGCTCTACTCCATTATCTTCCCTCCTTCCTGCAGCTTCTTTTTTCTCCACTATCCTTATCTAGGCCTATGGCTGGCTGACCACATCTGTTGTTTTTGGCACTCCCAACTATCTTTTCTTTTTATCTAAATCATTCACAAGAAAGGGAAGGCATGCAAAGTTGGAGGAGGTGTGTTGCTCTTCCCTGCTGCGCCACTGAAAATATTCACAAGATGCTCATGGCTTTTGCATTAACACCAGACCTAGTTTCAGAATTAATATGGTGCTTATTTGTTTGATGTTTTTCTGATTTTGCAATGGGATTTTATTGCAAACAAATCCACCTGTTTTTATGGATTTGTGTAAGCTACCTTGACTGCCATTATTGGCAAAAATGAACACAATTAACTTTAAGAATTAAATCTGACAGTGTAAATGCTAGGAAAATGAAATATTCCTACAGTAGAATCACAGCCTTGAAAGGAAGTTGTATACATCGCACAGATTAGTAAAAAAAATGCCAAAAAGATGGACCATGGGAAAAGGCCATTGTATAGTTTTGTTTTATTAGCTAAATTATAAGGATAGTCATGTAGCTCCCCAGAGGAATTGATTCAGAAATCAATTCCTGTGTCTTCTTCCAAAATATACTTCACATCAAATGAATCCAATTTGTAAACATGTATGTCATTGATTCCCTTCCATGTACAACTGCAAAATAATGATTTTAAACTACACAGCTTTTAATGTGTGAAAATCATGGGGCTGATATAACTTTACCTTACTAGATGTATGCCTTTCCCTTTTTAAGGGCCTAATATACCACTGTAAATAGAAGTGATAGATAGATTACCATATTGTAACCAATGGAGATAAGGTAGGTGCGGAAATCTTCGCTATCCATCATGCCAGTCTTCTTCTACAAAGCGTAATTCAAGGATGGAGAAATAAAAGAGAGATAGATATGGAAAGCAGTCCAAGAAGAGATGAAATCATGGAAGATGTGACAAAGAATGAATTTGCATGAAAGAGGATCAGAAGGCAAGGGTATAGAACAATGAAACAAACATTTAAATGGTTTGAGAAAGAGATGGTTACATTTCACAGAAAGACGAAAACAAAAATATAGGCAAGAACAAAATGGTATGGAGATATAAAAAATTAAAAATGGATGAGGGAAACCAAGGCAGAAAGAGTTTAGGGAATTGGGCAAGTGGGATGTTCAACAGAGAACAAAATGTACAGATTTTAAAAAGCAAAAAGAAAGCAAAGAATGGGATTGTGATAAAACACACAATGGTACAAGGAAATATGTGCAACAAAATATAAGAATATTGACAACAGATGGATTGAAACAAAAAAGAGAGGGAAGAAATACATTATTTCCTTATCGTTCAATATCCAGGCGTTCCCCTCTAGCATTCTGTACCTGTGCATCGTTTCCAATATCGTAACCCAAGCTGATGAGGCAGGCTTTGAATTCCTCAGGGCCAAGTGTGCCGGAGTGGTCCTGGTTACGCAGTGAGCCAGGCAGCAGGACATGCAGTGCCAGTGGGGGAGTGGTGGTATGAGACGAGGGAAAGAACCAAAGGAGGAAATGGCAAGGGAAGGTGGAATAAAGTGAGGTGTACCATGCAGTGAATGAGGAAAGATATGGGGTGGGGAGTGGAGAATGCCATGCAGACAGAGACAGGGGATAAAAAGTGCACAAAGTTAGATATTACACTGACAACTCAGATTGTGCTAATGCTTTTAAAAAGGCACTTTTCTCACAAAACATGGCAAGGTCCAACCAAATGTTTGCAGATCAACTACTGCTAGCAGCGAGCTTTGAAAACCACATTCCTTCAGGCCCCCCTCCTCTAATAAGTCATTTATATATTCTTCAGTCAGTTTAGCATTGCCACATGGCTCAAATGGCAGAGACGCATTTGAAAAATCCTGCTACCAAAGCAAGAATAAAATCAATTGAGATTAAAATAAACTGCACTTTCTTGTGAAGCAATGGATTTGCAAGATGGCGTTGGATGTAGTTTATAAATAACCACATCTCAGTCACATGCAGTCATTTAAAGTCAAAAGTTTATATATGCAACAGAACTATAACTGCTGCTTGAAGCTCTCAACACTGAAAAGTATGCTGCCGCCTTTAACTTAGGGACACCCCCACAGACGCAATACAAGAGTAGTTTGTCCCTGGTCACTTCTAAATGGCAAAAAAGGGCAAAAATGCATAGTGAATATAAGCTACATTAAAATGCAGGTGAGACAGAAGGCTCAGCACAGCACACTTAAAAGTTGCACACTGTTAGCTCCTGAACTGAATTCAGTTTGTACAGCCAGTCCGGGTCGCCAGTTCTTTTCCCTTGAATGGTAGCTGAATACAGTATCATGAGTGGCTTGAGCTGGGGGCTGTTCCATGTAAAGTAGAAGCGCAGAATCTCAGAACCAAATCTGGCCCTCAGGAGTTTGCCAAGTGGCCACACCCCTTTTGCCTTTAGTCCCACCCCTATTTACTTTTGGTCCGGGTATTACTAATTCCACCCTTACCCTGTCAAAGTGATTGAAGGAGGCACGGAATTCATTCATCTGTTCCTGGCTGATTCCTTTGGCATCTCGGGTCAGAATCTGGTTTTCTACTTCATTGATAGTTCTAGCAATAGTTGTGAGGAGCTGCTCCCAACCCACTCGGATGTGCTGAAGGAGAAAAGGGAAGATGTTTTTTCAGGCACCTAAAGCTGAGATGTAGCATTTGAAGTCTAATTCAAATTCAGTCCAAGTAATTCTATATTTGAAATATATTACAAGTTACATTAAATATATTACAAGTTACAAGCAGAGGGCATAGCTCTCAGCTTTTTTTACACACAGGTAAGCACAGGGTTAATGCACTTGAAACATGCTCTCTGGAAGAGACCTTTGTGAATACCCTGAACTGACCAGAAGACCAACAAGTAGGCCCCGGATCAAATCAAGCCAGAGTTTTCTTTAGAAGAAAAAATGACAAAACTGAGACTTTTGTACTTTGGGGATATCATAAGAAGGCAAGACTCTTTGAAGAAGACAATCATACTAGGGAAAGTCAAAAGCAGCAGAAGAAAAGACCAAATATGAGATGGATTGACCCCATCAAGGACTGAATTTGGAAGAGCTGAAGGGCTGTCATTGATAAGACATTTTGGAAGGCTTTCATTCAAAGGTTCCCATAAGTTGGAGACAACTTGATGGCACATATCGACAAAAGCACGGGGTCACCTAATCCAGACAGGAACTATAACCTTTGGGGAAAAAAGGTGTAATTCTCCCTTCACACTAGTAAATCCATCCTACCCCCAGCTAGCAATTAGAGGCTGTGAAAAAAACAACCATCCCTCCCTCCCATTGGGGTCTTTTGGGGGCTTTGTGGCTGGGGGCAATTTGTATGTATGAGGAAGGATTACATCTCCCTTTCCATGGCTGAGGTACTGATCTATACTGGGGGCACTCTTACTTTAGAGTAATAACAAGCAAGACTATGAGTTTGAAGTAACGTCAGCCTGTTCCTTCAACAGTGAAAATAAGCAACTGTTTCTATAAAAAAAGGCCTCTTGTTAAGGACTTAATGGCCAGCACAGCCTCTCTACTGCATGGCCACAAGAGCATGGCCTCCACAGGCTGGTCTGTGACTCTCTGTAGGCTTTTGCCTCAGGCGTTTATCCCATAAAGCATTGGGCATGCCACATCAAATCCAAATGGTGTTCCCCCTTAACAACAGCCAAGACTTAATTTTCATCTCGGTTGCAAAGTATGGGCCTCAGGCTAAGAGGGATCATTCTCAAACTTGGTAGCAGAACACTGACAAGGTGCTCTGGCTGGGCGTCCCACTGGCCTGCACTACAGCAGAGGTGAGAAGTGCTACATGTGAATATCTGTACACCATGGCACAGCAAGCCAGTGTTGCGGATTTGTCACCCTTCTACAAGTGTTGATCAAGAGCAGGGTTGAATGGCATGAGAAAGCTCCTGGTAGCCAAAGTTTGGTGCTAGCCCTTCGTTCGCATGACGTGCTGCATTCCCACAGACTTCCCAATGCCTTTACCTCCATGGTATAGTTGGTGTGCTTATTGTCAAAGATGAGTGCCTCCTGAATCTGCTGGTGATCTCCCTCTAGCTGATCAATCTTTGGCTTGTAGTTGACGATGCTCTTCTCATACTGCCGCAGGTGATTGAGCTGGTCCTCCAGAGTCCCGTGCATCTCTATGGAGATGCGGCCAATCTCCTACATGAGCCCAAAGGAAATGGGCAGATGAGTGACAAGTTCCAACATGCACACTATTTGCCTGCAAGTGTTTCCTAAATGGGCTAAAATGCTTTAACCACAGGCCTTGTAATCCCGAGAGAACAGAGCCCTGCTTGGAGGCTATTCAGAGGAGCAGTAAACAGAGCTTGGTTAGACTCTTGTTGTTGGCATAAATCCCTCTAGCTCCACTGAGTTAAATATTTTAACAACAGCTGAAGGCACGTCTCGCTGTGTTAGCTTCCAGAACATATTTTTGTTTCCTTTTTAGTACAATTGATTCCATCATCCAAATTAGGGCTGAATTCAGTGAGTACACATTACAGAACTGGTAAACCTGGTACCACCTGAATTAGCTGCATATTTTTTGAAACCTGTCTACACCATGATTAGCAGAGTCTCCTCTTGTACGCACCCACACTGAAGATGCACTTCAAAAACAGACTCCGAGGCACAGCTGCCTTTGCATCATGAGCATGTGTGGTGTGCAGCTGCAGCTAGTTTTTTTTAAAGTCAATCTGCAGTTCATTCAAATGGAATATATATTGAACATGTACACTCTAAAAATGTAAAGCACAAAGGGGTTGTAAGACACATGTCAATAATCCTCAGTCACACTTCTCAAACACACACCAGGGATCTAAGCAACATGCAGCCAATCACAAGCATGCATTCCTGCACCCACAGATGCAGACTTGCCACTCCCTACCTAGAAACCATTGAATTCTAAATTTATCCATTTAAAATTTCCACAGTGGGTGGCTGTCGTCACACAAAACACAATTTTAATTGTTTTATTTTTGTTGGTGGTGCAGTGGCAAAGTCCCAAGTTGACATCATTTTGGTCTGAATCGGGTCTTAAAATTGGATAATAGCAGAGCCAAAAGCACCTGCACCTGAATGTCTGATGCTAGGTTATATGGTAGATACTAAGATGTGAAGATTAAGAATTAATTGCAACAGTCATTCAATTGCAGCAAAAAGATATCTAACCAAAATATAGCAGGAGATTGTTGTCCAAGCCATTACAAATTATTAGGAACATTATGGAATGTAGCCATAATTGATGAGACTAACACATAATTCAGGATGAATGGACCCTGCTGTCAACTCCTGATAACAATGGATGCTGATCCACTACAGAGAACAGAGCCGCCCTTCATGGGTCAATTAACCCCTGAAGAGCTGTGCTGCATGCTGATTGCCATTATGAATATGCATTTACAGTGTATCTCGTTATTAAATATGATACATCTTATGCACATGGATGTGGCCAACAGGGATTAACTCGAATAAGCCATGGTCTGTTGGAAGGTTATGTAAGAGTTCTTTAATCCTCGTATAATCCCAGTCAGGGATTGCATATTCATGAAGGTAACGGGGCACACTGTAGCGCCTTGAGGGTTAATTAACCCACAAGAGTCTTATATCAGTGTCTAATATCACCTTGGCTTCAGTACAGATGGGAAAGCTATACTGATGGTGTACACATTAGTCAACTTTTTTCAGATGCACTCCATTAACTCTGTGACAATATTTTATTATAAGAAGTCTCAAGGAAGTGGTGCTTCAAAATGGAATTTAGCCAAAATCAAATATAAATTGGGTCAAGTTTGAGGTGCTGGCAACAGAGTATCTCAAACAAAATATGAATGCAGCACCTACCAACTTTATGGAAAGAGAATGAAAGAGAGAGGTTAAACAACAGGGGTACTTCCAGACTAGAGTGGCCTTTCCATTCCCACCTTCTGCTGAGACATTCCTCTTGTGTTGTAAGCTGGAAGTGAGACCACAGCAGCAATTCCATCTTGCACCCGATAAAGCACTTCATCTTCACACAGGAAGAGTTGTGCTGGTCCAGTCAGCCCAAAGCCCATCTAGCTGGCGCTCTGTGTCCACAGCAACTAACCAGCTGTCTATGGGAAGCCCTCCAACAGGACACGTGCAAGAGAGCCCTCCCGCTCATGCTCCCCAGCAACTCTTCTGAAGGGGCATGCTGCCAAGATAACATACAGCCTCTGTGACTAGTAGCTACAGATAGCCTTATTCTTCATGAATCTCTCTAATCCTCAATTAAAGCTTTTCTTTCCACAGTCCGGTCCAGGATGATGCCAGCTCTCTCATGCTCCCCACCCCCTTTTCCTTTCCCGATGCACTTGTTGGAGGTGACAGTTTAGGGACTGCATTGTTTATTCAGCAATTCAGCAGTAAATACCTAGTGCAGAAGCAGTCCAGGATTCCCCTCTTTTTTGCTTTTGCATGTACTCTTTCACTGTTTTTTGGATGCATGAAACAACAATGCATAATAGGAGACCCTTCCATGGAAAAACATCAACTCCTGTATCAACAAGACTTTACCTCCATCTTGGTTTGGATCCAGGGCCCGATTACATTGGCTTGAGCTCCAAACTGCTTGCGGAGTCTCTCATTGTGCTGCTGGCGTGCGTGTTCTTCCATCAGGGCCTGATCCCTCCTGGGAACAAGCTGTCTCACCTTTGGCAAAAAGACAGAAGCACCAGCAATGTTAAGCATTAACAAGCACAATGCATTCTGTAGCTGGTGAAGCAGTTTTATACATAGTTAATTGAAAATGAAATCTGGCACTCTTCTGCACAAGCATCCACTACAACTGGATTTTTCACCTGAACTGGATTGAAATCCATAAAGACTAATCAAACCTGTACATTTATTAGCCAATGAGGCAACACTAGAAAATTCAACAGGTCAAACGAAGGTATGATTTAATTTTTATTTAATTTAATTAAAACATTTATATTCCGTCCTTTGCAGCAGCCTCAGATGATGGATCACACAGATGGGATCCAAACAACTCTGTACTTGAAGAACTTATTTTTGCTCTGCAGGAGCTCTAGTGACATGATTTGCCAGGCCTCTTAATAAATACTTCTGGTTTACATAGGACAAGAATAAAATTAAACACAGAATTAGATTTATCATCTATACCGTCCTTCCCCAAGCTGGTGCACTCCAGGTGTGTTGGATGCTGTGTGGGGAATGCTGAGAATCGTCCAACATATCTGGAAGGCAGGTATGTTAAGGAAGGCTACTCTGTACTGTGGATTGCTTGGCTGAGAATAATTGGCAAACATGCCTCCAAGAGAATTTGCACAGTGGCTACAATCCTGTGTTTCCTTCAGAGGAAGGCCTACTGAACTTAGCAAGCTTTGCTGCTGAGTAAACACGCATGGGATCGAGCTGCTAAGAGCTTGCCAGAAAGCCAAAATGTCCTTACGTCTTCCCACCTACAGGAATAATCAGGAAAGCAACTCACATGGTCCCATTTGCCGTTGATTTCCTGTGGTGTGATGGTGGTGTAGGGGTTGGTTCCTGCCATATTGACATGATAGGTCTGCACTATTTTGGACACTTCGTTGTGGATTCCCAGGATGGCCTGTCGCTCCTTGTCAGCATCTGGCAGGGTGGCTTTGAACTGTTCGTGGGCTGTGGTCAGTCCCTGAGTGAAGGAGAGTAAGTCAAAAAGAAAGGTGACCCTTTTGGCAATGATGTATCAGAAAGACCAGGATAGTATGAAAATGCTGTGCCTGAAGCAGAAAAGTAGAGCAACTTAAGGAGTGCACTGTATGGCATGGAAAGAGCTGCTTCCATAGGCTGGAATTTTAGAGCTTTGTGCAGCTGGGCTAGGGCAGTGGAAATTGAACTGAGCAGCAAAGGCAGCTTTCTAGAAATCACTGTTGCAGAACCTGCTAGAAACATTTTAAGACAAGACTGCAAACCCTTTTTAAAAACATTCCTGGAGACTGGCTTTTATGTCAGTTAAGGGTGAGGATGAAGAATGCATTCGTTTTGAAATAGTGATGGAGATTTCTCCGTTTAAACCAAACGCGCACAACTGCTCATGTGATGAAAGTAATCCTACCATATATTCATCCTAGGAAAATTTTATTTATTTATTTAAAACATTTCTATGCCGCCCCCATCACAACAAAGCCTCGGGGCGGCTCACAAAAATACATAAAAACATACCTAAATAATAATATAATAATTTAAAAGAAAAAAAAACATTTAAAAACCCCTGGTGCATTCTCGGCTAACTTTAAAATCCTAATTAATTCAATAATTTAGCAATTCAAATAAGTTTTAAATAAAAAGGTCTTAGCCTGGCGCCGAAAAACAAACAACGAGGGCGCCAGGCAGACCTCTCTGGGGAGCGCATTCCATAGATGGGGCGCCACTGCAGAGAAAGCCCTCCTCTGGGTACTCACCCTCCTAATATCATTCACGGAGGGTTCCCGGAGAAGGGCATCCGTTGCTGATCTCAAGGGGCGGGAGGGCATATATGGGCGCAAGCGTTCCTTTAGATATCCAGGTCCCAAGTCATTTAGGGCTTTATAGGTCATAACCAAAACCTTGAATTGGGCCCGGACTTCAATCGGAAGCCAGTGGAGCTGACGGAGAACTGGGGTTATATGAGAACAACGCCCAGTCCCCGTCAGCAACCTGGCAGCTCTATTCTGAACCAACTGAAGTATCTGGACCATCTTCAAGGGTAGCCCCACGTAGAGCGCGTTACAGAAATCTAATCGGTAAGTTACCAGCGCGTGTGTCACTGTCGCCTGGAATCCTGCATGCCAAACTTGCAAGCTGAGCCTCTCAAGCCCAAGTTGGCCCACAACACACGTACTGTGGCCTCTTCTGAAGAGTAATGCTCCTAAAAGGCACAGCTCTGCTTGTGCCACTGAGCCTGCAGCAGATCTGCAGCCAGCCAGCCATTAAAAGGCAAGCGTACGTTAAATCTGGGGCGCAGAACCTCAGGCCCAGGGGCCAAATCTGGTTTTCCAGGGGCCCAATGAAATCCAGAGGGAACCCCAGAAAGACCCTGTCCCTTTCCATCCCCCTTTCCTCATCCACTGCCCATTGGTTGGAGCATGCTGGGAGTTGTGGGAAATATTTCTTTCAAACATGCGCAGGATTACACCCTTCGTGTGACATTCCTGAAGTTCGTTGATTTCCTTTAATGAATTACTTCTCTGTGTGGGTACATTAGGGATGGAGCAGGGACTGATGCTGGCTGGGAACTTAGCAAATGGAGAAGGAAGGCTTTTTCCTGCTGAAAACTCCCCCCTCATGTCTATTTGGTTAGGCAAGCACATTCCCAGTGGCATGAATGGGAATTTCTTTGATGCACTAGTGGAAGTGGGGGACAGGCTTGAGGGTGGGGGGGACAACCAGGGAGGGTAGAAAAGTCCCCTCTCCACTGCAATCCCAGTAACAATCTGCCCTCTCCCGTGGCTGAAACTGAATTCAAATTATACACCAGATGAAGTTGCATGTTACACATTATGCATAATGTGCAGTTCAACCTGAGTCAAAGGTAAGGACAAAGCACAATGTTGATCTTCAAAGAATGGGAGATCATTAGGAACAGATCTCCACTATTTAATTCCCATTTACTGAACTAATATGTGGGCCAGAACATGGTGATCCCTTAGACCAAACTCTTCTCCAGATTTTGTGAAGCAGTTCTCAACTCAAAACTGCATAGCAAAAGCGGCTTCGGGGATTTATATATGGAAGTATGTCTGAAAGTTGCATATGAAAGTCCATGCAATTGTGTTCAGTGACACTTTTTTTAAGTCTTCAGAAAAGTGTAGGTGCTTGCTTTGCTACAGCTTGATTCTGATCAAACTCCTACAGGAAGTATTAGACTCTGTTGAGGTTGAATACCCCGAACATCATACCAGCTGCAGCCACAAGGCAAAGCCTGCTGGTCCAGTGCAAGAGCAAATCATCCATACCTGGATTTCTTCAATGGTATGGACTATGAAGGTGTCCTGAAGATCCTCCATGGCTCCCTCCATCCAGTTATTGAAAGGAGCGGCTCGTTTGGCATATTCCAGATACAGCTGGTCAATTGTCTCCAGCAATTTTTCTGTTCTCTGAAATTCCCCAGAAAAAGAGGAAGCCAGACAAGAACATAGGCATCACATCCTGAACTTTGCTTTGTAATCTTTAAAACACAACCTTATTTCCTCTCTTCATGTCCTAGCTGTTCTTTATCCTAGTGTTTTCATTAAAAGATACTGTAATTAAGAGACCCAGAGAAAGGGCGTTCAAGATAATGAAATGCATAGTTCCAGATAGTTCACAGGGTATTAAAAAACAGAAAAATAAGAATTGGAAATTGCAATCAGAAATTGCAATCAGAATTGCAATCAGACAACAAAGACACAAATAATCAGAGTTTGAATAATTCTGATTCTGTAGGGCATCTTAATAAGCTGGCCCAGTGCAGGGGGAAGAGCATCAGCCTACAGCTTAAGAGACCAGTGTTGAAATGCCTACTCAGCCACAAAGTTCAGTGGACCAATCACCACCACCCAGCCTAGTCTACTTTACAGGGTTGTTATGAAGATTAAAAGAGGAGAACTGGGTGCACCACCAAGTTCCATTAGGGAAGGGTAGGATATAAATGGAATAAATAATCAGCAATGTGAATCATGATAAAAATATTGTGATAAGTTTTTATATCTAATTTCTGGAACATAGTTCATTCTTATTTATATCATGTAGACATTAACATCGTTCAATAGAAATTCCCAGCTTAACATAAAAGCTGCCTTGGATTCCTTGTGAGAGGTATATGTAATATAAATATAACCATCATTATCATCATAGAAAAAAATACCCAAACTATGAAAATACAAGTAAAACAGAACTGAAGAGTCACAAATCATGAAGCCCAAACCTAAGTGTTTTTAAAAGCCTGAAAAAATAAAAAGGGGTTTGCTTGGCATCAACCAAAGCCAATGCAGTAGGTGCCAAAAGGCATTCTTCAGGCAAAGTATTCCATAATTGGGGTTCCACCACTGTAAAAGCCCTCCCACCTTACTTTAGATGACGAGGGCACTTTCATGAGATCCTCAACAGAAGATCTAAGTGTACAGGTAGGCATATACAAAGACAGGAGTCCTTTCAGCTACCTTGGTCCTCAGTGACAAAGACCTTTAAAGACCAAAACCAGCACTTTAATTGGGCCTAGAAATGCACCTGGCACATCTTGCTCCCATGTTCTGAACTGGCTGCAACTGTTCAACACTCTTTAAAGACTGTCTCACAGAGGCCCTGTTACAGCCACCTAACCTCCAAGCTACCAGAACAGGAATTGTTGAGACTAAGCAGCATGCTTAATAATTTTTTAAAAACTGCATTGATTCCCATTCTCAGTCTCCAACAACAGGATTACCAGGATACTCAGGAAGAAGTAACATTCGTGTTTTAGAATGTACAAGCATCTTTTACCTCCAGTGCTTCTCGTCGTTTCTGGGTTAGAGCCCCAAGGTTATCCCATTGGTCACAGATTTTCTGGCACCTGGCATTGACACTTGGCGAATCATAATAATCCAGCTCACTAACAAAAAAGGGGGGACAGCTTTATTAGACACACAGTGATAAAATTTGGGTTCTCTTAATACAAAAAAGCACTCCTGCAAATACAGAATCGATTGCATTGAAAAGGCCCTAAAAAGAACCTTCCTGCAGCAGATCACAAGTCAACCTAGCCCACCCCATTCTGCTTCCAGCAGAAGCCAACTGAAACCTGTTCCACCATCTGTGCTTCTCCCCCACTCCACCAAGTGGTATTTAGTGGTGAACTGGCTCTGAATCTGGTGGCTCCATTTAGCCATTAAGGCTTACAGCTGTCAACAGACTTGGCCTCCATGAATTTTCAGCTAGTGCATATTACCATATCCTGCAACAGCAAATTCCATAAATTAACTCCTTTGTGAAGAATTACTTTCTTTTGTCAGTCCTGAACCTTCTGCCAATGGAAAGGATCCAGTGGTGTCCAACTGCCAGTGCTATTTATGCTGCACCATTGAAAACCAACACATGTGCAACCTTGGCAGCATTTGCTGGCATAACTGAGTTCCTTCCCGGTGTCACTGGATGAATCCAAATTTTAGTATTTTGAGGTGGAGAGATATATTTCTCTACCTACTTGCCCCACCCCATGCTTAGTTTTATTGGCCTCTAGCATGTCCACTGTATGTCATCCATAAACTTCGGAAAACATCTATTTGAGTTTGTAAACATGAACATTAACCCTAACAGATGAGTATTTATGTGAATCCATGGTCATCTATTTAGCTTCCACATAGCCTGAGGTCCCTGATCCTGCCTAATCTTGGAAGCTAAGCATGGTTAAATCTGGTTAAAATCCAGATGGGTGACTAAAATACTGTGAACCACCCAGAGAGAGCTTCGGCTATTTTATTTTTATTTATTTTATTTAGAAAATTTCTATGCCGCCCCATTCGCCGAAGCCTCGGGGTGGCTCACAAAGATATCAATTAAAATATAATACAATAAAATATAAACTAGTTAACAATATAAAATAAGTCGCCCTGGCCAAAGAATAAAATAAATAAATAGTATTAACAGTTAAAATGACGTTTGAATAAAAAGGTCTTCGCCTGGCTCCTCACCACTGCTAATAACGACGGCGCCAGGCGGACCTCTCTGGGGAGCGCATTCCATAGATTGGGCGCCACCGCAGAGAAAGCCCTCCTCCAAGTACCTACCCTTCTAATTTCCTTCACGGAGGGTTCCCGGAGAAGGGCCTCTCCCGCAGATCTCAGAGGGCGGGCGGGCATATATGGACGTAAGCACTCCTTCAGGTAACCAGGACCCAAGCCGTTTAGGGCCTTATAGGTCATCACCAACACCTTGAATTGGGCCCGGAGTTCAATGGGAAGCCAGTGAAGCTGTCGGAGGACTGGAGTCATGTGAACATAACGCCCAGTCCCCGTCAGCAGCCTGGCAGCTCTATTTTGAACCAGTTGAAGTATCCGGACCGTCTTCAAGGGTAGCCCCACGTAGAGTGCATTACAGAAGTCAAGGCGGGAAGTCACCAACGCGTGTGTCACTGTCGCCAGGCAGTCGTACTCCAGGTAGGGGCGCAGCTGATGGATCAGCCAAAGCTGAAGGAAAGCGCTCCTCGCCACTGCTGTCACCTGAGCTTCCAATGAAAGCTCTGGGTCGAGGAGCACACCCAAGCTGCGGACCTTGTCCCTAAGAGGGAGTGCAACCCCATTCAGGACTATGTTCAATTCACCCTCTCCAAAGCCTGATCCGCCAGCCAACAGGACCTTAATCTTGTCTGGACTGAGCTTCAGTTTATTGGCCCTCATCCAGCCCATTACCTCGGCCAGGCACTGGTTCAGCACAGCCACCGCCTCACCTGGATTGGTGGAAAATGAGAGGTAGAGCTGGGTATCATCAGCGTACTGATGATTCCGCAGCCCACACCTCCTGATGACCTCTCCCAGTGGTTTCATGTAGATGTTAAACAGCAAAAAGGACAAAATGGACCCCTGCGGTACTCCATGGCATAGCTGCCATGGCGCAGAGCCATAGTCCCCCAGCACCACCTTCTGGAATCGGTCATTGAGATAGGAGCAGAACCACTGCAAAGCAGTGCCTCCAATCCCCAATCCCACTAGCCTATCCAGAAGGATACCATGGTTGATGGTATCGAAAGCCGCTGAGAGGTCTAGAAGAACCAACAGGGATGCACTCCCCCTGTCCTTCTCCCTGCACAGGTCATCGTACAGGGCGACCAAGGCAGATTCAGTACTGTACCCGGGTCTGAAGCTAGACTGAAATAGGTCCAGATAATCAGTTTCATCCAAGAGAGCCTGGAGTTGTCCCGCCACCACCCGCTCCAACACCTTGCCCAGAAACGGGATGTTGGCCACAGGTCTATAATTAGTGGCCATCTCTGGATCCAGTGACGCTTTCTTCAGGACCGGTTGGACTACCGCCTCCTTTAAAGGGGCAGGTACCCGACCCTCCCTCAGAGAAGCGTTAACCACTTCCAAGATCCAGATCCCAATCCCATGCTTGGAGTTATTTATTAACCAAGACAGGCAAGGGTCCAATAGGCAAGTGGTGGGACGTACTCGTCCAAGCACCTTGTCCACATCATCAGGCCGCAATAACTGAAATTCATCCATTAATTTTGGACCAGACGGCAGCATTGGTGTCTTCCCAGAAACCTCTGTGTCACTAGTAGAGTCTAGCTCGTGACGAATCTGAGCAATTTTCTCCCTGAAATGCTTGGCAAAGTCGTCACAGCGGGCCTTCGAGGGTGGAACCAGATGTTTCTTAGGACCTGGACAAACCAGGCCTTGCACCACTCGAAAAAGCTCCACCAGACGGCATTTTGAGGAGGCAATGGAAACAGAAAAGAATTTCTTTTTCGCCGCCCTCACCGCTGCAGCATAGGCCCGATAATGGGCTCTCAAGTGTGTTCGGTCAGATTCATCCCGTGATCTCCTCCACCTACGCTTTAGCCGTCTCCCAGCCTGCTTCATCGCCCGCAGTTCAGGTGTATACCAGGGGGAAGAGTGGGCTCTGCCCGGCAGGAGAGGACGCTTAGGAGCCATGAGTATATACTACTATATGAGTAGTATAGAAATGTAATGTACTAATATTAATCGTCTATGTGTCACAAGCTGTGTAGATCTTATTGCACACTGTCCAGTGCCACAGTCAAGACATCACTGTTGTGCTGTCTGGTAAGTGAAGGTTTTATTCCAAAAGGCACTTCTCTAAACTCTTGTGTCTGAAAGGGAGTAAAATTGCCTCTGCACAGAAAGGGATCACAAATCAGATCAAGCTGTGGAATCTCCACTGATGGCTTATATGCTCAAAAGTGAGGTCCATGCACTACACCGAAGTCCTACTTGAGTTCTTGTGCGATAGCAGCAATCTGTTCCACACGGTCCTGATGAGCAGCAAGATCACTTTCAAACGCCTCGTGCTTCTTCAAAAGGGCCTTGATCTCTGAGAGGGTGGCCGTTTCATAATCCTTCTGCTGCAACATTGCTTCTTTCCCTATAGAGGAGGGCCATGACACATGTAAGTGAGCAAAGGGCCAAAAAGCGATCGGCCTATATAAATATTTGTTCTCCCAATGGACATTTCTATGGTGCAGCCTGTATTATACCAAACAAACATCTTCTATGCTATGAAATGCAGACCTAAATTTATTATGTTGTTGAACAGCTGATCCATTTTAGCTTAAATACTGTTTTTCCCATCCTGCAGGCAACCTGCTTTGTTGACACTGTAAGACAGATGTAGGGGCCTTGACAATTTTGATGGGGAGCTGCCCAGTAATAACCTCATTCTAGTTAGGTATCTGCATTTGACCCAATCTGGTTAAAGGACTATCACTGCTTTACTCCCATATTACTGAACTCTATCTGCCAGGAATGGAGCCTAGTGCAACCACTAGCAGCACCTCTCTTCTGCACCACATGCTGCAGCCACTGGAGCTGCTGCACCTGACCTGGGAAAAGGTTTCCAGCTGGCAAACTTTATTCCATGAGCATTCACAGGCTTGCTTGAGATGAGGCTCGCTTTGCAACCATAACACTTAAAGGATTTGGGACTCAGGCCCACAGGACACAAACAGGCACAAAAGGTACATACCTTGATATATTTTATATGTGCATATGTAGAAATAACTAATAGGATTTGTTTCAATTTCACAGCTGGCAGAGTTAGCCAATTGATGATGAATTTAAATTAAATAAATAAATTTAAATAAAATTCTTCAATTCATTTGCACCCTGCCAAATTGTCATGCGGAAGGTGAGGTTTTGGGGAGTCAGGAGGCTACAGCATGTGGGGATGCAATTCCCATTGAAATAGCCCTCTTCGTGGCAATTAAGCTAAGCAAAAAACACCTTCTGTAGGCACAACTGACACTCAGGGTCTAGGGAGGAGATCTGGGCCTCAGAAAATAGGTTTGGGGTCCAAGCCCCCATGGCTCAAAACCTAGCAATGTCCTTGAGACTGAATACTGAATTACATGACCTCTTGTGGACAATAGCATGTGGCTATCTATTGGAAAGCCTGGAGGAATGTTGTCTGTGGGGTCGCAATGGGTCAGATGCAACTTCACGACTAGCAGCAGCAACAATCTATTGGAAAAATCTAGTCTGCCTATACAGACACCAATTACAACAGATACTATGCTGTCATGTTCCATGCTATGCATATATGTGTATCTCAAATGATGGAGGAGGGTTTTTTTGTTGCTATAACCAAATAACTGAGATTCAGGAGTTCTTGTGGTTTGTACTGCAAACCTCACAGAGATATATTAGCAGATCCCAGTCTACTTTTTGCCTACCCCATAATAAAGTATGCAAAATATATTCATTTAGTACTGTGTATGAGTCACAGAATTCTGTTCTTCTTACCACAGAATTTGAGCTACCTTGGTACAGATTTTCTTTTTAAAATCTTTCAGCCCAGACCACACAAATCCCTGTTAAACCGACACTCTTGAGATGTGCATTACCATCTGTCCAGGATTCATGAATGGAAGCTTTTTGCCGGAACTTCTCAGCCAGGTGATCCAGCCGTTCTAATCTTCGGATCTCATTCAAAAGCCACTCCTCATAGCCCTTCTCGGCCTGCTCTAGTCCACCCCATGCATTATTAATATCCTGTAAAGATGAAGGCAGAAGCACAATGATGTTGAGAAAGGAAGGACAAGTTCAAAAGAAACAAAATTTTTTGAAACATTGTCCTCCTGCAGTTCCCCAAGCAAGTTTGTGACTGGCAGGTACTAATGAAAGAAAGCGTTATGCTGCAAAGAGTCGCAAGCACGTGTATGCGAATAATCTGACAGACAGTACAACTGCAGTAGAGGACAATGGCAAATCAACTGAAATGGCAGGCAAGCCACTGGCCCATTCACAAGCAATTCAGAAAACAAATTCCTGGGTCCAAAGGAGCTCCCCTTTGATCTCCTCTTCATGCCCAAGCTCTGCAGAGCAACCATTAATCCTGTAGTGAGGGTTTAAGCTCTGGATATCTGCACAGTCACAATGCTGGGCTGCTGCAGAACCTGGAAGACTGATAGGCAGGCAATAGTGACAATCCAGCACCACAGCCAGAGGCAAGATTAAGGCTGGGCCAAGCAGTAGGTGACCAAGACAGGTGGACTGATCTGAAGCCTTTTGAAGGCTGAAAAGCTCCTGCTGAACAGTGTGCTTCGTGTTCTGTCCAGTTAGAGATCCACTGTGTGGATATGAGGGGTGAGCTTGGCAAGGGCAGTTTATTTGGGACCAGAGTGCTGATGAAGGAAGGATGTCTAGAGAGAGTTTGCTATTTGAGCAGGTCGGCAAGGAACCATTCTCAGGAGCAGGAGATATAAGCGGCACAATAATTGGGACCATCATTTTCTTTACCTAAGAAACTCTATGCAAGGAGTGGCCACTTTCTCAGAAGACTGGGACCTCCCCATGAACAGAGTCTTAAGCATCCCAATGTAGTACAAACTGGGTTCTAGGCAAGGACAGCTGTAGCAACACCACTTTTACATTATTGTTTTGTGGGCACTGGGAGACTCAAAGGGACATATAATCAACTTGCAAGAACCATGCCATTGCAGACATTTCTTCACAGAGGATTATGATCTGTGTGGAGCACAAATTGTAATGAAGAAGTCCACTGGAACCAAGGTGCTCTATAGCATATGATGCTAGTAGGGCGGAATATCATTGCCTCTTGAAAGTAGTAGCAGCAGTGGAGTGTGTATATTTTAAAAACCATGTACTTTGCCAAATAATTAAGCTTGGAACTCATCTGCTTAACATACTCACTGAGACCATTTTTCCTTCTGAGGGCATGAAGGCCGGCCTATTGCTAAGTCGCAGCTTTGTCTGCAATGTGTTGAAGTTGATTTCCAGCTGGCACTTCTCTTGGACCTTGGGAGGCTTGTGGAGGCGGCGATAATCTCGGAAGTCCTCCAGTTTCTGCTGCATGGCTTGCATGGTGTTCTCTGGTGCCCGATTCTCCAGCCAGGGTATGGTGCGACGGATCCATTCCAGCAACTGGGTATACCAAGGTGGAAAAAATAAGGACAGCTATAAACAAAATATCGTTCCTGATGTGTAAGGCTTAGTTTTTTGTTTTTGTTTTTGGTTAGGCCACTTTGTGCAAAGTTTTATGATAAACTTTGACTTTCAGGCTTGTAATTATTTTTGCCAGGTTTTGTATTTGCACCAGTTTCTATCTTCCTATTTTACACTGACAAGAGAAACTGAAAGACTAAGGGTGCAATTCTCCCAACTTTGTCTGGTAAAGAACTGGTACCTAAAGTAAGCCAAGTGTGTAATTCAGCTTTTAGTGTTCAATAAAACTGAACAGCAGTTTGATGTTTCCACTAATATAAATTACGTTGTGCTAGCAGGTTTCCCTGGGAAGCCCACCATACCAGCAAGCCCTCCTAGCAGTGCATTGGAAGTTGTGTGCACTAGGGTAACATTATTTCCATTCCTGATCGTGTCACACTGGATGCTGATCAGTATTTACAAACTGGACTGTGATTTCATTTATTTCCCAAGTCTATGGGGACAGGTTGGCTCCAAGGATTGCCTTCCACAAGGCCACCTAACGTTCTAGGCCTTATGGCTTTCAAATTAGGATCTGTGTGTGAAAGCAACCTCCCCACACCCACCCACGCATGTTTTTTCAGTCACTACAGATGGCCATTAGCAATTTCTGCATAGCATAGCAATTAAATGTTTGGCTTGCCTGCTGATGATTCCACTATTTGAAGACACCTTCTTACTCACATGCCACAATGCATTTTTAACCATGAATTAATGCCTTCTTCCCTATATTTTCCTTATCTATTTGCATTTGGTTCCTTAGAGTGCTTCTTAAAATTAATAAATAAATACTTTACTTAAGGACTTGGAAGGAGCTTTACTTACACTGCCTTCTAGAATAAATAAAATATTACAGACTCCAATTTAAAAGGAGACATTGAGGCATACTTCAAATTATCAAGGACAAAACACTGAGAAATATGTGTAATTGAGGGAATAGATAGCTTTCCATTTCAACAAAGCCCTGCCATGAAATCAAAAGCAGAAAGACCTACATCACTGGCCAACTTCTCATAGTCTTCCATTAGCTGTTCATTCTCTTGATTAACTGCCAGCACTTTGCAGATTCGATTGGCTGCTGTTTCCGCCTGCCAGAAAACAGAAAGAAAAATATATCATGATTTATTATTCCGCTTCCTTCTGCATGCCTATTGGAAAAGATAAAAGCCCATTCTGAATCTAACATAACTTTACTGGTCCATTTTTTCCTCCACACTGCAACTGCTACAAAGCGTTATAGGTGACTCACTGTATCACTGCCACATCTTGCTTCTCAAGACGGCAGGCACATTATCCTGAGAGTCTGATTTGGATGTGCTTTTCTTTGCTTAAGACATTTTTCACTCTAAACTGAGGGTGCAGACCTAGTGCCCTTCAGATGTTCTTGTGGCCCCAGCTCATATCAGTCCCTGCCAGGATGGTCAATGGTCAGGGATGGTGGGAGTTATGGTCCAACAACATCTGAAGGGCCACATATTTGCCAACCCTGAACTATCAAGCATTTACACACACACCCATGTGTGTTGATATTTATTGCCAGGTGCTGATAAAACACCAGAAGAGCATCATCTGTGTATATCAATGTGTGGCATGAGCCAGAATGCATGTGGGTGGGAAGGAGTTTCCTTCGAAGCAGTAAATTCACATCTAGGTCTGTTCTGAGATCAGCTGATGTAACTAACTGCTCTAAGACCATTTGCCTCTAATCACTGACAGTGCCTATTAGACTTAAAGTTATTTTGCAAACTGAGTTTTTGAGTGCTGCAAAAATCCACTCTAGATAAAAAGTAATCTATCACTGAAGGAAACATGGAACCATCTGCATGCTGTTGATATCTGTTCCATACATGTTAGGACTCTCAATATTGTATACACTGTATTTAAAACAAAAGACCAAACCAGAAAGTCTAATCCAACCTTCCCCAATCTGATGCCCTCCAGATGTGCTGGATTCAAATCCTAGCAGCCTCCAGCCAACACATCTGGAAGGCACCAGCTTAGAAAAAGTTGATCTAAGCACATAAGCGCTTAGGGCTAATCACTCAAAGTAGTCTTTTGTTGGATTCAGTCCACAAGCTACAACAAATTTGCCAATTTGGCCTCCAAAGCCATTTTAGAAAAGAGGGTCTAAAGGTACAATCCTGTGCTAGTTTACATATCCAGGGAACCAGCACTGTTCATCAGTACTAAAGAACCCATAAAACTATGATTTGGCAGTCAAGTATCCTTTACTTGAACTTAAACTTTTATGTGGCAAGTCTTCAGAGAAGAATAATTTTATTGTTAAGTATACCAAGATATGGCTTTGATTGCTTTCAGTTTTAAATCCTTCCCCTACATTTTTTCCTGGGCACTGTTGATACCAGTAAAAACATGACAAGCCTCTAGTTTATTGTACTGAGAGGCCACCTGACCCTATATGCACAATCCCCAGGGTGGACGGAATCATCTGCTTGCCAAAACGAGGCACCTGCAGGATGCAGTAACATTTTTCCTGTAGCTGTTTGCAAGTTTTCAACACACTTCTTGGGAATCTTCTTTCAAAAGTGTGCTAAGGCTTCTTTAAATTAATTAGCTTTGGACACTTTTTCCAGTATCTGATATTAAAACACTTCTAGTAAAGATGTGGGAGAAAATATGGAATGGTTAGACCACTACATTTAAAGAAAGGGAGCATCCACAGCAAAACATGCACAGGTGGAGAACCTTCCACCCAGCCAGTGTAGGAGCTCTCCTGAAGGTCTGGCGGGTTTGCCCTATGGGCCACATGGCAGTACGTAAGAGCACAGTTTCCTCCATTGCTGTGGTTCTATGCAAGGAGATTCCCATTTCCAGGGTCATGAAAGCAGCCTGACATTACCTGCCCATAAAATGCATTGCATTATATGTGCATACTGCAGAGGTGAAAGCTCAGCTATTTGGCCAGTGTGTTTTTCAGAAACCTTTTATTTATTTCTGAGTCACTCAGAAAATGTCCACAGTGGAGCAGCTAAAGAAATACATATCTAAGAAAATAAATCCAGATAGGTTTCTTACCACCTCCTAAACACTTGCAAGATTGGAGGCTTCACAGTTTCTCTGGATAAGCTGTTCTGCTGTCCAGTAACTAGGAGGGTAGTTTATTCGGGTTATAGCTTGGACAAAGGCATGCCAACAAGATTTTCCAAAGAATTACTAGATTGATAGCACTGGAAGCTATTCAAAATGGCAGAGTGTAGAGACTGCAGATTTTGCCAGGACTGTCTCACCTCCTTGTTCCAATACCTCATTAAGAAAGTACAGCAGAGGTACGCCTACTTGTCTCCCTAGACTAATTCTAAAGTGAATGAGCGCAGGTTTACAGCAGGCATCTGTCCTTCTGTCGTCTCCCCAGAACAGATCAACAATGGAGTCCTGAAATGCTAGCCACACCCAAGTAAAGCTTAATCAAAAGCCTAGCCAGAAATTATGTTGAGAAATCCATTTCCACAATGTATTAAAAACCAGAGTAAACCCATGTAGTAATAAAAAACACTCATGCAGTTTAGTGTTATGAAAGTTAGAAGCTGTTAGGGGGCAAATGCAATCTGACCGAAGCACATATATGTGAAGAAATACATAGACAGACACACATACACAGAGACAAATAATATGAAGGAAAAGCAGCCAGTCACATACATGTTATGCAGGCTGGGCCCCCTGTACCTTTAAAGACTCAGTATAAGAGAATGAAAGAAGCAGAAAGTTGATCATGTGACCTCCCCTTCAGGGCTGGTAGCAGTAATGAGAAATCTGAATGAGAAATGGAGCGACATCACAGTAAGTCACCTTGTCAAGGAAGAGGGCAGAGCTTGAAAAGACACTCTGTGCTCTTGGGCCTAGTTTGAAATGCAAGCTCACCGATCACTCCGCAGCAGCCCCAGACTGGGAGCCTGCCTCTCTCAACAGCTGGTTGTTAGTGCCACTGGGAGAGCTTCAAAGGCGAAATGATCAAGACCCCAAGACCTTCTCTTCTAGGCGATGAATACATAGCCAGACAGACCGGCCAGCTGGCAACACAGTTTAAAATCGGCACAGACTGGACACCACGAAAGCTAACTCTGAATTCTTACTCCAGTGGTTTGGCTCAGTGGAAAATCTTTTCTCACGAAACCACATTGGTAATAATGCTGGCAACATTTTATTATTTATTAAAACATTTTTATGCCGCCCCATTCGCCAAAGCCTCGGGGCGGCTCACATCAATTTTCTGGATGGAATTGGTCATTTCGGCAATTGAGTTTAGAGAATCACTCAATTGACCGAATGCTAAATAATAATGATGATGTACAACATTAATACTTTTTTCTCTCAGTTTGTTTGCTGGGTTGTACTTGTAATTGGTGCCAGTCCACAAATTTAAACTTACTAAAACCCCACTACTACAAAACTACCTGGAGCACCTACTTCTAAAGAAGCAAAATAAATGAATTCACAAATTCAAACAGGATTCTCAGTTGTGAATGTAATGAATTTGGTATGTGGTCTGAAAAAATTAACTGTAACTATTGAGGGCTTGGCAGTCTTTAGACTATTTATTGAAGAAGCTCTTCCATCAACCTGATTTATGACACAGGTAAATATTTACAGCTGCACTGCCTGAATGTTCTCATTTGCATCTTATTAGCCTTGTCAGGGGATTAATTACTTTATACATGGCAATAGGCCCCAACCAGAACTGAACAAAGCTGTTGTGTCTTATTCCATAACATGGTATACTCAGACCAAAAGTTTACGTTGAACAAGTTATTAGCTAAGACCAGAACAGTTTTAGACAATCCCGGGTAAAGCTTTCAGCAAACTGATAACATGGTATTTGAATAAAGTTTAAATGCTCCCTGTAGAAACACTAAAGTTCCAGAACTGCTCAGAATAAAATACTTCTAATACTTGTAAACCAATCTTATACATGTCTACAAAGAAGTAAGATCCACTGAATTCAAATGACTTACTCCCAGGTAAGTATAAGATTGCAGCCTAAAAGGTTGCAAAAATACACCACTAGAAAATTTGCTGTCACTCTAGTATTTTAAAAGGTGCTTTAAAAATATAATATGGGAAATGGGTCCAATTCATATATTTCTAAGAAAGTAGAAGCAGACAATGGAAAGGAAGACTTTTCAGCAGCTAATGCAGCATTTTAGGAGCCCATGAATTGGGCCCCAGCATAACAATTTTAGTTTGGTTTCTAATATTTTGGTTTAGCTCACACATACATCTGAGCCTTGCGAACCCTACTAGTTCAGTAACAAATTTGAGGAAAGTCAAAAAGCATGCAAATTCATTTTTATTATGAAGTGACTTCACAATGGAAAATAGGGCAACGATTATCTTCTAAGAATGTGAACTTCATAGGTTTGCCTGGAGTTGCAAGGGACAGTCCAAACTGGCAACACATCAGCTATCCGTTTGAGAGCTGAGCCGCCCAATGGGAAGCCAAAGGAGCTTAGCCTAAGTGCTGCTTTCCCCTTGATATCCTTTACCCAGGTATGGATAAAAGCAGCTGGTGCCAGTTCTGAATGACACACGTTTAAATTACTGCTTTCCCACAAAATGCATGCAAGGATCTATAAAGGCAAATGCATTTTGTACCTCAGTACAAAATGGCAAGGGAGGAGCAGTTAAGATGTGGCGAAATCAGTTGAGAGATGACTATGCAAACTTAAAAAAAGCTGTAACAATAAGGAAACACCACAAATGATATGAGAAGGGAAAGCACCTGAATTACCAGTGGAGGAGGAACATGAATGGGGGAGAGAAAGGAAAAGCAACATGGGGGCAGAAAAGAAGTCCTTAAGAACAGTATGCAGAGGGTGTTTTATTGGAAACCAGCTTCAGGGTTGGGTGTCTTAGAAAGAGATGATGTACCCTTCCTCAACCAGGTGTCCTCCAGATGTGTTGGACAACAACCCCCAGCATCCTGAGCCAGCATGGTCACTGATGAGAATTGTGGTCTAACATAACTGGAGAGAACCAGTTGAGAGGGGGCTGGATGGGGGCAACATCTCAGTTTACAGAAATCATTAGAGCTTGGCTTGAATCCCTCTCTTAAGGCAGCAACGTGGAGAAAAGCCTGGCATTACCAAAAAGAGACCTTTTGAGAGTGCAGCTGGCAAAGCAGAAGTGGTCACTTAAAAATGAAAGGAGAAAAAGCACGACCTGATTCCAGCGAGGCTAAAATAGCAGCAGCAGAATAGTTTGTGTTTCTTTATGATTTATGTAAACATTAAATGGCAATTTTCTCTGTCTGCTTAGAAAAATAGCTGCTCGGGAATGAATAGTACTGTTGGTATACTGCCAATGCCAGCTCAGTCCTCTTGCTCATACACAAGATAACCCTTTAAAGAACTGGTTTTCAGTTACATGGTTGGGGACCAAACCATTCTCACATGGTGCTGAGGAAAAGCTGCAGAAATTACTCTCTGGAGCAAAAGATCAGCACGGAGGGTGTTCTTAGTCCTTGCCCCTCTTGCAGCTTTTTTTCTAAATATTGTCTCCTAGCTCAGCCTGGTGGATTAGAGGTGTCGTAACCTGGAGGGAACCACATTAAGGAAGATTGTCTAGCTGTTTTTCCACCTGGAGGAAAAAAAATGCTACTGGTACCTCTTTATCTATGGCACCAAGCTGAGGCTCTCCAGAAATTTTGGATTTTAAATCCATGAACACTTACCACTGGCCATGCTAGCTGGGACGGATGAGAACTGTAGTCTAAACCATCTGAAGGGCATCAGGATAGGGAAGGTTGGTCTATGGGATGCTATCCTTTTCCCCATGGGGGGAGGAAAGCAGCTTGGGTTGGAGTATCAAAGGTGGAAAGGTTAAAAAGTCCTCCCTCCCTCTAAAAAATAGAACCTAGTTGTTCATTCCAGACTGCAGTCCTCATGGCTACATTTGAAAAACACCACAAACTGCTGCGATACAGGCTGAGTTTTGGGCCTCAGCCCCCTGGTACTACTGGAATTACTATCACTGCTAAAACAGGTATAGAGCTGGGCCTTTTTGTGCAGTAGATTCCACACCCACAGTGGTGGACTACAGGTACATCACCCATCAAAAACAACCTGGTATTTTTGGCCAGGTCCCACCTGGGAACAAGCTGGGAAAGAGGAGCTAAGAGGGCACTTTCCAACAGACAGGCATCATACCTGTCCATTCTGAATATATTTACCGTATCCTCTAATCTTAACTGGGGCTGATGTGAATTGATCCTAGCAATTCTAGGCAGAAAATCTTGGGAAAAGCCAGAGAAAGGACAAAATCCAGAGAGTCCTACACAAAGGAAAAGGTTTTTTATCCTCAAGAAGCTGTGGTAACATTACATAGCTCAATGTGAAAGCCAGCACTAGATTCTATCTCTCCAATG
This sequence comes from Varanus komodoensis, assembly GCF_004798865.1. Classification (NCBI taxonomy): domain Eukaryota; kingdom Metazoa; phylum Chordata; class Lepidosauria; order Squamata; family Varanidae; genus Varanus; species Varanus komodoensis. Next base: position 15,272,528 of record NW_025335761.1, read on the forward strand.
GTTCAGGACAGCTTCCACTAAATTTGATGGGCAGGAAACAGAAGGAGGAGGGGGTTGTTAGGAGTAAAGTCTCACCTTCTGCGCACCTGAGAAGGCGTGGTAGTAACATGAAACATAGGTCATAATGGCCTTCTCATCCGGCCTTAGCGTGCCTATAATATCTGTGCAAAGAAGGAGAAGAGGTTGAAAGGATAAAGTAAGAAGCAGCACACAGAATAAAACAAAACAGTCATGGGTGGTAAAAGAGGGGGGAAACTTCCCATCATGCATTGCAGGACAGGCCAAACAGATTTCCATGCGGAGAGCTGGGAATTGAGATCAGAATGTGTCTAGCAGTGTTGGCTTTATGGACTCCAGTGGCACTTGTTGCCACCATCCATTTTCAACCCCAGGGTGCATCATTATCATGTATTATACAATTCCACAGTCAGCAGGTTCAGTCCACTTGAACACAAGAGCAAAACAAATATTTTCTGGGGAAGGAACAGCCAATTCTGTATGCCCATCCTACTCAAGGGAATAACATTGCTACATCTGAAAAAGACCCTACAACGAAAGTTTAAAGCACGGCAAAATGGCAAAACATTACATCTGTTTTGGGACACCTGCCTGATCTCTGACCATAAAGAGAAAAACATCTCCATATTATGCTTATTCTATCTTTTCTATCCACAGAAAATCTTAACAGCATTATGCCACACCACTGAGAAACAAGCTTTCTCTCCTTGGCAGATTAGAGCCAAGTTTCATATTCAGGAAAACGACACATAATCTCTCTTGAAATAATGCACATAACATACTTGCATAATTTAATATTCTCCAGAGCAAATAGTGTTCCCCTGATCCATTTTCTCTGACATGTTAACCTTCCACAAACAGGGAATTGATTCAAATCCCCAACATGCACTCTGACATGCTTACAATTCCAGTCGGGCTATCCTAAATGTTTCTTTGGAACACACAGATTAGCAGATAATGCAGTGGCACCTAAAAGTCTTTCCTAGAAATCCCATGCCTGTAACTGCAGAACAAACAAACAGAGACACTGGATGTCTGTTACTTCACTCAGGTGCAATAGAAAATTCAGTGCCATCCCTTGCCTGGAACAGGAGATTTTAAGGTGATGGCACTAAGAATTGCAATAAATGACAAAATGCATACAACTGCACGGCCAGTGTTATCACAGAGACATTCCGGAAAAGCAGTTCACATCACCAGTATGGAAAGTTGAAATCCAAGAACAAATGTTTCACTACTGCTGCCCATTTCATCTCAGGAGACACAAACATGCACATTTGCCTCTTAAGGCAAGGGTGGGCAGGCTACAGTCGAATAGTTTGCTTAAATTAAAACTCTGTGGCCAACTAATGTGTTTTCAAATGTGAAAAGCAGAAGTGGATACTGAAAATCTCTTAAGAGTTAATGCATAACTAATCTGTTATGCATTATCATTCAAGTTTGCTTAAAAACATGGCCTAGCTAGATCAAAACAAAGGCTATATAAGCCAGCCTATACACCAGTGTTTCCTGCGGGAGTTCCAGACCCCAGTGAACTAGCTGAAGTGTCAGCTACATCTCATTGTGACACCTTTTCTACTTCTGAGGAAATTGCCATGACTTTCAAACTTTGCTCCACCTACAACTTCTCTTGAAATTTCTGACATTACATGTCCACATATAGGTAATACACAGATGTGTACACCTGTGTCTTCTAAAAGAAAAATGGGAAGCATGTCACAATGCTGACAACCTACCAGATAATCACAGCAACTGCAATTCCTTAGACTATAATCTACTGCACACTCATTAGGAGAGGGCCCTCTTGAACTCAGTGGGATTTACTTCTGAATAACCATGTAGAGATTTGTACTGCAAAGCCTACCTGATCCATGCGTAGTTCTCAGATACCAGTCGATTCATCAAGCTATAATGCTCAATGGCAACTTCCAATCTGGGACATTTCTGTAATTTTCAGAGTCAGAAAACTGTATGCACATTTACTGCTCTGTGGAGGCCCTCAAGTCTTATTTCTGAAGCTCATGTAGTATTTCCAAGTAAGAAGTTGTCTACACAACAACAGAGGGTTTACAAACAGCCCAAATGCCATGAGCAATCAGCTAAGTAATTCAGTATGAGTTGACATGAAGAATGTTAAGTCGCTGGGTCACTGAGCAGAAGACGGATGGGTTTCTGCCCCCTAAAGTTGTCCTTCCAGAAACTCACCTCTAAAAGATCCTTGCATCAAATGAGTAAGAGAAAAGCTCCCAATACCATCAATGTAAAGCATAGTTTTGCATACAAGAATGGATTTGCTCTACACCATTGACTGTGGGACTGCATTTGACCAATTTGCATTCCCAAAATGCTACATCTCTGAAGTGCCACCTGAGCCAATAAGCCAACACTGCCCAAAATAATAATAAAGATGCCTGTAGCTAGAGAGGAGAAAGAAAAAGGTTTGGACATTAGCAAGAGGACCAGGTGTGCTGTGTGGAGGGAGCTTGGAATCCTGCGATACCTTCTGGGCTCCTGAGAAGGCGTGGTAGAAGCTAGAAACATAGGTCATGATGGCCTTCTCGTCAGGACGGGCTGTTCCAACAATGTCTGTCAAAGAAAACCTCAGGTTAAAGAGCATATCAACTGATGGGGAGTGAGCAAAGTGATGTACTGGGGACACCATGTGAGGAATGAGTATGAATATTAGCACCTACACATTCTTCACCCAGATCTTTGTAGACTTCTCAGCAGAAAGAGCTACTATTAGGGCAACTGCCTTTGCCCTCTTCCCCTCACTACACATATTATTCTTGGAGAGATGCGCCAACTGACTCTTCCAAAGGGAGAAGTTGTGGATCTATCAGATTATCAAGAAGTCAGAAGATGACCCCAAGCTGCTGTTGGAGTAAACACAAACAAGGGCACCCCTCTCCTCATACTACTGTGCATCATTCTCAGTGGGCTGTTGCTGGTTTGAGTTTTCCAGGCTCCCATTATATTAGCAAGAGAAGCAGGCGCCCATTGCCTCTCAGACTCTGGCCATGCAATGCTTTTCACAGCATGTCCCTGCTGCAATGGGAAGGATGCTGATGGGTGAGAACAGCAGCCACTAAGGCATGAAGGGGAACATATAATGCCATGCGCCTAACCATTTCAATACCTTGGGACAGACCAGTGTGTAAGAAGTGCTCCTAATAAAATCCAGAGTCAGCAACTTGGGGATGCCCACCTAAGGCTGCTTGCTGGAAATGAAGATGAGGACTAACTGAATATAAAATAATTGTTTCAGCATAATTTAAAATAGTTAAACAATGGATGGACTTGACAATCAGAACTACCAATGTGCATCTTCTACTTTTGTTGTGGTCAACAACATTTCTCCAAAAAGGTTTGAAGGTGTTTCCAGACAGAGACGTCTGAGCTCTGTCAGCCAAAAGACACTGTGTAGCTATTCCATCTTTTCTTTCTTAACAGATTTTTTGTGGAAAGAAAAAAGATGGAAGAAGTTGTGAAGAGATATGGGATGGTGATAAGTGGGAAACATTGTTGTCTATGCCTCCACAAACATTCAGTGAATGGGGCAGAATGATTAAATGGCAAATGTCTCATCTGGGAGCAACCACAGAATTATACAAACTGGGAAGGGAAAAACAAGACTGGGCAGAGCTTAGCAAAAATATTTTCCCAATGTTTAAGGGAGAAAGAAAAGAAATGGCCATGGAAAGTAATTGAAGAACTACGGCAATTAGAAAACTATAAATTTGAGTGCCAGTGTATGTTTTCAAAATGCAAAAGCTGACAACATAAGGGATATTTAAAATCTGTATCCAAGAATCTTAAGTAGGGAAGACTGTCTGTTTGGATCCTTTTACTTAGTTCAATTAAATAGTACAATGTTTTGGAAATAAAATGCCTAGAGAAATATGACTTACATGTGGGAGGCAATGAGGATGATTACTCCTTACATATTGCAGAGTTAGCATACCTTTTGCTGTTCAATGAGAATGCTATTTGATTGTTCAAGGTAGCACACCAACCCAGTCAAAGCCAGGTGTGAACTACTACTGAATTCATTCCTGCCTTATAAGTAAGTCGTACAATGATAAGCTACAGAGCAGGTTTGAGAAATTCAGCATGCACCAGGAGCAAATTAAAGAAAACTAGAATACCAGCTTGCCATTATCAGTCTTGGATGTGATTCATACAATTTTGCAGCTGTGTGGAGTCTAATTCACCATTCATGTTGGCCTGGTAACTTTTGAACAAAAATAAGTGGGCCTGATATATCATGCTGGAAAGTTCTAGATCTATACTGCTGCTTCCCATGGGGGCACCAACATATTTTTTTAATCACTTGTACATCCCACATTATTCCTTCATTCAAATGTTATTAGAATCGTGTAGGATCCAGCCCCTAGAAAGCAGCTTTAAGGTTGCAGAAGTAAGCCTATGTATCTGGATTTACTCTAAACTAAATAAATGATAAGGAAACCATCTGAAAGATCTAGTAAGTATATAAGGAAAGTTTGGGGAACCTCTTTGGGGGTGGAGGGAGGAAAGGAATCAATCAAAATTGGATTCTACTTTACCTTCTGCATCCAACATCTTGGGGATATCAAGGTACCTTTCAGCCACATCAAAAGCTGTGTTTAGATTAGTGAGTGGATCATCCTAGGAAAGAAACAACCTTAAGTTGGCAATAAGAACACAGCAGAAGACACCATTTTTACTGGGACTGATACACAGAACTGGGCTACAGAAAGATTGTTTAAACCAAGTTTATTTTAATCTTGGTTTTAACACTTAGTCACTTTGAGCATCATTTTTGGGTGGAAATGTGAGGGCTAAATAAAATGATTATTCATTTCAATAGATCAATAGACTCATCATACAAGCTGATAACATTAATATCAGTTACATAACCACGTAAGTGTGCTCTTAATTAAGAAGCCTAACCAATTGATAAAGAAATGATAAAGTTCCACTAAAGTCACATTAAAAAAATAAGTATACTGATAATGTCTCACTTTCCCCGAACAAGAGGTGATGTTGCACTGCACCTGTGTACCTACTCCAAACTAGATTCTCAAAATGGCAGGCAGGACTCCTGAATCTTCTATCTTGTGTGTACTGACTGGACCAGGAGGTGGCGGTTGAGTTAACTCCCATCCCACTACCCCATTAATGAGGCAAAAGGTAACTATGAGAGCTGTGTGTATTTTCCAAACAGCCTCTCCAAACACCTTTCTGTACAGATCTTGAGAAGATGCCGTGAATTTCCCTTTTTCATTAGTTTGCTTTCCTTCCTGAACCATCAATGAGCATGAGAGCTTTCAGTAAAGTTGTTTGTCCTAGTTTAGAGCTAGTTAGGACTGAAGGAAGCTCAAAACATGCTCATGCCTTGACTCAGGGAGGCTCAGTATGACAATGCTGGAGAAGCCTTCCCCGATATGAACAGCCAATGGACAAGGACATGCTTACTCTCTCACCACTCTTATCTCCTGCTTAGTGCAATAGGTGCAGACTAATTACTAAACCTGTATGACTGAGAAATTAGATTTTATGGGCATTTTGCTTAAATGGTGTTTTGCTCCTGATAAATGTTAACCAAACTGGAAACCAGGGGGCTCTGACTGCCGACGACTCTTTTGGTTTTATTTTGCCTTTTCCTATGCAAAGGAAGATAGTTAGCCATGCTAATTGAAATATCCACCTTTATTTTGCCTTTGTAATATTTGGGGAAATCAAAATAGATTTTTCATTATCTGTTCCACAGAATTAAAGGGAAGCTATTCCTACATAAGAGTGCACAGGCAGTCTGCAGATGTCTGTGCAGGTGTAATTTTCACTGAACTGGTCCCAAATACAACATTGACCTGCCTTGCGTGTAACAGCAACTCAATGGGTAAAAGACCAGTGGGTTTTCAAGCACAAGCAGGGGAGAGCAGGGGTATTGCTCTATATTTTGATTTCCCCAAGTGTTACAAAGACCTTTCATTTGTACTCAGCATCCTAGGATGGCAGTTTTGTAGGCGCTGAGTGTGACATTCACACCCAGAGTGCTGAGTTTAGGGGCTAAAGAACCCAGCAATTAACCCAGGGGTTTAAAACTGAGTTGTTTAGCCCCAAAACAACCCAATGGTTTTATTGAGCAATGAAGTGGTGGTACAACCATGAAGGAGACAAGCTGAAGAGGCAAGTACACTCAGTCTCTGTAATTCATGTGTGAAAACCCACTGTTTTTTAAACTGATGGGTTGTTGTTACATATGACAGGGCCATAGTATTCACTATAGTTATTATGAAGTCTATGTACAAAAACAGGACCAAGCTGCACTCAAGAGCAATTATTAAAGGGAAAAAAGCTTAGTATAAGGATCACTACAGTTTGAACTTTAATACCACGGTTCAGATTTTTTAAAAACCTTCTGCGTATGTATTCTGATCCTGCTGACTTGAGAAAAAAAATGCTAGACTCTCTTAGTGCTTCTCCCATACCTCAGCATAAAAATGCTCGCCTGTGGAGATGACTTCCCTCCTAGGAATAAGTTCTCACTCTTCATTTCATAAAATGTTGCTTGAGAACCAGTTATTCTAATTGCAATATCACCAGTCATTGGCTTTTGGCAACAGTAAAGCAGCAAAACTGTTGAAGCAGGGTAGAGGGAATGCCTAGAAGCTGTTAACTATATATATATATATCAGTAATTTAGTAAAAAGTATGTTGTTGTAGTAGTAGTTGTTGTTATTGATAATAATAAATGATATTGCTTGTTGCTTTTTAGCCTTTTAAAATTATTTTAATTTTCTATTTTAAGATTTTATATTTTTTCTCTTCTTGTATTTTAGGGCTTTAATTCCTATGAAATTTTGTGAACCATGATGGGAGGTGGCAGGCACAAAAATATGCTATTCCTACTGATTGTTGGGAGTGGAAAAAATTGCTCTTGGCACACATTCTCAAGGCCACCTGGCAGGACTTCAGAGGAGGAGGAAGAGAAATATGGACCAGTTCCAGACATTGAGACGAGAAAAGCAGAGATGCTTATCTCAATACTAGGCTCCCCAGGTGGGCAGGCTGAGAATAATCAAGCAGTTAGCAGGAAGGGGCTTGGAACAGGGGAGTTCCTCAGAGGCAGATGAGGTGAGTACAGCTCTCAATCCCATGTTGCAATGTTGGCAGAGAAAGTGGCCCAACTGGAGGACCACCATATACAGAGGAGGTGTGCTTGTTTTCATGAGGCTCTTCTTGAAGGGATGGGGCCCAGTGATGCTCATAAGGAAAGTTCCTGGAGGTGAATACTCAATTGAGTTCAACACACCACTCTGTGCATGCTCAGAGATTCATTCTAGGTGTTTGTGCCTCTGAAAAAATCTCTGGTCAATAAAGAACATTTTCTAAATAAGGACTGTGGCTTTTGAATGTGCAAAAGGACAAACCTTAGCTGACCAAAACAGCATATTTCTAAAGTTACTAGAGGAACTTCCTCTAACAGGAAGGTCAAATTTATGGCCTACTATTAGGATTCAGCAAACTTACAGTCTGAAGGCTGCAGTGGGAAAAGTGTATTTGTTGCCTCCTTTGAAAAACACAAATTTGCCTATCAGGATAATTTACTGTTTCAGTCATCCCTGACTATCCTGACTTAAGCTGGATATAGAAAGACGTGTTCATTTATATTCTGATTTATATTCCATTCTACCTCATGGACTCAGAGTGGCTTACTGCTGTTTTTCTAAAGATTAAAGGACTTATCCCCACAAGACTCACAAAAATAGTCTTGCCTGTTTAGTTGTAGGACTTTTTTCTGCCCAAACATGCTACCACTGTGCCTTAAAGCAATATTGTGGCCAGACATACAGTTCTGTACAACTAGTGAAAGACTTGATAAGCATTCGTTAAGACAGCCAACATGGCAGCCATCAGAAGTTTTGGACCTCAGCTCTTATCAGCCTGAGACAGCATGGTCATTTGTCAGGACTTCTGGACATTATGGTTGAAAACATCTGGAGGACATCATGCTGTACTAGGGCTTTCGAAATGGCCCTGCTGGGATAGCTAATCCACAGAAAGTGCAAGCTCTTTGCAAGGAAGCCAAGGCAAAGCTTCACTTGCCTGATAAACCCAGTCTAAGAAAACATTTCCAATATAGCATAGCTGTCTACGACAGTCTTCATCTCAAGAATCTGAACTTGGAAATTGGCTGAATCATTCTTTCGAAGACCAAAGTAATTCCTTACTTGCTACTACTCTTATATCCATCAGGAAGTACTGGTAAAATGCTTGAATTTGAAACATCCAGAAATATAAAAAAGTACCTTTCTTAGTTTTCCATAGTCAATGAGCTCTGGACGATGTCTGTGAATCAAGGCACAGAAACCAAGGCCATCCTTCCAGCTATGAGAGAGTTGGGACACAATTAATTACATTTGTCAAGGAACAGCAGAAGCCATAACAGTTTCGATCAGCCATAGACCATAGTTTACTAATAACGCAGTTGGTCTAGACTGTAGTATTCCCCAGCTGGGATCCCAAAGGACACTGTTGGACTACAACTCCCACCACCCCAACTGTTGATCATGCTAACTGGGGATGACAGGACTGCAGTCCAATATCTGGAGGGTGCTACATTGGAGAAGGCTGTATCTAATCTTGAATCCCCACAAGTGATATTTACATCAGTGCCAGCCATCATGGTCAATAGTTAGGGGTGATGGGAGTCTAACATCCGGAGAAACCTGGTTTGGGAAGCCTGCATTTAGAGAATGATTACATTTAGGCTTCATCTGCTTTTTGTGCTATATCTTGTAAACATCAGAACACAGGCAAATCTGATTTCTGTTTCAGCTTCCATTTCTTCACAAAGCCAACCACAAAGCTCTCAGTAAGAAGAGTTCCGAGAATAGTAGTGCCAAAGCAGGCTGGCAACTAAAAGGAACCTAAATTCTGTCACTGATCCTTTTTGGACTTTAATCTTCATTTTGCTTCCACTTTTTGTCAGTTGTGAATAAGGAGTGGCATTACTTATGTAAAAAGGTGAGAGGGAAGGTAACATAGCAGATTCAATATCTAACATAGCAGATTCAATATCTAACATCTAAGTTGGGCCTATATAAATTTGGACTTAGAAATGTGGCAGCACAAAAATAAAAAGAGCACAAGCATTTTAATTTATCTCCAAAACAGGAATAAAGGCATAACTGGGTGCTGAGAGTAATGTGGGAAGAAATCTTTAACCAGCCTAATATTCTGTAATCCTGCACTTGAAGGACAGTTTTAAGAATCTTCTTAAACTTCTCCATCTCCTCCATCACCACCTTAGCGCCCATAATGGGCCTTCAAGGGCAGTGAAAAACAGGCCAAGCACAAAACAGCACCCCAATCCCCTTGGAAATGCAAGATTACAAGTCACAGGCTGCTGCCTTTCACCTTTGCATTACCTAATATGGAAGTTTTGGATGTTCACATTTTTGTATGGCGCCGTCTTCCTCTGACACCATAACAAAAGCCCTTCTTTAGCAGATGTCTCTAGGGAACAAAAGATACCAGGATTAGCCAACCCCTGTGGGGCTTTCTCCACTACTTTTAAAAGCTACTTATTCATTCTAACCTTTAAAACTTTTTAAGCCATTGAGAAGGATTTGGGCTACTCCTTCCATTTGTGCAACTCAGATCATCTCTGAGAGACACTGGCATTTGGGCTACTGAACCAGTGCTAAACTTAAGTTTAAAAGAAACAACACTATGACTATACAGGCTGCAAATTAAATTCTGAAGGTGATGGCAGTCTTGCTGCAAAAATAAATCAAAATATTGGGCACCTTAACTTTCCCTCTATACCTGTCTTCTGATACACTAAGACCCTGCCAGCCCTTGGCCTCCAAAAGTCAGAATGAGAGAGACAAAGAGGCAGCTGCCACTAATGATGCAGCTGCCACATCACTAGTGGCAGTGAGTAATGCATTAATTAGTGACACTAATTAATGCATTACTCACTGCCACTAGTGATGCTACAGCATGAAATTAAATTCAGCTGCTCTTTATTTCAACTATAAACATAAAAGCTACATGTTGCAAATTTGATGGAGAACAGCATTATGTTACACAGGATTCCATTACAGTGACTAGATGCAGACCTTTGTTTCCTGTCTAAAGGTAAAAGAGGCAGTGCAGCACAGTGGACAAAGTAACGGATCTGGACTAAAAGACCCAGCTTTAAATTCCCACTTGAAGAGCTGGGTGACTGTAGGCCACACATCATATCTCAGCCCAATTGTTACACACACTGCCTTTGGCTTTCTGGAGGTTCTACTTTTTAAACTAGAGGGAACAATGAAGGGTCATCCTCTTGGAATGCTTAGTCACCATATTGTGCAATATAACCCAATAAGGTATGGCAATATTAACCAGATAACATACACACATGCGGATAAGTACTAATGAAGGACTCAGCTATGAACTGTGCTGTGATGGGCCAGACAATCATGTAAGGATCCAAAATATTCACTGTGCTAGGACTACTGTATTTCAAATCTAGTCTTGTGAATTTATTTTTCTGGAGAATTTTAATTGCTTAAAATAGCTCTTCCCACAAAATAAATGTGGTTGATCATTAATAATGCTATCCCATCTCACTGCAGGGGAACATGAAAAGAAAGCCAAAGGCTTTGTATCCAAAGACAATGTCCATACAATTAATTGCTTTCTAGAATCCCTCAAGCACAAACCCTAACCTTGCTGTTCTGTTATAGACCTCCAAGTCAGTAACAAAGGGCCCTGCGTCATCTTAACAAACTTGCAGCCTCTTAGAGCTTACAAGCCTGTGAGCCAAATCACCAGTAGGATTAAGTGGAAAAATTCACTCCCAATTTATCAATCTGCACCTCCCAAGCCTTTCAGTGAGCTGAGACAGTGTTGTGTTCCAAGATCTGCATGTTTGCAAGTTCTCTAGTGCAGCTTATCACAGAAGAAACACACAGGCAAAACTGTATATATTAGGGGTAATATGCACAAAGAGAAAATTGAAAAGCAGTATTTCAGCAATGTAAGCACTTGGAGAAAAATATACAGTTAAAAATGGAGAGACATATGCATACATTTGGAAAAAATATGCACAAAAACCCAACATATTTCTGCAGGTTTTTTTAAAATTATACACTTGTTCAGGAACAGAACAGAATGAGCTTGAGTTGGAGGAGGAGGCGGCAGCGGCAATATCAGCAAGACCCAGATTGACAGAACAGCCCATCCATATTTATTAGAACTCATAGTGACCCCAGAAGCCAGAGATTGCTAAACCCTGCATTTTGCCATTGTAAATACAGTCAGCAAGTTTTGATACTGCCTCTGCTTGCTTGATGGCAGAAACACAAACTGCTATTGAAAGCCAGTGTGCTATTCTGGTTAGATTGTTGGACTACAATATGGGAGAGCTGACTTCTAGTCCCCAGTTAGCCGTGCGGTTCTCAGGGTGACTTTAGGTCAGTCACTGCTTCTCAGCCCCACTTACACCATGGGTTGCTTTGAGGATAAAATAGAGAGAAATGGGTTCACTGGAAGAGTAAAAAACACAGGCTATAAATGTAATGTAATAGTAGTAGTGATAGTAATAATAATAATAATAATATTTCCCAGGTCATAACTATGGAGCAACAAACACACACCCTTGTATGGTGGTCATTTCTGATGAACTGCACATGCATGAGGTTCACATTTTTTCTATTTAAGACATCCACAAGACCGGGCATACTTTTACAAGGGAGGGATTTACCTTCCACTGAAATATCCTGAATGGCAAAGCGGAGGATGATGGTCCAGATCATTCCAAGGGTCATTTTCGCATTCCCATCAACAATTTCTGCAAGAGAGAAGAGCAGCTCAAGAACGGCTAGAAAGCAGCAGTTTTAAGAGGATGTACTATTAACTCAACATCAGAGCTATGCAGTTAGCTGTTTGTGCTGGAGAGATCCTGCTCAGCTGTGGCATATGATGGCCACCACTGTGAAAATTCAAGTTGTGTGAATTTGCTGGGTTTCATCATAACATGCAAAGCCACACAGGGTGGCTTGTCACTGTGGCTAAGAAGCTGTCCAGAACCCATGGATACTTGCAGAGTTCTAAGGTAGCTTATTAACCACAGCAATAAACCACCATGCCCAGGAAGATGTCATGATAAGCCACAGCTACTACAATGTGGGAGATAAGGAAAGTCCTGTGGAACCCCATAGCATTAGTGTCTATGATATATACATGAAACTGTTGGGAGAGGTTGTCTAGAGTTCTTGGGTTTGGTGTCAACAGTATGTTGATAATGCCCAACTTTATTTCTTTCCATATCATTCCAAGGAAGCTGTTTCAGTGCTAAATCAGTCTGTTAGCAGCAATGGACTGGATGAGGGCAAACAAACTGGAGCATCATGCGAGCGAGACAGAAGTGCTCCTGTTCAATTGGCAAGCAATGAAAGAATAGAGATTCAGCCTCTGCTGCTTGGGGTTATGCTCCCTCTGAAGAACACAGGCCTGCAGCTTGAGTCTGAATGGCCAGGTTTTACCAGTGGCTGGGAGCACATTTGCACCAGCTGACCCTGTTCTTGGACATGTCCAATTTGGCCACAGTGATACATGCCTTAGTTACTTCCCATTTGGACTATTTGTTTGTTTTTTCTATTGATATCCTGACTCTTTTCCTTTTAAGGAACTCAAGGCAGCTTACATAATTCTCCTCCTCTTCTCAATCTTACCTGTCAGCTAACTAGGGCTGAGAGCCTAGCTAGAGTCACCCAGTAAGCTCCATGGCAGAGTGGGAACTAGAGCCCAGGACTTCGCAGTCCCAGTCCTGCACTCTTAACCACTATCCTGGCTCTCTGTGTGCTGTAATGCCTTTTACATAAAGCTGCCTCTGAAGGGTGTTTGGAAACTCCAGCTGGTTCAGAGAGCTGCTGCCAGACTGGTCACTGGGGCTGGCTACAGGGAGCAAACAGCTCCTTTGCTGAAACAGTTTCATTGCCTCCCAGTACACTTCCAGGCACAGTTCAAAGGGCTGATTATGACCTATGATGCCCTATACTGCTTGGGTTCAAGCTGTCTGAGAGCCACTGCAGTGGGATGGTTAGTGTTGGACCGGTGACTTGGGAGATCTGGAGTCTAGTCCCCACTTGGCTATGAAGCTTCCTGGATGACTTTGGGCCAGTCCCTCACTCTCAGCCTGATCTAACTCACAGAGTTGTTGTGAGGATGAAATGGAGCTCAGTTTGCTAGATATAAATGTTAAGTAATAATAACGTAGCAGTAGCGGTGGCAACTGGATTCTCCCTGTGAATCTGTTCATACCACATGCATACTTGATGGGAACACAGGAGAGGCGTTCTTGGTGGCTGCCCCTAGATTTGGGAACTCCTTCTACAAGGAGGCTAGATTGGTACCTTCCCTGCTATGTTCTCTTAGAGAAAGGCAAAAGCTTTTCTATTCTGGTAGGCCTTTTGGAATAGTTTGGCCTGTGAGATTGCACCGGACTAGCTCTGTTGCCTATATTATTTTTATTGCTGTTTTAATTTTGGCACTTATATAATTTTAATATTGTAGATGATTCAATTATCCTTTATATATTTCAATTGTGCAAGTCTTTTAATGTTGTAAGCCTCCTTGAGTCTGCTTAACACTCTCTGGAAATTGACAAATTACCTTCTGAAGTCACCACAAAATAAAAATGGAAATTTAAAGTGTGATCATTGTAAGATAGTGTTGCAATTGATGGTGATCTAAAAGTGGTCAAACAAGCACTTCAACATATTCCCTTTCTAGTGACTCTAGCGAGCCTCAGCTATTGGGTGGTATATAAATGAAGTGAACAAACAAACCAGCAGAAATGATTTCATCAGAACCTGAAACTCATCCATGCTGGATGAAGCAAGCAGGCTGAGACCCCAGGAACGACAGGCTGCTTTTCACAGCACTCTTAGCAAGCAGAAATTCTTTATGAAATTGGTATTCAGCAAGGGAGGGAGAGCTGTTTAAAGAACTGGAATGGGAGAGGCTTTGCAGTCAGTAAAAGGAAACTTCTGTTTTGGTTTTTGCATTAGTGAGTATATTGCCATCTCACTGCGCTACAACAGTCCTCTGTTCTGTTAACAAGATAGGCAAATAAAGGCAACATTTTCATTTCTTGGTGGCTGTGTGTGTGTTTGTAAGGGCAATAAATATTGAACATTTCAGCATAATATCGGGTTGCTGAAAAGAAAAAAAATGAAAAGGACAGGATTCTAAAATGCCATCACCTCTCTCACATTCATAGTTCAGTGATCCTAAGCCTTGGAAGAGTAACTAAAGCTGCAGCCCTGGAGGTTGTGAGACCTGCTTCAGAATAGAAATGGGTAAGGCTGTGCTGTTTACTTTTCTTCATTCCAAATCCAAATGGTAAGCTGGCAAATCCACTATTAGGACCTACATTGCATATCGGCCCTCAATATACTTTCAGAAACATCTGAGCCAAAGGCTACCCTGATGGGGAGAAAGAGGTTAGTTGTGCAATACAGATGCCAAACTGAAAGCTTGGTTAAGCATTGTGCTGCAAGAAGACACAACTGCTCTTCTAGGAGTCCTAGGACTCACTGGACAGTCATCTGAGAGGGATGGTTTAAGTGGTAATCCTGCACCGAGCAGGGTGTTGGACCCAATGGTCCTCTACCCCCTTCCAGCTCTACCATGCTATGATTTAGCACAGCACAGCTTGCATGTTGGGGTCAACCAGAATCCTTTAGAATTCTGATTTATTGTGTGCTGAATAGTCTACAGTTCATTCTTGGCTTATAACTCTGGCTTGTTAGAAGTGCAACAAACCAGAGTTTCTAACGCTTAGTCATGATAAACTAGAATTCTTAGGAAGTCTGGCTTGCCATAATGTGTGACTTAGCCCAATGTGTTACAATTAATTTTAATCCTAAGCAAGTAAAAAGTGATAAATGTAGCTTCTATGAAAAAGAACAAAAGTTTGACAAAATATTGACAATATTTGACAATATCAATATGCCACATATTCAACCAATTACCTGTTACAGTTTTTTTAATGGATTAAAACACTGTGGGAAACTGTGGCCTTCCCAATTTTTATGGACTCTTATTCCCATGAGACACAGCCAACATGGCAGGAGGTCAGGGATCATGGGAGCTGTAATTACACAAGATTTAGAGGGCCACGGATTCCATACCTCTGTAACAGTTACATAGAGCTCCTGCCACACTAGCTCTTTGGCCAGTGCAAGCTCCTGCTTCCCACTCGTAAAGGGAGAATTATGTCCAGCCTCCATCATGGCCCCTCTTTATTCACACCCAGATGTTTCAGCACCAAACCAGCAATTGTTTCATTGCTATAATGCAGCAGTATGACTCGGAGTCTGTATCGCTCTCATACACCTTATACATTGTAACATCCCAAAGTACAAGAATGTTCATTGCACAGGGGCTAGTTTAAGTGATTCATAGATTGCAGCCAAAATTAGGGGTGTCCTTTTAGCCTGTGGCCTTCAAGAAACAAGAGAGGTAGCCTCTGAAAGCATTATGGCAGCTAACTCATGTGCTTGTTATGGCCTTGGCTTAAAGAGATTCAACTGACTAATACATATAGAGTACAGGGAACAGAAATCATTGCCTGTCAGTCACTCTCCCAGTTCAGCAGTTACGACCGAGGAGATGGCTGACACACACAGCCCTCTGTGTTTCTGCAGTTCATTTCTACACATTAACAGGCGCCCAAGCTTACATATTTCTCCCACCTTATTCAAGAGGTAAGAAGTCTTGATTGTCCAATGTCACCATGTTAATACAATATGGGAGTTTAATTGCCTCCTTGGTTGCAGAACTCCAGAGTTGGAGCAGGGGATCAGGACTCAAGAGTTTAAGAAGCTGGTAGCCTTTCATAGGGCAGAAATGCCTTGATGGGAGAATGAAATACTATTTTTACATGTCTCAATTGTTTTCATCTCTGTGTTGCCATCTGTTTGATCATGAAATTGGGACTTCCAGTGTGCAGGTCTCAAGAATCCCACCAGGATAAGCAGTTCATTGGCATTTTGCAAACCACCCCAGCAAAGCGCTTCCTTTAACTCACAGAGTTTGCAGAGAGATCTTGCAGTACTGCAAACCCTTTGATGACAGAGCCTCTTCAAAAACAACACAACTTTTTCAGTGTTACCAATTTCAGTCCCGTAAGATAAAAGCACTTCTAATATTCAGTTGTTCCTTCTCATACTCCTCCTTTTTCACACCATAGAAAGCAAGTTGATGTTGCCAACAGAAGATCAATTCTGCATTCCAGATTATTCAAACTTGTAAAACTACAAGTTATGGCTTGCTTATTTATTTATTTATTAATTAAAACATTTTTATGCCGCCCCATTCGCCGAAGCCTCGGGGCGGCTTACAACAATAAATTAATATAAACATTAAAAATCCAAAAAATACAATATAAAATAAGCCGCCCTGGCCAGATAAAATCAGTTAATACTAACAGTTAAAATACCTCTTAAATAAAAAGGTTTTCGCCTGGCGCCGAAAAGCAAATAACGATGGCGCCAGGCGGACCTCTCTGGGGAGCGTGTTCCATAAGTTGGGCGCCACCGCAGAGAAAGCCCTCCTCCGAGTAGCCACCCTCCTAATTTCCTTCCCGGAGGGTTCCCGGAGAAGGGCCTCTCCCGCTGATCTCAAGGGGCGGCTGGGCATATATGGACGTAAGCGCTCCTTCAGGTAACCAGGACCCAAGCCGTTTAGGGCTTTATAGGTCATCACCAACACCTTGAATTGGGCCCGGA